>NC_057710.1:69569252-69602704 GCF_004010195.1 Chiloscyllium plagiosum
CTCCGGAACTCAATTCCTCTTCCAATAAAAGCCAGTACGCCATATGCCTTCTTCACCGCACTATTTACCTGTGTGGCAACTTTCAAAGATTTGTGTACATGGACACCAAGATCCCTCTGCTCATCCACACTACCAAGTATCCGTCCGTTAGCCCAGTACCCCATCTTTTTATTACTTTTACCAAAGTGAATCACCTCACACTTAGTTACATTGAACTCCATTTGCCACCTTTCTGCCCAGTTCTGCAGCTTGTCTATATCCCGCTGTAACCTGCCACGTCCTTCCTCACTGTCTACAACTCCTCCGACTTTCGTATCATTCGCAAACTTGCTCACCCAACCTTCTAACCACTCCTCCAGGTCGTTTATAAAAATGACAAACAGCAATGGTCCCAAAACAGATCCTTGCGGAACACCGCTAGTGACAGCACTCCAAGATGAACCTTTGCCATCAACTACTACCCTATGTCTTCTTCCAGCCAGCCAACTCCTAATCCAAACCTCCAACTCACCCTCAATGCCATACCTCCGTATTTTTTGCAGTTCACAAAGCATGGTTCACAATCTGATAATATATTGACAATTTCCCTGGTGTCAAACTTTAAATTTGTGGCATAATGATTAGCATAAATATTAGCTTGTCAAAATGCAAGGTCTGGATCACACATTTCTTCTAGGGGCACTTTGGGTCTTCCTGTATTTTACTTCTTTTTGCTGAAACTGTGACCCTCTCCTACACATTTTCTGGAAGCATATATTGTGTAAAAATGTTAATTTTCAATAGTTAGATAGTCTGTACCTATGAGGTTTCTTTGTTCTGTAGCGCTGACAAGGACTTTGAGTGCTTCCCTAATTGCTTTGCAAGTGATTCATATATGTTGTCTGTGGTTTTGTTTCTTCAGAATTAAATGGATTCTAATGATCTCATGTGTGAAGGTTGAATATCTTTTAGGAGTAATTTGTGTTGTGTCCACACTTCCGTTGTCCTCATCAACAGAACGGCTTTATCCAGTCAGGTCTTCTTTGCACTGTAATATATCTGACAAAGATTTATCATCAATGCCTGTAATGATTCCACCTCTTATGAATTCTGATGTGAAGTCATCATAGTCACGTTTCTCCACTAATTTGCTGAGATTGTTGATTGAGACTGAGATGGGGAGAAAGTGGGAACATGGCACTGAGTTGTATGATCAGCCAAGAAAAACCGAATGGAGTACTCCTGCTCCTATTTTCAGTGTTCTTATGTTTTGCAACTTCCAAGGTTGTTCTATTCCTCCCTTTGTCTGCCTCCTTTCTGCATTTGCCACAGCTAGTTGGGTGAACTTCCACCTGTGGGCCAGTTACCCACTTTTTTGATTAGAATTGAAAGGGTTATGTATTTCTGGCATGCTGCATAGTCAGGACCTGAAGTGGAAATCACAACCAATAATTTTAGATTTGTGCTCGTATTTTGGAAGCTGCATTTTATCAATTAAACTTTTAAGAATGAGCATGAGAAATTTGGGAGACTGAAGGGTTTTTAGTGATCTCAAATTTAAATGTTGTTCGAGATATAGGTCATTTGTTTGCACTCCAAGTCTAGTATTAAAATCAAAAAATAATCTAAAAATTCACGTAAAGACATTTAGCAGTCGTAACATGAATTTCAAAGGCTTTGGTTGCTTCATAAAAAGCAAAGCTGAAGTAACATTGCAAATTGCTAAAGAGTGTCATTTGTGATTCATATGTTGCAAGATTAACCTCAACAGATTACAAAATGGAAAGAAAACTTAAAAATTGTGAAGAAACTTGAACTCTGCAGAGTGGCTGTGGTACAGAACAACCTGAACCATGAAATCAAATAAACAAGAGTATGGAAACATTGAAGAGAAATTGAGAAAAAAGACATAACAGGAAAGACGAACACGCAAATGAGATTATTAATAAAATTAAGGATGTAAGCAATGAAAGATGCTAAGAAAACATTGTTTATGATCTTATATAATGAATTGAATAAATTATATAGGACCTAACTGAAACATTCTTGATTAATTGGATTTGTTTGGTTAAATTAATTATTTTTTATTTCTTCTTTTGATTGAAACATCACATCGCCACAATAACAGGCTTCAAAAAATTCACAATAATTTTAAAATGTATAGAATCCCTGTGGAGGTTTTCAAAACTTGTTTTGATATTTTACTTAAAAATTAAAATGAAATTAAAATGAAATATAAATGATCACTGATGACAAATTACGAGAACGATAATTTTATATCACTGGAAAGACTAAACAACCTTATGACATTTTGCTATTCAGCAGATTTGACACAAGAAGGTGGGCTGAGGAGTGAATTGGAAGGATTATATAACCGATAGACCGCTGTCTCCACATAGATTATGTAAAATGATGCAGCCATTTTATTGTAAATCAAAGCCTATGTTTGAACAAATCCATTTGAGTAGCAAGCAAAATCCATTAACAAAGCATGTACATACTCCTCTCTCCTCTATCCATTTCAGAACAAAAGAGTCGAATGTTGTGAATGAATATTGGCATGCCTGCCAGTCTGAAATCAAAAACTGATTGAGATGAAACCTTCTACGGTCTCAAATCAGCAAACCTAAACTGATCTGTTTAGCTTTTGCCAACAGCTAAGTGCCCCTAGGACAGACTCCAATCATCCTCATTGATTGATTCAGTTCCTGTTACGACTCTCTTTAATTCATGGGATATGGACATTACTGCCTGGGCCAGCCTTTGTTGCCCACCATTAACTTCTTTCAGAAGGTGGTGGTGAGCTGTTTTCTTCAATTATTGTAGTCCACTGCAAATAAATACACCAACAATGCAGTTAAGAATAGAGTTCCAGGATTTTGAAGGAATGAATGAATAGTGATATAGGCCCAAGTCAGGATGGTTTTGTGCCTTAAAATCACAATCATACAGCATCAAAGAGGCCGTTTGGCCCATTAGGCCTGCACTGACAAAAACTACTCTAAGTACTCAGATTGCACAATGTACAGCACCATTCATGACTCCAGACGCTGAAGCAATCCATGTTCCAATGCAACAAAATCTGGACAACATTCAGGCTTGTGCTGACAAGTGTCAAATGTTTGTGCCACACAAATACCAGGCAATGATCATCTCCAATAAGAGACAAACTAACCACAGCTGCTTGACATTCAATGGTGGTACTATCACTGAATCACCATTAACATCCTGGGGGGGGGGGGGTTACCATTGAGCAGAAACTCAACTGGACTCAACATGTAAATACAGTGGTTGCAAGAGTAGGTTAGAGCTTAGGAATACTGAAGTGAGTAACTCATCTCCTGACTCTCCAAAGCCTGTCCACGATTTACAAGGCACAAGTCAGGAGTATGATGGAATACTCCCCACTTACTTGGATAGGTACAGATCCAACGTTTTGAGGAGCTTGACACCATCAGGTTAAAGCAGCTTGTTTGATTGGCAACACATCCACCATTCCCTCCACCACTGATGCTCAGTGTATACTACCTACAAGATGCACTGCAGAAATTCACCAAAGATCCTCAGAAAGCACCTTCCAAACCCACCACCACTTCCATCTAGAAGGACAAGGGCAGCATATACCCCCATTACCTCAAGTTTTCCATCAAGCCACTCACCATCCTGACTTGGAAAAATGTTGCCATTACTTCACCATCTCTGGGTCAAAATCCTGGAACTCCCTCCCTAGGGGTTTTGTGAGTCAACCTATAGCATGTGGACTGCAGCAGTTCAAGAAGGCAGCTCACTTCTACCTTCTGAAAGGCAACCAGGGATGGGTAATTCAATGCTGACCAGTTCATGATGTCCACAAGTGACTAAAAAAAATCTACACACATCCCACTCTCTCACTATACTTGTCCCATAACTTCAATATTCTGGCACTTCAAGTACTTGTCCAAGCATTTTTTAAAAGGTTGTGAGGATCCCTACCTCAACTCCCCTGCGAGGCCATACACTCGAGACTGACCACTCTCTGTGTAAAACCTTTCTTCCTCAAATCCCCTCTAAACCTCATGCCTTTCACCTTAATATTGTGCCCCCTTGATATTGTCACTTCAGTTAAGGGGTACAGCTGCTTTCTGTCAACCCAGTTGATTCCCCTCAATCTTATGCAATTCAATCAGTTTCCGTCCTCATAGCTAAACAGCTCCATCCCAGGCAATATCCTGATGAATCTCTTTTACACTCCCTCCTGTGCAATCAGATCCTTCATGTCATGTGATGACTAGAACTGTACACAGTGCTACAGTGTGGCCTAAACAAAGTCCTGTGCAGTTCCAACATAACCTCCCTGCTCTTATAATCTATGCTATAACTGACAAAGGCAAGTGTCCCATATGCCTTTTAACCTAGTCTATTAACTACTCCTGTGTTTTCAGGAATCTATGCTCAAACATCCCAAGATCCCGCTGTTCCTCTGAGCTTCCTAGTGCCCTGTTATTCACTGAATATTTCTTTGTTTTATTATTTCTTCCAAAGCGCATCACCTCACATTTATCAGGGTTAAATTTCATTTGCCATTTATCTGCCCACTTGGCCAATCCATTTATATTCTCCTGTAACCTAAGACTGTCAACCAACAGACCAATCTTTGTCTCATCCATAAACGTACTCATTTTCTTCAATAGCATTTATATATATCACAAACAATAAGGGACCCAGCCCTGTTCCCCGTGGTTTGCTACTGGACTCTGGTCTCTATCACACAAACAGCCTTCTACAACCACCCACTGTCTCCTATCATTCAACCAATTTTGGATTCAATACGCCAAATTACCTTGTAATGCTTGTACTTTTATCTACTTTATCAGTCTCCCATGGGGGACCTTGTCAAAGGCTGTGATGAAATCTATATAATTGACATATTCATGGAACTGTACTACCCTCATGTACACAGCTGGTCACTGCCTTGCAAAGAAAGTTGACTAGAATTGTTAGCCATGACATGCTGACCAACTCTGATTAAATCTTGTCTCTCCAAGATTTCTATGTGTCAACATCCCACACCTGCCATTGCTTGAATACCAGTGGAGGCAATGATGACTCCTTTCTGCTGGCAATAATTACTCACTTTAGAGTCTCATCTGGCAGGAACAAGCCTTCCCACTTGGATGTAATCAGGGTGAGACAGAAGCCCAGTGGGATCCCCTCCCTGAAACTTCCATATTTAAATTCACCTCAAGAGAGGGCACTACACACATGATTGATCCTGGTTAATATGGGTCAATGTTCCCATTAATTCTTTCTAAGTCACAGGAGAAAGCTATGTGGTGTTAATGTCACTGCACCAGTATTCCAGGGGCACAGCCCAATGTTTTGTGACATGACTTCAAATCCCAATGTATCTGCTCACATAATTCCAATTCAGTTAATAAATAAATCTGGAATTGAAAGTTAGTTTCAATATAATGGCACCATGAAGCTATTACCAAATGCTATTCAAACCCATCTGGTTTGGGAAGGAAAATCTGACCTACTTGAGACTCTAAACCTATAGCGAAGCAGTTGGTTCTTTACTATCTTCTGAAGGAGCCCAGTAAGCCACTTAGCTCATGGACAATTGGAGGTGGGTGACAAATTCTGGTGACTCCTCGATCACACAAAATAATCATGCTTTCAATTTTGTAATTTTTGGTAGGAAGTATAGTGGGACTTGTTGTGATCCCATAGTTCACCCACTGTTGGAAACTGGTAAGATCCCGCACAAAATCCAGCTGTGTTATTAATGATGTAAAGACAATAAGTGAATTGTAATAATTTAATTTATATTCAGCATTTTTTGCTGAACACCCTCCAAGAGGAATGTTACCTCCCTTTAATATGGCTTGGTGCTAAAACCCACAGTATTGTCAGAGTAATTCATGTTTTGAAACCTCAGCTTGTTCTGATATTTACTTTCAGACTGAAGTAATATCTTCATAGTGATAGAAGCCTGCTGATTCATATTGTCTGCCAATGCCATTGTTTATGAGTCAGTCTCTGTGCTATTGAGCCTTAGCTAGCTTAACAAAATTTAATCCATCGAGTTTACTTGTATCCTCTGATATGTTTTGCTGGGATTCCTGTCTCCTAAATGTTTACATGAGTTATCACACATTTCACTTTGGCTTCAATCTTGTCACCATGAACCTGTCCACGTTGCGACAGTTGTGTGTTTGTGTTTAACTTAACTCCAGTCCATTACAGGGACAAAGGGAGGTCTGCAGATGCTGGAGAGTCACAGTTGAAATGTGTGGCACTGGAAAAGCACAGCAGGTCAGGAACCATCCGAGGAGCAGGAGAGTCGACGTTTCGGGCATAAGCCCTACATCAGTCTGTTACAATCTATCTCAATTCATTGCTGTTTATTACAATGATTGAAGCTTATTCTATTCTTCTGTTCAGTGATATTAAAACATTGCACCATCAAAGCTTTCGATTAGATTAGATTACTTACAGTGTGGAAACAGGCCCTTCGGCCCAACAAGTCCAGAACCGACCCTCCGAAGAGCAACCCACCCAGACCCATTCCCCTACACCGAACACTACGGGCAATTTTAGCATGGCCAATTCACCTAACCTGCACATCTTTGGACTATGAGAGGAAACCGGAGTACCCGGAGGAAACCCACGCAGACACGGGGAGAATGTGCAAACTCCACACAGACAGTTGCCCGAGGTGGGAATTGAACCCAGGTCGCTGGTACTGTGAGGCAGCAGTGCTAACCACTGTGCCACCGTGCCGCTTAACTTTCCTTTTCTAGCAACCAAAATGTAATTTATATAATTATGTAAGTACTTATGTAATTTATGAAACAAAGTAATGTCGATGAACAATGAATATTTTTGTTGTTACGATATAGAACTCTCATTATGTCTCATATCACATCAGATGATGATTAGGATGCAAACTCCATTTGCCAACACCCCCCAACACTTGGATTGGGATAGTTCCCACCAATATCCTTTGTGCTAATAGTGACAGAGTTTGTGAACTTAATTATTAACTGAATTGGAATTACATGAGCATATATGGTGGGCTTTGAAGCCAGTATTTGCCTATCCCATTGCAAGTGCAATGTTACGAATTGTTGGAACTTTTTTAAAGAAAAAAATCACCTGTCATATTTGACAATAAGCAATTTCTGTTGAACATTGAAAATAAACATAACACAGTTTTATCTGTGAATGGAACTTTGTCATTGTTTAAAGAAAATGAGCAGCATGTTTAAAATTAGCCATCCCCAAGCTCAAATGTTGTATTGAGCTCGCCCAGGGATAGACATGTTCTCAAACAGAGGGCAGCAATCTCAGACACACTTGGGACTAGTGCGGGGGCAGGTGCTGCACTGTCTGTCTCATTGGGCCATTTTCTAAATGAACAAACATATTTCAAAAACAGCTTGAAATCACAGGTGTGATTACGATATTCTTGTGAATATTTATCTTAAGATATTGGTGAGAGATTATTCCTTGCAAAGTTGGTTGCAAGTCCTCACTTTGATTCACAAAGCTGTGTCACGGGACACTCCACCATTTGGCTCAGTGATGCTAACAACCTTGCAATGCATGCTCAATTCAAAATGATAAGAGGCTTGGATCTGATGTACCAGCAGCTGATCAAGTGCACTGCTTTATGCTGGCTATGGCTGAGCTTCTTGAGTGTTGTAACAGCTGTGTGCATTCAGGCATACCTCCTGTCTGTCACAATCTGCCTGCTCCCAGCTTTCACTTGCTAATATTTCTAGTTTAACATCTCTCATTTGGAAAATTTTAGAAGCTAATATTAAAGACATCATAACAGACCACTTAGATAAATTCAGGGTAGTTAGATAGAGTGTGATTATTTTATTAATGGTTTTATTAATAATGTAATAGAGCTTTTGTTTGAAAAAGTAACAAGGGGAACCAATGGATTCGCTGTACCTAGATTCTGAGAAGGCATTTGATTAGGTGTCATGTCAAAAAAAATGCAGAAAATAGAAGATCAGAGATAGCATATTGGCATTGGTAGCACATGGGCTAGCTATCGGGAAGCAGATTTGGCACATTTGGGTCATTTTCTGTTTGGCAAGATGTAATGACTAATGTGTCAAAAGGGACCAGTGCAATGGTTTCAACTTATTGCTATTTATATCACATGATTTGGTTGAAGGGGCCGAAGAAACGGTTGCTGCATTTGCTGATAACACAAAGATATGTAGGAAAGCAAGGTGTGAAGGTGACACAAGGAGGCTAAAAAGGACATAAATAGGTCTCTCAAAGGAGTATAATTTTGAAAAATGTGAAAGTGTCCATTTTGGTTGTAAGATTAAGAAAGAAACATATTATCTAAATGATGAAAGACTGCAGAGCTCTGATGTGTAGACGGATCTGGGTGACCTACTGCATGAATCATATGAGATTATTTTGTAGGAACAGAAAGCAATTAAGAAAACTAATAAAATGTTATCATTTAGCATAAGGAGACGTGAATACAAAAATTAGCAAGTTATGTTTCACTTATATAGGATATGGATGAGATCATATCTTTGTGCTCAGTACTGTATATAGTTTTGGTCTTCTTATTTAAGGAAGGAATAGATTCATTAAAGGCAGTTCAGACAAATACTAGATTGGACAACTGTTTTATGAGTTATGGCTGGATAGGCTTGGATTGTATCTGCTTGTGTTTCGGAAAGTCATAGGCAACGTGATTGAAAAATACAAAAGGCTGAGGGGACTTGACAGGGTAAATCTACAAAGGATGTTTTCTCTGGTGGGGGAACCTAAAACCAGGGGTCACTGTTTAAAAATAAGGGGTCACTCATTTAAGACAGTGATAAGGAGAAACTTTTTCTCAGTGGGTTCTGAGTTTGGAACTCTCTTCCTGAATGGGGGCCAAAGTAGAATCTTTGAATATTTTAACATAGAGGGAAATAAGTTCTTGATAAGCAAGGGGGTAAAAGGTTATTAAGGTAGACAAGAATATTGAGTTCAAGTTAAAACCCAGGTCAGCCATGATCCTGTTGAAAGGTGGAGCATGCTCAAAGTTACAAGCAGCTTTCTCCTGCTCTTAATTTAAGTGTTTGTAAGTCTAATCCTTGCCCCAAAGCTTACCTGTTGCTGAAATCCTGATTCTTGCCTTTGGCGCTTCTAAGCTCAATTATTCCAAAGCAATATTTCACCCTACATAAACTTCAATTCATCAAAACTTCTGCTCCTACTCCAACACCAAGTCCAGCTTTCCCATTTCTTCAGTCTCACTGACCTACATTAGAAGAACTTAGAGAATAGATGCCAGAGTAGACAACATTTTCTAAGTCAAATATTAGATCTTTATTGGTTAAATTCATCGTTACTCTTAATTTTCTCTACACGTCTCCAGTCCTACTACTACCACTACTAGCAACATGCTAACCATTACCTGAGCTATTTTGCTTTGGTCCATCTTTAGTATCTATCTCAGCCTCTTCGTTTCCACACACAAGAACCACACACCACAAATCCTCTGCCTTTCTTTTCCTCTCCTTTTTAAAAAACCCTTCAAATATACCAACATTAAAATTATTATGATCAGTTGTTAAACCTCTATGTGTTACATCATCTTGCAATGGTGTCACAGAGCTGCACACATTTCAGTATAAATAGCAGAGTGTGAACACAGTTACAACATACTACATTGTGCTACTCTGCACTAGACTAGAATTCTGCAAGACTCACATGAGCTCATGAACATAGACACATGAAGATAGCTTTGTCCTGGCCTAATTTATCTGCAAAATCAGAGTCCACTGTATCTATGACTACTATATTTAGCAGCATTTAATATTAACGTATAATGAACAGAGTTAGTTTGAAGTCTAAACCTAAAGACAGTTCTTGACTTTTCCTTCTCCTTCATCAGATGATGTCTTGAACACAGGCTAGTAGTGTGACATCAAACCACATGATAAAAGGTGATGGTAGCTGCAGAATTCCCTGCCTAGAAAACTGGTGACAGTGAAGATCAAGAAGCAGACCAGAGACCATATGGGAAGAGAGGAATTCAAAAATGTAATAACTTTTTAAAACTAAATTATTGATTAGATTAGATTACATTAGATTACTTACAGTGTGGAAACAGGCCCTTCGGCCCAACAAGTCCACACCACCCCGCCGAAGCGCAACCCACCCATACCCCTACATTTACCCCTTACCTAACATTACGGGCAATTTAACATGGCCAATTCACCTGACCTGCACATCTTTGGACTGTGGGAGGAAACCGGAGCACCCGGAGGAAACCCACGCAGACACGGGGAGAACGTGCAAACTCCACACAGTCAGTCGTCTGAGTCGGGAATTGAACCCGGGTCTCTGGCGCTGTGAGGCAGCAGTGCTAACCACTGTGCCACCGTGCCGCCCCAAAGCGCCACCGTGCCACCCCAAAGCTACATTGATATAGCTTTAAGATCTGTCGGCAGCAAGAAGAGCCACAGGGCTAAATAGCAGCTATGAGGGACATATATATCTGAACAGAAAATCATTCAGAGACATAGGCAGGAGATTATTAGTCTCAATAAGCTTTATGTAATCAATAATAGGAGAAGCAAAAGTTACTGTAGTATCAGCAGACCATGGGGCTGCCCACATTAGAGAGCGATAACCGGTGGTAACTAAACCTGAGGGTCACCACAACTCAGAAAAGGGGAGAGATTGAAAAGGAAAGTCCTTTGTGGTAACCTCAGCTAGTATGGGAATTGAATCCATACTGTTGGCATCACGAACTGTCCAGCCAACTGAGTAACAGGGGCCCAGGCTTTTAAGGAAGCAGCAAGAGCAGCAAAATCCTTCTAGCGGCAAATTCGAATTGAATACTCATGAAAAGAAGTCAATTATTGAATACGCAAAACAGATTTGATTCCTAATGTTATGGACCAAGCCAGACTCCCTCAAAATATTTGAAGAAGGTAGTGCAGATCCTAACTTTTACTGATTTTAAAGGCAGATGTAAAGTGGATATTCCAGGAATGATGCAGCTGGTCAAACCACTCGGCTTGAGATGAAACAGAATTTATTTACACAATACAGTTGAAATATGAACAAAAGAAAACAGAATTCAGAATAACAACTGTTTGAATACCTAACCGACTCAATATAGCAACTTAACAACGGAGCTGTTCCATTCCTGTAACATTCCATAAACACACCCATTGGCAAAAGGTAAATCCAAACACAGGTTCTTACAGGCAGGAAAGAACAATTTATAGAGTCATAGAGATGTACAGCATGGAAACAGATCCTTCAGTCCAAACGGTCCATGCCGACCAGATATCCAAACCCAATCTAGTCCCACCTGCCAGCACCTGGTCCATATCCCTCCAAACCCTTCCTATTCATATACCCATCCAAATGCCTCTTAAATGTTGCAATTGTACCAGCCTCCACCACTTCCTCTGGCAGCTCATTCCATACACCTACCACCCTCTGTGTGAAAAAGTTGCCCCTTAGATTCCTTTTATATCTTTCCCCTCTCACCCTAAACCTCTAATTTCAGAACCTGTGTTTGAACTGGGTCATGTAAGTTTTGGACTGTGTGCCTGAGGGGATTTCATGATTAACTTGTAAGTATTTCTGTAGCCATAGTGATTACATAAAAACTAAATTCTGAGAGAGAAAGACTGCTCTTAGAAGCTAATGGGAATTTGCTTATTTTGGAAGAGTTTTAACAAGTGGACAAATTAAATAGTTGTGCACTTGACTCTCAGCTAAGAAGGTCAGAGTGTTTTTTGAATTTCCTTATTTGGAAAAATGCTTTTGAGTTTCAGTTTGGGAGTTTTGCAGAAGGCTTAGCTGAAGCTGGATTGTAAAACATTTGCTCCTAAAGAAAAGCTGATAGTTCAGCACAGTCAGGAAATAAGTTACCTTAGTGTAAGTAGTTCAGTTTTAAAGTTTCAGAGAAGAAGTACTTGGTTAAAACTCTGAAGGGGTAAGTTGAAGTGAGAAAGTCAACATTCCACTGTATGAAGCCTCAAGGAAGAGGTTATCAGATTCTCTAAACCAGAAATTAAATCCACAACTAAGCCAAACTAAGTGTGATAGAGAAGGGAATTCTCTTTGATGTTTGAATATTGTAAAGGAGTCTGTTGGCATTAGTGAGATTATAGTTAACTGTGTATTTTTAAACTTTTGTTATATATGAATAGTTTGCATTATTTTATCTTCATTCCTTAAATATAATAAACTGCTTTATTGTTAAAAGCAAATCTTCAGCAGTTTATGCTGGTTTTTCAAAGAAAGACCAACTCGTTAAAACAAGGAAAAAAGATTTATCAAATCAGATTTCAGTCTGGGATCTGACTGGGATCTTTCCAGTGATAACATCATGACAACACAATTATCAGGAGTCAGGTTAAGTAAAACCCTAAAGAACTGAGATTTGTAGGCTATAACATGGTTTTACTATGAGTTGTGACATCATCAAAATTATGTTGTTTATTTAAACAGCTTATTTTATGATTTCTGCTTTTGTGCAATAAGCAGCCTCTTCTCTGTAATGATTTCTTGCCCATATAGCTCAAAATAGCTATTATGCACGATTAAATCTATACATTGCTGCTCCCACGAAGCCTATTTACTTAATTATCATCAAGACATGAATGGGTAGAACTTCTTCTCACTTACGTTTATTAAAATTGAAGGTATCATTTTCAGGCTTCCTGAAATCTGGATCTGACTGTCCAGTTATAACATTAGCTGGAATCAGAACAAACTTTTAATCGATGTTTATGATGAAGAAAAAATGGATTGGGAGGGGTGCTATTGTCAGGGCTTCAGGACCCTGCAGTATTGTTGCAATGAAATCACAGAGCTGCACATCACTGAATATAAAGAAAAGGCAAAGTCAGCATAGTCTTACCAGACCATATGGCCCTGCTGTCTTGTTAGAGAGAGAGAGAGAGAGAGAGACAACCATTGGTGGTTTAACCTGAGAGTCACCATGCCTCAGATGAAAGGAGAGATTGAGAACGAAAGCCCTATATAGTAAACTCAGCCGATGCAGGAGTTGAACACATACTTTTGGCATCACTCTTCATTACGGCCAGCTGAGCTAACCAACTCCCTGAGGATAAACAGTACAGTGTGGACAGGGATAAAGCAAGCTATATGAGAATACACTACACCAGACAAGGACTTAATGAGCATATAGATGTGAATATCTTAAAAAGATAGATTCGTCCTTACCATATGTAACTACAAGATTGGAGTTTGGCAAATCTAAGGTTACCAGGTTTAGAGAATTTAGTATTAATGTATAATAATATGTATCATTTTGAGGTCTACTCCCAAAGACAGCTATTGAAATTGCCTTCTCTTTGGCCAGTCTGTTTGGAACCTAAATTCAGAGTAAAGTATCAAATCACATGATAAAGGAGTTTTACTATCTTCGGAGAGCCTCACTCAGATTGCTCCTACCACAACCAAAGAAAATGGTATCAAATCAGAGTTAACTTTTCGGATCCAGTGACCCTTCCTCAGAAATGATAGTAGCAAGGAAAATGTTGGTTTATGCAGAGTCATTGAGTCATAGAGCTGCACAGCACAGAAATAGACTCTTTGGTCCAACTTGTTCAAGCCAATCAGAGATCCTACATAAATCTAGTTCCATTTGACAGCATTTGGCCCATATCCTTCTGAACTCTTCCTATTCATAAAACTATCCAGATGCCTTTTAAATGTTGTAATTGTACCAGCCTTTATCACTTCCTCTGCATGAAAATGGTAACCCTTAGGTCCCTTTTAAAACTTTCCCCTTTCACCTTAAATCTATGCCGTCTAGTTTTGGACCCCACCACCCTGGGGATAATACCTTGTGTATTCAATCCATCCCTGCCCCTCATGATTTTATAAACTTCTATAATGGAGATACTGTGGTCATGACCGAGACTGCCGGATGGTATGTTGCCTCCTGGATGCCAGGGTCAGGGATATCTCTGATCGAATCTACAGAATTCTTAAGTGGGAAGGTGAAAGCCAGAAATCGTGGTACACATCGGCACTAATGACATAGCTAGGAAAAGGGATGAGGATCTGAAAAGTGAATATAGTGAGTCAGGTTGGAAGCTAAAAGGCAGGACAAGCAGAGTAGTAATCTCAGGATTGCTTCCGATGCTATGAGCTAGTGAGGCTAGGAACAGAGAGCGAGTGCAGCTGAACATGTGGTTGCAGAGCTATGTAGGAGGGAGGGCTTCAGACATGTGAATCATTGCGATACCTTCTGGGGAATATGGGACCTTTACAAGGAGGATGGGTTGCACCTGAACTGGAGTGGTATATATTCTGGGCAGGAGGTTTGCTAGAGCTCTTCGAGAGGGTTTAAACTAGATTGTAGGGAGATGGGAACTGGAGCTATGCATCAGAGGATGCGGTAGCTTGTGAACAGGCAGATACAGCATGCATAAATTCTGTGAGGAAGGACAAATAGTTGATAGGGCAAAGTTGCAGTCAGTGTGATTGGTTGAAGTGTGCTGATTTTAAGAAGTATCAGAAATAAGAGTGATGAACTTCGAGCGTAGATCAGTACTTGGAGCTGCGATGTTGTAGCCATTATGGAGACTTGCATAAGACAGGGGCAGGAATGGTTGTTGGATGATCTGGAGTTTAGATGTTTCACAAGGAATAGAGAGGGAGGTAAAAGAGGTGGAGGAGTGGCATTGCTAATCAGGGATAATATCAGGGACTGCAGAAAGGGTTTATTGACAGGGTCGGTATGGGTGGAAGTCAGAAACAGGAAAGGAGCAGTCACTTTATTGGGAGTTTTCTATAGTCCCTCTAATAGCAACAGAGACACAGAGGAGCAGATGGGGAGGCAGATTTTGGAAAGGTGCAGAAATAACAGGGTTGTTGTTATGGGTGACTTCAATTTCCCTATTATTGATTGGAACCTCCTTTGTGCAAATAGTTTGGATGGAGCAGATTTTATCAGGTGTGCCCAGAAAGGATTCCTAACTCAATATGTAGATAGGCCAACTACAGGGGAGGCCATATTGGATTTGGTGCTTGGCAACGAACCAGGTCAGGTGTCAGATCTCTCGGTTGGAGAGCATTTTGGTGATAGTGATCACAACTCTCTGATCTTTATTATACTCATGGAGAGAGATAGGAGCAGACAGTATGGGAAAGTATTTAATTGGGGGAGGTGGAATTGCAACACTATTTGGCAGGAACTGTGGAATATAAATTGGGAAGAGATATTGTCAAGGAAATGCACAACAGAAATGTGGATGTTGTTTAGGGGGCACTTGCTGCGAGTGCTGGGTAGGTTTGTCCCACTCAGGCAAGGAAGGGATGAGAGGATAAAGGAACCTTGGATGATAAGAGATGTGGAACATCTAGTCAAGAAGAAGAAGAAAGCTTACTTTAGGTTGAGGAATCAAGGATCAGACAGGGTTGAAGAGGGTTACAAGGTAGCCAGGAAGGAATTGAAGAATGGCTTAGGAGAGCTAGAAGGGGGTATGGAAAAGCTTTAGCGGGTAGGATTAAGGAAAATCCCAAGGTGTTCTACATTTATGTGAAGAACAGGAGGATGGCCAGAGTGATATAGGGCTGATTAGGGATACTGGAGGCAACTTGTGACTGGAGTCAGAGGTGGTAGGGGAGGTCTTTAATGAATACTTTGCTTCAGTATTCACTAGCGAGAGGGACCTTGTCATTTGTGAGGACAGCATGAAACAAGCTGATATGCTCGAACAGGTTGATGTTAAGAAGGAAGATGTGCTGGAAATTTTGAAAAACGTGGATAAATAAGTCACCTGGGTATACCCAAGGTTACTACAGAAAGCGATGGAAGGGATTGTTGCGCCTTTGGCAATGATCTTTGCATCCTCACTGTCCACCGGAGTAGTGCCAGATGATTAGAGGCTGGCAAATGTTATTCCCATGTTCAAAAAGGATATAGGAATAACCCTTGGAATTACAGACCAGTCAGTCTTATGTCAGTGGTGGGCAAATTATTGGAGAGGATTCTAAGAGACAGGATTTATGATTATTTGTAAAAGCGGAGCTTCCTGAAGAAGAGCTTATGCCTGAAACTTTGATTCACCTGCTACCTGGATGCTGCCTGACCTGCTGCGCTTCTCTAGCAACACATTTTCAGCTCTGATCTCCAGCATTTGCAGACCTCACTTTCTCCTCCCTTGATTAGAGATAGTCAGCATGGCTTTGTGAGGGGCAGGTCATGCCTCAAAAGACTAATTGAAATCTTTGAGGATGTGACAATACACATTGATGAAGATAGAGCTGTGGGTGTGGTGTATATGGATTTTAGCAAGGCGTTTGATAAGGTTCCCCATGATACTTTCTGAGGCATGGGATACAGGGAAATGTGGCTGTCTGGATATAGAATTGGCTGGCCCATAGAAGACAGAGGGTGGTAGTAGATGGAATGTATTCAGCCTTGGAGCTCGGTGACCAGTGGTGTTCCGCAGGGATTGGTCTGGGACCTCTGCTTTTTGTTATTTTTAAAAATGACTTGGATGAGGCAATGGAAGTATGGGTTAGTAAGTTTGCCGATGACATGAAGGTTATTGGAGTTGTGGATAGTGTGGAGGACTGTTGTAGGTTGCAATGGGGCATTGATAGGATGCAGGGCTGGGCTGATAAATGGTAGACGGAGTTCAATCTGGAAACGTGTGAAGTGATTCACTTTGGCAGGTCGAATTTGAATGCAGAATAAAGGGTTAAAGGCAGGATTCTTGGCAGTGTGGAGGAATAGCGGGATCTTGGGGTCCATGTCCATAGATCCCTCAAAACTTGCCAAAACAAGCCCAAGTTGATAGGCTTGTTAAGAAGGCATACGGTGCATTGGCTTTAATTAGCAGAGGGATTGAGGTTAAGAGCCACAAGGTTATGCTGCAGCTCTATAAAGACCTGGTTAGATCGCACTTGGAATATTGTGTTCAGTTCTGGCCGCCTCATTATAGAAAGGATCTGGAAGCTTTAGAGAGGGTGCAGAGGAGATTTACCAGAGGAGTTGCTGCTGGGACTGCAGGGGATGTCTTATGAGGAAAGGTTGAGGGAGGTGGGGCTTTTCTCATTGGAACAAAAAAGGATGGGAGGTAACATGATCAAGGTGTACAAGATGATGAGAGACATAGATAGAGTGGATAGCCAGAGACTTTTTCCCAGGGAGGAAGTGGCTATCACGAGGGGGCATCATTTTAAGGTTACTGGAGGAAGGTTTAGGGGAGATGTCAGAGGTAGATTCGTTATACAGAGAGTGGTGGGTGTGTGGAATGCACTGCCAGCAGTGGTAGTAGAGTCAGATACATGAGGGACATTTAAGCAACTCCTGGATAGGCACATGGATAATAGTAAAATGAAAGGTATGTAGGTTAGTTTGATCTTAGAGTAGGATATGGATTTGGCACAACATTGAAGTCTGAAGGGCCTGTACTGTACTGTACTGTTCTATGTACCCCTCAACCTCTGATGCTCCAGTCAGAATAGCCCCAGCTTATTCAGCCACCCCCATCACTCAAACCCTCCAACTCTAGAAACATCCTTGTAAATCTTTTCTGAACAGTTTCAAGTTTCACAACATCCCTTTTCTAGCAGGGAGACCAGAATTAAATGTAGTACTCCAAACATTGCCTAACCAAAGCCTCACATGACTTCCCAACTTCTACATTCCATGCACTGACCAATAAAGGCAAGCAAACCCAAAGTCTTCTTCACTATCCTGTCTACCTGGGACTCCACTTTCAAAGAACTATGAACCTGCACTCCAAGATCTATTTGTTCATTCCCCAGGACATTACCATTAGCTATATAAGTTCTACCCTGATTTGCTTTTCCAAAATGCAGCAACTCACCTAAATTAAACTACATCTGCCAATGCTCAGCCCATTGGCCCATCTGATCAAGATCCTGTTGTACTCTGAGACAACCTTCTCCGCTGTCCACTACATCTCCAATTTTAGTTTCATCTGCAAACTTACTGACTATACCTCCTATGTTCACATCCAAATCACTTACATAAATGTCCTGAAAAACAGTGGACCCAGCATTGATCCATATAGTACACCGGTGGTCGCAGACCTCCAGTCTGGAAAGCAATCTTCCAACACCAGTCTCTGTCTACTATCTTCGAGCCAGATCTGCATCCAAATGGCTAGTTCTCTCTGCATTCCATGTGATCTTGCTAACCATGCTAACCAGTCTACCATGAGGAAGTTTGTTGAATGTCCTTACTGAAGTCCATATAGATCACATCCACTGCTCTTCCCTCATGAATCCTCTTCATTACTTCTTCAAAAAACTCAATCAAGTTAGTTAGACACAACTTCCCATACACAAAGCCATACTGACTATCCCTAATCTGTCCTTGCCTGTCCAAATACGTGTAAATCCTGTCCCTCAGGATTCCCTCCAAAAACATACCAACCACTGATGTCAGGCTCACTGGTCTGTAGTTCCCTGGCTTTTCCTTGTCACCTTCCTTAAATAGTAGCCAACCTCCAATTTCCAGCAGCTTAGCTGTGGCTATCAATGATACAAATATCCAAGCAAGGAGCCCAGAAATCCCTTCCCTAGCTTCCCCCAAAGCTCTAGGGTACATCTGAACTGATCCTGAGATTTGTCCACCTTTATGCATTTTAAGACAACTAGCACCTCCTTTGTAAATGGACATTTTTCAAGATGTCACTGTTTATTTCCCCATGTTCTCTGTCTTCCATATCCTCCTTCACAATAAACACTGATGCAAAATACTCATGTAATATCTCCCCCTACCTTCTGCGTTTCCAAAGATAGGTGGCCATGCTGATCTTTAAGGAGCCCTATTCTATCCCTATTTATCCTTTTGTCCTTAATATATTGATAAAATCACTTTGGAATCTCTTAACCCTATTTGCCAAAGCTAGATCATTTCCCCTTTTTGCCCTCCTGATGTCCCTCTTAAGTGCACTTCTACTGCCTTTACACTTTTCTAAGGATTGACTTGATCCCTGCTGTCTATACCTGACATAAATGTCTTTTTTCTTGACCATAATCTCAATTTCTCTAGTCGTCCAGCATTCCTTACACCTACCAGCCTTGCCCTTCACCCTAACAAGAACATACTGTCTCTGGACTCTCCCATTGAAAGCTTCCCATTTTCCATCTGTCCCTTTACCTGCGAACATCTACCTGCAATCAACTTTTGAAAGCTCTTGCCTAATATGCAGGAGTTAGGGTGGGGGCTAGGGGTAAGGAGTAAGCAATAGGTCTGGATAGAGCTCAAAGAGAGAGAAGAACAGCTAGACAAAGGAGTTCTGATGATGCCAACTTCGACAAGGATGCCTCCGAAATATCCACTTTCTTCCTCAACTGACAATACCCCAGCTTGCATTGTCGAAAGGGCCCTCTGTCAGATCCGACCCATCTCCTGCATTTCAGCCCTCATCCTCCCTCTACCCTCCCACAGCAGCGATAAGGTCCCCCTTATCTTTATCTACCATCCCACCAGCATCCACATCCAGATCATCAGCCACCATTTCCATAGCAAGATGGCACCACCAGGCACATATTCCCTCCCCTCCCTTGTCAGCCTTCTGCAAGGACCATACCAATCCGGGACACCCTGGTCCACTCTTCCTTCAATCTCAACACCCTCCCAGAGCCTCATGGCATCTTCCACAGTAACTGCAGAAGCTGTAACACCTGTCTGTTCACCTCCTCCCTCCTCAGTATCTGAGTACGCAACACACTTTCCAGGTGAAGTAGCACTTTACCTGCATGTCACAGAATTCAGTCAACTGCATTCGCTGCTCACAATGTGCTCCCTTCTTCATTTGGGAAACGAACCACTGACTGGGTGACTGCTTCACAGAACAACTAGGTTGTGTCCACAAAAAAGACTCCAAACTTCCAGTCGCCTGCCATTTTAACACACAAACCTGTTCCCTGGTCAACATCTCTGTCTCAGGTTTGCTGCAGTGTTGCAGTAAAGCTCAGTGCAAGCTGGAAGAACAGCGCCTCATTTTCCACTTGGGGACCCTGCAGCCTTCTGGACTCAATATTGAGTTCAACAACTTGAGGGCTTGAGCTCTCTCTTTTCCTTACCCCAAACCCTATACACCAGGCCTTGTTATCACATGGTCCTCTATTACACACAATGCATTATTAGCTACTAACAGTCCCCATTAATAGCTATTCACCCTCCTAGCCCGATTGTTATCGATTCTTTTGTCTGTCCAACTGTTCTTGTTTCTGTTTGGGCTTTATCCCTACCTATCCCTACCAAGGGGGCAGAGCTTTAAATTAAGGGGGGGTCGGTATAGGACAGAATATAGGGGTAGGTTCTTTACTCAGCGAGTCGTGAGTTCATGGAATGCCCTGCCAGTAGCAGTGGTGGACTCTCCCTCATTATGGGCATTTAAGCGGGCATTGGATAGGCATATGGAGGATAGTGGGCTAGTGTAGGTTAGGTGGGCTTGGATCGGCGCAACATCGAGGGCCGAATGGCCTGTACTGCGCTGTATTCTTCTATGTTCTATGTTCTATGTTCTATCGCTTATTCCTTACCCCATCTCCTGACCTTGTCTCCTTCATATAAACTGACATTTTCCTGGCTACTGTCAGTTCTGAGTTAGGGTCACTTGACCCAAAGTGTTCATTCTGCTTTGGCTGTACACGTGCTGCCATACCTGCTGAGCTTTTTCAGCAATTTCTGTTTTGTTTCCGATTTACAAGAGGAAATTTTCAGGAGGAAATCCTAAGGTAGCAGCTCACCAAAAACTCAATTTACTGTAATTTTACTTTTACTGTAAACTCCCCTTCAAAGAGCATATTAATAATTCAGGTTTATGGTTTATAACTGTAATGTACTGTACAGGCAGAATATTTTTATGCTAACTGGAAACAATTCAAAGTACCCAGGAAGTAAGTGATTAACATTTCTGATAAATAGCTTTAGAACAAAATGAACAGAATTTTCAATTGAAAATTGTTGAATAAAGTTCACTTAAAAATTCCCATCCACTTATACATCACATCATTCAAGATTTTCATGAACTTCAGTTTACTTTGATTTTTTTTTTCTAGTCATTTGGATACAGAACTGGCTGAAAGGCTGACAGAGGGTGGTGGTGGATGGTTGTTTTTCAGACTGGAGTCCTGTGACCAGTGGAGTGCCACAAGGATCGGTGTTGGGTCCTCTACTTTTTGTCATTTACATAAATGATTTGGATGTGAGCATGAGAGGTACAGTTAGTAGGTTTGCAGATGACATCAAAATTGGAGGTGCAGTGGACAGCGAAGAGGGTTACCTCAGATTACAACAGGATCTGGACCAGATGGGCCAATGGGCTGAGAAGTGGCAGATGGAGTTTAATTCAGATAAATGCGAGGTGCTGCATTTTGGGAAAGCAAATCTTAGCAGGACTTATACTCTAAATGGTAAGGTCCTAGGGTGTGTTGCAGAACAAAGAGACTTTGGAGTGCAGGTTCATAGCTCCTTGAAAGTGGAGTCGCAGGTAGATAGGATAGTGAAGAAGGCTTTCGGTATGCTTTCCTTTATTGGTCAGAGTATTGAATACAGGAGGTCATGTTGCAGCTGTACAGGACATTGGTTAGGCCACTGTTGGAATATTGCGTGCAATTCTGGTCTCCTTCCTATCAGAAAGATGTTGTGAAACTTGAAAGAGTTCAGAAAAGATTTACAAGAATGTTGCCAGGGTTGGAGGATTTGAGCTACAGGGAGAGGCTGAGCAGGCTGGGGCTGTTTTCCCTGGAGCATCGGAGGCTGAGGGGTGACCTTATAGAGGTTTACAAAATTATAAGGGGCATGGATAGGATAAATAGACAGAGTCTTTTCCCTGGGGTCGGGGAGTCCAGAACTAGAGAGTAGAGGTTTAGGGTGAGAGGGGAAAGATATAAAAGAGACCTACAGGGCAACTTTTTCATGCAGAGGGTGGTACATGTATGGAATGAGCTGCCAGAAGATGTGGTGGAGGCTGATACAATTGCAACATTTAAGAGGCATTTGGATGGGTATATGAATAGGAAAGGTTTGGAGGAATATGGGCCGGGTGCTGGCAGGTGGGACTAGATTGGGTTTGGATATCTGGTCGGCGTGGACAGGTTGGACTGAAGGGTCTGTTTCTATGCTGTACATCTCTATGACTCTATGACTCTATTTGGTTGTGAGCTTTGTCTGTTTCCTCTGCTGAAGCCTTGCAGTTTAGCAGCCTTCCATCTCGTAAGTGTTAGCTTGTGCTACACAGTGGTCAACTCTGTTGAGCATTGCCTGACATGACACAGGAATCTTACTCTGGCATTGCTGCATTTACTACAGTTGGCTGAGAAGGTGCTGAGCATTGGGTTTTTGCTTGTCTCTTCCAATATTCCTCCAGTCCATCATGGCCATCAGTGGCTGGGTTGCAGTTGTCAATGTCAATGCCAGCTTTCTTCTTGTCTTGCTTTCAGATGCTCTTGTAGTGAAGTCTGAACACTCAGGAAGTCGTGGCCCAAGCACTCCATGGAATATCTTCAGCTTTATGACTGTTATTCATTGAATGATTGTGACCAAGGGCAGAGATGCTGTTGGCTTAGCAATGAGTGCTTACTGAGATAATTAGCATGCTTCAGGGCCTCTGATTTGGTAACCTTATCCTTAGCCGTGCATTGTAAAATTAGAATTTAATGAGCATTGCTATGGTGAATTGCCAATTGCTGCATTTCCAGTCAGTTTGAAGTCGGGTCTGGAATTTCTTTGGTGTGATTTATGCTGCTGTTACCCACCTGAGAAAGTTGTTGCACTCACTGGTGTGAGTTATATGCAGCTTCCTGGGAAGCTCATTTACATATGCATGGGGCAAATCTTGAGTTTAAAAAAGGGTAAAGTGACCATGATCCCACTCTGTCATCAGAGACAAGTGGTGGTGAGTTTAACCTTCAGGTCACTGCAACTCAGGTGAGGGCAAAGGTTGAGAAAGTGGGATCTTCCTGGTGACCTGAGCCTAAAGCAGGAACTGGATACACACCCTTGCCTTCACTCGGCACCAACAAAACCAACCATCCAGCCAACTGAACTAACCAACCTTGGTTTAATGCCCATGAAGACAATTAATGATGCACAAAGCATTGGTGTAGAATTTAAAAATAATGTTCTGAATGATCTACAACAGACAGGGTAAGTACAGCGATTGTATCTCATTTCTCACTAAAATTATTTCACTGCATGTTTACAAGATGCTTGGACAGCATTAAGAACAATTCCACTTATGTACAGAGAATTGAAGAGTAGTGCAGAGCTGCATCCAAAAAAAGGCTCAGTGTTTCAACAAACCTCCAAATCCTACTTGGTAGTTCAATAGCCTGCTCAGGACTGGCAAAGTAATGCACTCCATATTTGGTGTAAGTTCACATTAAGCATCAGTGCATTCTTCCTTTTCTTAGAAATTCTCTTCCATAATTAACACTTGATCTCTTGTTCAGGATCTCTAATTCCACTCCCTTAGGTGTCTATCAGAACCAGAAACATTTTTTTATCACATTAACACCGTCATCCTACGTCTCTTTGTCTATCTCATTCATGTCACTTGACACACATTCCTGAACAATAGCCTCACACTGATTTATTCATCTGCTTTCGGGAGTATTCCCATATTGGCAGGCCCAATCTAAAGAGCACTCAGCCTCTTCGATGATGAGACCACGTGGCCATTACTGTCATAGTCGATAAAGTGTGGCGCTGGAAAAAGCACAGGAGGTCAGGCAGCATCTTAGGAGCAAGGGAGTCACTATCGCCTGGTAGCTAATACTGTTAGAGAAGGCAATTTTGGTCTCATTTTGCTTGTGCGAGCTACAGAATTTAGAAATTAAGCTGCTACTGTAGAAACCTTATTAGGCTGTACAAACATAATGTTCAGAACCTTTTTTTTACATTGGCTTAATTATAAAGGGGCAATGGTCTTCCGTTTCTATTCCTTTCCTTCCTAAATACCACCTGCAGACATAGCTGAGGATGATGGCTCTATCCTCTCCCACACAATCCCATCACACTTGACATTGGTTCCCAGTTTACTTTCACCTCAAATTCAAAATTCTCTCTTTGTGTGTAAATCCCTAAATGGCCTCAACCCTCCCTGTCCATGGAATCTTGTCCCCTATTATAATTTCCCTCCTTAGATAAGTTTGCTCCTTCATCTTCCTCTCTTATTTAATATACTTGTGTCACCCCTCCCCTTTCCTCCCTGTTTAAGCTAGCATCCATTGTTTCCTTACAGCTCAATGAAGATCCTTGGAATTATTTAAAAAGGCTGGCACAATATTGAGGGCTGAAGGGCCTGTAATGTGCTGTACTGTTCTATGTTCTATTTCCTATGTAAGATGTTAAAAAAACGTTTTTGATGGTTATAAGTGCTTGTAAAACCCAAATATAAAACTGGGTTAAAAATTCATTTTACTAGATTAAGTGGAAACTGTATGAAATACAACACAGTTTGCAAGAAAATTACAGCAGTGAACTGCAGAAACCATTTTTTTATGCGTTTTGCTAAATGTTTCTGGGAAGGAAATGACAAGACCGCAAGAAAGCATATTCAGAATCTTATGAATGAAATGAACAGCAGTATTTGCATGCAGTTAAATATGTAGTAGACATTTTCACATCTGGTAGCATTAAATAATTAACGTTAACATTTGAAAAAATGTTGTGCTGGACATCGTAGGGAACTCCCAAACGACTCTCCTTTTCCTGTGGAGGTATACAGCAATGATGGAAAATGTATAGGCATAATTATGTATAGTTTAATTGAAATGTAGAGGGTTCCTAAATATTCCTTGTTAGTCAATGCAATAGAAGTGTGAGGTGATTAATTTTGACAAGAAGAACATGATGTGATCAATACTAAAAAAGAGGATGCAGATGCAAAAGGACCTGGGCTTATATATGTATAGATGATTTATGGTGGCAGGATAGGTAGAGAGAGCAATTAATAAAGCATGCATCACCCTGATCTTAGTTTTCGGTTTTTGTGTTTACTTGTGGGACATGGGTGTTGCTGGCTGGGTCACCATTTTATTGCCTGTGCAGAAGTGGGTACTGCAAATGCTGGCGATTAGAGTCAAGATTAGGGTGGTGCTGGAAAAACACAACAGGTCAGGCAGAATCCGAGGAGCAGGAAAATTGACGTTTCGGGCACAATAGGTCAGGAAACATCCATTTTCCTGCTCCTCGGATGTTTCCTGACCTGTTGTGCTTTTCCAGCACCACTCTAATCTTGATTTTATTGCCTGTCTCTAGTTGTCCTTGAGAAGGTCTTCTTGAACCACTGTAGTCCATGTGCTGTAGGTGATGGGGACACGGAACACAATAGAAAGGCGATGCACTTGAAATTATAGAAGACACTTGTTAGACTTCAGCTGGAGTATTACTTTGGGCACCAGACTACAGGAAGGATGTGAACATGTTGGAGAGAGTGCAGAAGACATTTACACAATTACATTAGATTAGATTAGATTACATTACATTACATTACAGTGTGGAAACATGCCCTTCGGCCCAACAAGTCCACACCGACCCGCCGAAGCGCAACCCACCCATACCCCTACATTTACCCCTTACCTAACACTATGGGCAATTCATCTAACCTGCACATCTTTGGACTGTGGGAGGAAACCGGAGCACCCGGAGGAAACCCACGCAGACACGGGGAGAATGTGCAAACTCCACACAGTCAGTCGCCTGAGGCGGGAATTGAACCCGGGTCTCTGGCGCTGTGAGGCAGCAGTGCTAACCACTGTGCCACCGTGCCTCCCACAATGGCTCCCAGGACGAGAAAATACAATTGAGGATAGATTGAAAAGGTTGGAGCTGTTCTCCGTGGAAAAAAGAAATACAAGAGGAGGTTTGTTAGAAGTTTTCAAATTCATCTGGGTCTGAGTAGTGTAGATAGGGAGAAACTGTTCCCACTTGTAAATAGATGGAGAATGAGTAGGACCAGATTTAAAGTGATCTGCAAAAGTAGCAAGTGCGCGGTGAAAAATAACTTTGTCAAGTGAATCATTTGGTTCTGGAATGTACTGCCTGGAAATGTCATGGAGGTAGATTCAATTGAAGCATTTGAGAGAGCTTTGGACTAATATTGAAACAATATGTCAGGGTATAGAGAAAAGGCAAGAAAATGGCATTAAGTTATGATGTTGATTTGGAGAGCTTTTGTTGGTCATCATCAGCAGCAGAATAGTACTCCATCACAAACTGCAGCTTCAGGCCTGGCATATGCCCCATTCTACCATTAACTTCAAAAAGCTGCCTTCTGCTTGTAATACTGCTGTGATTTTGTGCATTTGTAATGTGAAGTTTCAACAGTTATTGTTAAGATGCTCCATCCTCTTGCCAACACATTGAAAATTCTTGTAGTGAAAGGGAATCAAAACACTCCTGGCACTTCTGTTCATTTGTATTGAAATCTTAAGTCCAGGAGATGCAACAGCTAAAGTGAATGTCAGTGTGCTCTACAGTCACTTAATTCGAAAAGTGCTGTGGGCATCTATCCCAATATTGCTGCCTCTTGGCTGATAAACAATCTCGCTCCCTAGATAAAAACCAAAAGAACTGTTGGAAATCAGAAACAAAAACAGAGGTTTCTGGAAAAGCTCAGCAGGTCTGGCAGCATCTGCAGAGAGAACTCAAGAGTTAACATTTTGTGTCAAGTCTCCCTTCCTCAGAACCTCTGATTTCTGAGGAAGGGTCGCTTGACCAGAAACATTAACTCTGATTTTTCTCCAAAGATGCTGCCAGACTTGCTGAGTTTTTCCAGAAACTTCTGTTTTTCCTCCCTCCCTAGATGTTACCTGATTTTCTGAATATTTCCAGCTTTGTCTTTCTTTTAGAAGAAGAAAGACTTGCATTTGTGTCATGCTTTTCAATGGAAAACTCAAATCACTTCACAACCTTTTTATGTACCTTTGAAATGTCATTATAATATAGGAAACACGGCAGCCACTGGACATACAATTTCCCGCAAATACTAATGTGATAAAGACCAGATAATACTTTTTCAAGATGGAATTGAGAGACAGGAAATGGTCAAGACACTACCAAAAACTCCTCCGTTCTTCATTTAAATAATACCATTGGATCTTGAAGGAAACATTCTGAAGGTCAAGCAGCATCCGTGGAGAAACAATTGATTGTGGATACCAAAGAGACACCATATTGTCTGACTGAATCTCAGTTTCAAGCCTTATCTGCAACGCTGGAATGTCAGTCTTGGCTTTTGAGATCAAGTCCTGGAGTAGGCTAAGAATGTTGCTAACTGAACCATAATTGACACAAATTTCAGAATTTCTATGTATCCATCTTGCAAGTGTATAATCTATATTTGTTTAGTTCATTCATTCACCTTTATACTTATCGCATCAACAATGTCATTCTTAAAATAGGTGAGAAGTCATTAATCTCATGGGTTAATTCTTCTACTCTCTCCACAACCGCTTTCTGAACTGCTAAGTGCTTTTGCATTTTCTGTTTTCATTTCAGATTTCCAGTATCCTCAGCATTTTCATTCAGTATGCAAATAAGACTGCCTGACTCACCTAGTGGTTTGGCTTTGATAAACCACATAGACTGATTGATCACCACATTTTTATTTTAGTGTGCACAATGCTTTTAATATCAAAAATATTAATTTCATATTCAGCATACATCAGAAGAGAGTTGGAACAGGTAGCCATGAAGATTAATTCTCAGAGTCTGGATGTAAGGACCTGGCATCAGCGCCAAAAAAAAGACTAAATACCTCACAGGGGTGGTCAAGGTCAATGAGTCCATCTTCACACTAAAGATCCTAACTACTGCACTATCAATTGTTCATGCTGATCATGTACCACATGGACCAGGATGTCAATAGTGGGGGACTCAGTTTTGGTAATACAAGTGAATATCAAAGGACAATGGTTAGATTCTCTCTTATGGAAGATGTCATTGCCTGACACTTGCTGGTACAAATGTTACTTGCCACTTATCAGTCTAAACCTGAATATCATCCAGGTCTTGGGACATTTTGTTATGGATTGCAGAGATTTTCTGGAGCAGAGATGCCTATCCAAATACCACAACCATATGCCAAGTATGGCTCGAGCCAGCAGTATGCTTACACCCTTACTCCCATTGACTGTAGTTCTGCATTTGGTGAAAGGCAGCCTTGACATCAAGGGCTGTGGCTCCCATCTCACTTCTGGAACTCAGCTCTTTTTTACCATGTTTGAACCAAGGTTGTAACGAGGTCAGGAGCTGAGTGACCCTGGATAATTTATAGATGTCCTCCTTCAGTGAATTGTTTAATTCTCTTCCACCATTCATAACTGGATATAGCAGGACTGCTGGGCTTAGATCTGATCCGTTGATTGTGTACTTGTTTAGCTCTGTCACTTGCTGCTTAAGTTATTTGGCATGCAAGTAATCATATGTTGACACCTAATGTTTAGGTATACCTGTTGCTATGCCTGACATTGCCCCCTACAAATCATATTACTAGGATTGAGGGGTTCTTGTGGTGTTGTGGTAATGACTGTCCTTTTGACCAGAAGACTCAGGTTCAATTCCTACCTGCTACAGAGGTGGTGCCTGGGACGTTGTGTGTAAAGTACGATCCGTGAATATGACTATATCAGGCTGTTGCTTAATTAGCCTGTGAGACAGCTCTCCCGGTTTTGGTACTAGGCCCCAGATGTTGGGAAGTAGGTTGATGACTATATTTGCTATTACTGCTACTGAGTAGTTTTTAAAAGAAGCTCCCTTGCTGCCTTGGATGCTTCCTCTTATGCACTCTCTTTGCTCCTTGAGACAAGTCAGACCATGGGGATGATGTGGGCGACAGCTGTAATTGGTCCCTTGCAATGTCTATTTTAATCCTGGCAGTGCCACCTTTGTGGTAGGCAACGTCTGTGCCATTCAGCCAGTGGGTAGTTTTTGTCACACTGTAACACTGTCCTCCTGTGCATGCATCTCTTAGTGGTGGCATTCACAATAAACAAGGACTTTTTCTGTTCCTCAACACCCCCTCCCCCTACTTGCTGAAGGCCCAGTTTTGATGAAAGGTCCTTAACACATAGTGTTAATATTTGGTCTCCTTCTCATTTGTAGACTTGATCACTTTGCCTTCAGTCCCTGGTTCAGTTTATTTAATGAAATTGGAAATAGCTGGGGCGTTGTCCCTGAGGCAAAACAGTCAGGACTTCCTTGTGCTTTGACAGAATATTTCGAGTGATCACTTGTTTTTTTCCTTGCTGCAGTCACCCTCACTCGTTAGAGTTTACCTCACAATTTACATATTTCAATAATATTTATTCTTATGTAATATTTTGAAATTCTTTTGGTATATCTATCTTGTTTGTTGGTTCACTGGCTTTAGCAACTGGAGAAAGTCAAGCAAGCAGGCAGACTGCTGTTAACTAGATCAATTCTCAAATTTATTGCTCATAATTTATTCCATTATTTTACATAAAGTGGAGGGAGGATTTATTTGCCTGCAGTTGTTTTTGATCAGTTTAATCATCTCTTTGAAATTGTGTGCCACATTGGCCTAATTCCAATTTACCCAGTTTTTTCACTAATTCCCGTCACATTATTTTTAAATACCTTGTGATTTAGATATTGCACTTGCATTGAACAAGACCATATGATCTGAAAGACGTGAATCTAAAGCAGTTATTATCGAAAGGGTGGTTAATAAATCACAGAAGTCATTAATCTGGGTAAATAGAATTGGGAGAGAGCACAGAAACCCCCCAGGTTAATGGCAAAAACGTCCAAGAGAGAATCATCACACACAGCAAAGATACCATGATTTGAATGTTGATAGTCATAATTGCCAAAGACCTAACAATGATTCAATATTTAAAAGCATTATACCATTCTTATCAATTTAAAGATGGAGATGACAATGAATCATCAGTGAAAGTTAGAGGTGCACAACAATTAATATAAGATCATAAGTACTGGAATGATTAGGATATAAAACATACTGGGCATTCCTAAGAAATCAAATAATGCAATTTCAAAAATTTTTTTTGCAATTCAGTAGAGTCATAGAGTCATAGAGATATACAGCATGGAAACAGACCCTTCGGTCCAACTCAAACATGCTGACCAGATATCCCAATCCAATCTAGTCCCACCTGCCAGCACCTGGCCCATTAACTTTAAGCACAGACTGAATTTTGCTAAAGGATGTAATTCACATTTTGACATATTCTCTGTCACAAATTATTCTGTTCTTGTTTGTGGTTATTGGACTAACAGTATGCAACAAATACAGGAAAACAAATAGCATGAATAGAATTGCTCTAAATGCATTTTTCATGGCAGAACTTCTATCCATTAGCTTAAATGGACAAAAAAGGGATGTCAGACCCCATTATCAAATCATTGAGGGATTGATTCATCTTTTCATGGAATTGAAGCCTCATAACTCAAAATAGTTAGCTCCGTTTACAGGTTGTAATATTTCTTGACTAAATTAGTTGTACTTGTAATCAAAATTTGTGGTTTAGATTTGCAGAAGCTATTCAACCCAAGGGTACATTGATAGTTTAAATTAAATCCAGAATTGTGATGGTTATGACAGCTGCAGGATGGTTTCGTCCATCACTAAATACCAAGGCAGCGGGCAAGAACAGCTAAATGCTACAAACGAATAAACATGTTTATATTTCACTTTGATGCCAAACACAGGCTTTAAATATATAAAAGTCCTTGAGACATCATATCTGAGAACAAGTTAAGGAATGGTTATTTTATATAAATCCTAATTTTCTTTGGCTTAGCAGACAAAGATGTGTTATGGCCAGTTGAGAATGAGCTGATTGCCTTCTGCGGAAAGGCTAACAGGCTAATCCTTTGCAGTAGGATACTGAGGGGACTTGACCAGGTGATTGTCGAAAGATGCTTCCTCTTGAGGAAGAATCCAGAACTAGGAGTCATCGTTTTAAAATATGTGGTTGCTTGTAATGAAAATGTTTTTCCCTCTCAGACAGTTGTGAGCCTTTGGAATTCCCTTCCTTAAAGAGTGGATGCAGAATCTTTAAATATTTTTTAGGCAGCGGTAAATAGATTCTCGATAGCCAAGGGGGTGAAAGATTATCATATCAGGACGGTGATGGCTTAATGATCTTATTACTGGATTGTTAATCTAGAGACCTAAGTAACATCATGGGGACCCAGGTTCAAATTCTGTCACAGCAGATGGTGGAATTTGAATTCAATTAACATCTTGAATTAAGAGTGCAATGATCCATTGTTCATTGTTGGGGAAAACCCATCTGGTTCACTAATATCGTTTAGGGAAGGAAACTGCCATCCTTACTGGGTCTGGCTCCAGAATTACAGCAATGTGGTTGACTCCTAACTGCCCTCTGGGCAATTAGGGTTGGGCAATAAATGCTGGCCCAGCCAGCGATGGTGTCATCCCATGAATGAATAAAAAAAAGTTTCAGCAGGTACACAGAGCTGAGGTTAAAACCAGGTCAGCCATGATGTTTACTAATGGTGAAGAAGGGTAGAGTGAGCCAATCAAACTCCTTATTCATATGTTTGTATGTTGAGAACTGATCGAACAACTCCCCCATTTCTGCCTCTCTGTTAGTGGCACTGATGTTTTTAAAATAATGCTGATAATTTAGTGAGGGTTTAAGAGTTTAAGTATTGTGAGTTTGTAAGTTTCAAAAGGGAAGGAAATCATGTTATTGTTTTCACGACCTGACAATGAAAAGGAAAGCTTCAACTCTCAACTCAAACAATCATTGAAGAGTGTCTCTTACACACACACATACATACATATACACATGCATACATACATACATAGTAGAAAAAGATTAAAAGGACAGAGGATAGTGTCACAAATCACCTGGGAACTTTGCACTGATAATCATGCCCTATTGTTCCACAAACCGTCACAAAATGTAGTGAAGTCCCAATGAAACCGCCAAAATCAATTCTGCCTGACTGATTGCTACCTTTCCTGATTAAGGGCTTTTGCCTGAAACATCGACTCTCCTGCCTCTCAGATGCTGCCTGAGCTGCTGTGCTCTTCCAGCACCACACTATCGAATCCCTCCTGACTCCTACAAAGGACCAACCACAATCTGTTTCTTTAGTTGTAAAAATACCTCTATTTATTGTAACATACCTATCTTAAACAAAAACAGTGAAAAGAAATGATTTTTAATTTGTATAACTTAAACTATACCCCATTGTAATCCCCAAACACGTACACTCAATCATTTAATTAAGACAGCCAAAAGACAACGGTTTAAAATATAGTGCGTACGTAAAACAATGTAGACAGGGTAAACAACATTCTGAATGGCGAAAAGTTTAGGTCACAAGGAAAGTCATTTTTCTCTCTTTTTGATTTTTGTAATGAAGAGATATTGTTGTTTGTCTGGCAATGATCATCCTTTGACAATTGAGCAGGTGAATCTAGTTTCTTTTTGTGTATGACTTTTTTTCTTTTAAGCTTTCTAGGGTTTTCTGTCCTTTCTCCCATATGGAAAGAGAGGGAAAGAAAGAAAGAAAATACAATCTCGGGAGTCTCTGGATGTTTTCCACTCTGCTGCATTTGGCACTTGTACCTTTTTAATGCTTTGCAGTTCAGCAAATTGGACAGCTGCTGCCAGGCAGAATTTCCCTAAACTCGAAAGGTACTCAACATTTTTTTCCTTCATTTTGCTTTCAAAAGGAAACAATGTATTTCACACCTCAACGATATGCAACACTTGATTTTCAAATAGCAGACAACTTTCCTAATTTTCAAATTCAGTTTCAATTCATCGCTTTGAAAAGTGAAAAATGGTATCTCACATACCTCTACACTTAAAGAAATGAAACACCACCTTTAAATGCATTTGATTACTAGAAAAACATAACATATAAAAATGCAACACAACAAAATGTTGAAGCTAATAATAATCTCAATTTTCCATTTTCTATGGTAGAGTACTTCTTTTGATTTTAGCTTTTTAAAAGAAAAATACCACAGTTCCTTATTCCCAATTCATAATCTTGGAAAACACTGCACCTAAGCCAAGTCACGAGCATCAATTACCATTTTAAAAGATTTTGTAAAGTCAGGGGTGGTCAAAACTGGTTCATTTTTTTGAACTGCTTTCAGCTTCTTAAATGCTGACAATATCACTTTTGTTTTCATAGCAATGTGTTAAATGTACAGCTATTGTGCTGAGGTGAGGTATAGATTTCCAATAAAACCCACACATTCCCAAAAACCTTCAATTCTCTAACCAAGGAATTGGCTATGAAACTGTTTTCATGACTGCATTTACCCTTCCGTAACCTGAGCAGAATCTAGTCAACCCATCCAGTCTCGGAACCGAAACCAATGGAATCATTGTGGTTGGGACAGCACGGTGGCTCAGTGGTTAGCACTGCTGCCTCACAGCTCCAGGGCTGAAAATGTGTTGCTGGAAAAGCGCAGCAGGTCAGG
>NC_057710.1:69603606-69640375 GCF_004010195.1 Chiloscyllium plagiosum
GGGGTAGACCATTTAGGTCAGAGATGAGGAGAAACGTCTTCACTCAGAGAGTGGTGGCTGTGTGGAATGCTCTGCCCGAGTGGGCAGTGGAGGCCCAGTCTCTGGATTCATTTAAGAAAGAGTTGGATAGAGCTCTCAAGGATAGTGGAATCAAGGGTTATGGAGATAAGGCAGGAACAGGATACTGATTAAGGATGATCAGCCACGATCATATTGAATGGCGGTGCAGGCTCGAAGGGCAAAATAGCCTACTCCTGCACCTATTGTCTATTGTCTAAAGGAGAACCAAATGAGTTTCTCCGAAAATCAACAACAGTTTCGTGGTCATCATTAGACTCTTAACCCTAGATTTTGTTTTTAATTAAATACAAATTTGACCATCTGCCATAGCAGAATTCAAACCTGGGTTTCCAGAACATTACCAGGGTCTCAGGGTTAACACTGCAGCGATAATACCACAAGGCCCCTGCCTCCTCTACATCTCCTGACAGTGCAGCGAGAAATGTCAACATGTGTGAGGTGCTCAGGTACTAAAGTGGGTCTTGAACTCTTAACCGCTGTCTCAGGGAAAGTGTGCTACCACTGAGATAAAGGACAATTTCCTCCATGTTTAGGTCTTCCGCGGCGTTGGAAAGTTTGACTTTGAAAGATAAAAACCCATGACAATTCTGCAAATCCCTGCCTTTGATCAGTGTCATTAAATAATACAGCAGATGCCCACAGAACGTGATTTGAGACTGCGGTGTTATTCACTCCATTGTCACTGCTGTTTTCCAACAGCTCAAAGTCATTTAATAACTGAGTCATTTGTCTCAGTCAAATCCATCGAATTCAGCACCGCCTTCCTAACCTGCAATCTTCTTCCTGACCTCTCCGCCCCCACCCCAGTCTGACCTATCACCCTCACCTTGACCTCTTTCCACCTATCACATTTCCGACGCCCCTCCCCCAAGTCCCTCCTCCCTACCTTTTATCTTAGCCTGCTGGACAAACTTTCCTCATTCCTGAAGAAGGGCTTATGCCCGAAACGTCGATTGTCCTGTTCCCTGGATGCTGCCTGACCTGCTGCGCTTTTCCAGCAACACATTTTCAGCTCTGATCTCCAGCATCTGCAGTCCTCACTTTCTCCTCACAGCTCCAGGGACCTGGGTTTGATTCCAGCCTTGGGCGATTGTCTGTGTGGAGTTTGTACATTCTGCGTGGGTTTTTTCCGGGGTGCTTCGGTTTCCTCCCACAGTCCAAAAACGTACAGGTCAGGTGAATTGGCCGTGCCAAATTGCCTGCAGTGTTAGGTTCATTAGTTTGAGAGAAATGGGTCTGGGTGGGTTACTTTTCAGAGGTGGACTTGTTGGGCCCAACTGTAGGGAATCCAATACTTTTCGTAAAAAATACCAGTATCAGAAGAAGAACTCTACCATAGAAAATAAAACTTTTCGAATACTGCATTCAATTCTGATCTCCCTGCTAAAGGAAAGACGTTGTGAAATTTGAAAGGGTTCAGAAAAGATTTCAAGGATGTTGCCAGGGTTGGAGGCTGAATAGACTGTGGCTTTTTATCTTGGAGCATTGGAGGCTGAGGGGTTACCTTTCAGAGGTTTATAAAATCATGAGGGGCATGGATAGAGTGAACAACCAAGGTTATTTTTTCTGATAAAGATGTGGCTATCTATTGATTCCCCTACATGCACATCACAGCACCAGGATACCAGGTTCGATTCCAGCCTTGGGCGAATGTCTGTGTGGAATTTGCACATTCTCCCAATGTCTGTGTGGGTTTCCTCCCATAGTCCAACGATGTGCAGGCCAAGTGAATTGGCTATGCTAAATTGCCCATAGGGTAAGGTGTATTAGTCAGAGGGAAATGGGTCTGGGTGGGTTACTGCTCGGAGGGTTTGTCTGGACTGGTTGAGCCGAAGAGCCTGTTTCCACACTGTAGGGAATCTAATCTAATCTCTCCACAGATCTCTCTGGGTACAGACGATAGAGATAGTCTTCAACAGTTATATATCAGATTGCTGACTGCTAAAAAAAAGTTAGAAATCTGATTGTATTTCAATTGGCCATAGTGAGCAAAAATCTGAGATACTTTTTATAAATTTTATCTTAGCTGTAATTATTTGTAATGGAATAAATTGTGGAAATTAGGTTGTCATACCTATACATTTTGTTTTTGGCAATGATCCCACACAATCTACTGACACTCAGCGGAGTGGTTCTTCAAAAACTGCTATTGATATTAAAGGTGCCAATTGATGACATGTTGAGGTTTTTTTGCAGAATTGCAGTAATCTTTATGGAGTCTTGTCTGGGTAAAATGCCTGCTGTCGGTTGCAGATGATATATGTCCTTAGCGCTGAAGTCAGCAGCTGTTTGCTTTATGTTGAAGATACTGCCTGCTGCATTTGTCTGATACATGCTTGCAATAATGGCTAAAGAGAAAGAATACCATGTGCCATCTTCTTGCTGTTACCTACTCAGTTGTTTTTAGTGAGCTGTCATGATGACTGCATTTGTGGACAGCGGTGTCATAGAATCCCTACAGTGTGGAAGCAGGCCATTCAACCCATCATAACTACACTGACCCTTCAAAAGGCATCCTTGCCCCTACCCTATCTCTGTAACCCTGCATTCTTGATAGCCAACCCACCTAACCTGCACATCTTTAGTGACCACAGCACCTGGAGGAAACCCACACATACACAGGGAGAATGTGTAAATTCAGACAGTTGCTTAAGCTGGAATTGAACCCAGGTGTCTGGCACTATGAGGCAGGAGTGTTTACCCATTGAGCCACTGTCTCACTCTGGAAAAGTAATGTTTTTTTTAAGCAGAAAAAATTAGTTTACTGCTGAAAATGTGTTGCTGGAAAAGCGCAGCAGGTTAGGCAGCATCCAAGGAGCAGGAGAATCAACGTTTGCCCTTGGGCTCATGCCCGAAACGTCGATTCTCCTGCTCCTTGGATGCTGCCAGACCTGCTGCGCTTTTCCAGCATCACATTTTCAACTCTGATCTCCAGCATCTGCAGTCCTCACTAACAAGTCGGAAACCCTCATTCCAAGTCCATTGTTTACGTGCTAATTGCAGACTGTATTTTAGAAGCAGTGACCGGATTAAATGGTTGGTGATTGCTTCTCTCAGCCCATTTTGCATATACAATGAGTTGAACTGATCGGTCCACACCCATCTGAAGTAAAAGATTAATTCTGGATTTTGGTGACTCATTCAAGGGCTGTATCAATCACACTCATTTAAGTTAACAGTTCTGCTGGTCCCACTTCCAGAGAACATAATTCCTTTCTGATAACTGTGTGATTTGCAAGGTGAATTTCTTTTAAATGTTTGGCTATTTTCAGAACTGTAGCTTGAGTCAGTTAAAAATAAAGCGGTCAGTCGAACCCATCAACGAACACAAAATAACCTACTTGACATTTGTACCTCAATTGTGTTACTGATAGCACAGTGTGAACTTTTCAAGGAAACATCTGACGATGGAAAGATATATTTATGACTACCTGCAATGGGTGTCTTGCAATATTCAAATGCTGGTAAGACTGGCGTTTAATATGCTTTTTGAGTTTTGCCTCAAACCTTCTTGCAATTCTCACGTACAAACTGTAGAGTAACCTGTCAGGTGTTGAAAGTTGCGTTTTGAATTCAAAAAACCGCATTTTTCAATATCTTAAAGGAATAAACACATTGCAAAATCTCTTTTAAAAAAAGCTCACGCCAAAATATAGTATAGTTAATAAACAAGATTTGCAGTTGTGTATATAGTAATGATTTCATTATTCTTACTCCTGTAGTTTGGGCAGCGAAGGTCAAGTGTCTGGTTTACGAAAGATACTTTGTTGTACTTTAGAAACAAGGACTATGCACATGACTTTAGCCATTTTGAAGAAAATCTGTAAGCAAGCAATTTTAGCTTCCGGAAAATTAAAATATCCAACAGGAACCTGTGCTAAGCATTTTTTTAAAAAGAGAAATTTTAGAACTGTATTACGAACATCTGAAGAAAAGCAAGTAAAGTAAATTTCACTTCCTCTCTCTTTAAAATATCTAACAGGAAATAACAGCAAAGTATTTAAGTTTCAGATTTTTGAGTCGGAATGTTGTGGGGGTTTTGAGTCCCACTGCAGAATTTTGAGCACATTTAGGCTACAGGACAATACCAAAAGTACTACACTGTTGAATATGATAGACACCAGGAGGTGATGGTAAACCAGCGCCTACCTGACTTCGAAGTTACATGGGAACACCCCACTTCCAACATGGTCAAGCTATTGAGCATCTTGACTTGGAACTAGATTGTCATTCCTTTACAGTCACTGTGCCAAATTCTGGAACTTTCTCCCTGTGGCATTGTTGGTGTATCTATAACAAATGGATTGCAGTGGTTAACAAAGGAAGCTCACCATCACGTTCACAATAGTAATTATGGTCAGACAATAAATGCAGGCCCAGCAAACAAATACCTATATTCCCTGAATGAATCTTTAAAAAATAAAGTCTGAGAAATAACTATAAATCATGAAATGGAAGGGATAAAATAATTCAATAAAATTACAACTAATAAGATCAGAAGACGTAAGAGCAGAAGTATTGAGTCTGCTTTACCATCATCATGATCACGGTTTATCTGATAATCCTCAACTCCACTTTCTGGCTTTTCCCCTTAACTTGTGACTCAGTTACCGATCAAAAGTTTGTTCATCTCTAAGCTGTATATAATTAATAACCCAGCTCAGGTTTGTTAGCTGAATTGGTGGGCCAGCTGCCTTGCAACACAAAGTGCTGTGAACAGTGTGGGTTCAATTCCTGCACCAGCTGATATTATCATGAAGGACTCTCCTCCTCAACTACTCCCTCACCTGCCCACCACAGAGTCATATAGTGTGGAAACAGATCCTTGAGTCCAACTTTTCTGGGCAGACCAGATGTCCGAATCTGACCAAATCCCATTTGCCAGCATTTGGCCCTTATCTCTCTAAACCTTTCCTATTCATGTACCCATCCAGAAGCGTTTTAAATGTCATAATTGTACCTGCCTCCACCAGAGCTTATACCAGACATGTACCACTCTCTGTGTGAAAAGATTACGCCTCAGATCCTTGTTAGGTCTTTCCCTCTCACCTTAAAACCTATGTCCTCTAGTTTAGGAAAAAGGCATTGACTATTCACCCTATCAATGCCCCTTATGATTTTATAAACCTCTAGAAGGTCGCCACTCAGTCTCTGATACTCCAGGCAAAATAGCCCCAGCCTATTCAACCTCTCCCTATAACTCAAACCCTTCAGTGCAGACAACATCCTTGTAAATCCTTTCTGTAACCTAACAATATCCTTCATATAGAAGGGTGACCAGAATTGTACACAGTATTCCAGAAGTGACCTCAACATGATATCCCAATGCCTATACTCAATGTTATGACTAATGAAGTCAAGAGTGCCAAATGCCTTCTTCAGTATCCTGGCTACCTGTGACTCCACTTTCAAGGAACTATGGACCTGTACCCCTAGGTCTCTCCATTTGACAACACTCCCCAGGGCCCTACCATTAACCGTATAAGTCCTGTTCTGATTTGCCTTACCAAAATGCAATATCTCACACTTTATTTAAATTAAATTCCGTCTGTTACGACTCGGCCTATTGGCCCATTTAATCAAGGTCCAGTTATCTCTCTATGATGAGAGAGCAGCACTATGGTTTGTTCAGATTCTGGTGACTTTACTTTTACTGATTTGATTTATTATTGTCACATGTACAACGGTACAGTGAAAAATATTATTTTGTGTGCTAATCAGACAAATCATACGTTACGTAAGTACATTAGGTAATAGAACAGAATGCAGAATGTAGTGTTTCAGCTACAGAGAAGGTGTAGAGAAAGATCAATTCTAATGTATGTGAGGTTCGTTCATATGTTTTCAGTGAGGGACAGGATGTTCTTATATCTGTTGGTATCTGTTTTCAAACTCTTGTATCTTCTGCCTTTTGGAAAAGCATATTATTGGATGGGAGGGGCCTTTGATTATGTTGGCTGCTTTTCTGAGGCAGTGGGAAGTATAGATGGAGTCAGTGGAAGGAAGGATGGTTTTTATGATGGACTGGGCTGTATTCACAACTCTCTATGATTTCTTGTTTAACCATTTAACTATGACGATGCCAAATCTTCCGCGTAAGGCATCAGGTTGTTATCCTTCACCACATGGTATGTGCAGTTTGAATAAGACCAGCAAGAGGGATTGGTGGGGATGTATCTACCAAAGATATTTCAGATAGCTCAATCAGAAAAGAACTTTTTAAAATATTGTCATAGCAGAGAATACCTGAAGATTACATTTAGCTGTACTTTATAATAGTTATGATTAAAATTGTTGGACTGCTAATTCTACAATTGAAAAATGAGGTAGCATTCTTTGAACCTGTGGCGATGTTCACTGGAACGGTTTAGAAAGCCAAGGACAGACTCATCAGAGTAGAATAGAAAACTAAGTTGAATTTATGATGAAATTATTGAAAAAATATACAAATATTGCAGCTAGTTTCCCCTCACCACAGTTTAACTTCAGCTTCAATTTCCTTCTATTAATTATAACACATGCTTGCCTTCAGATTGTTCATCAATTTCTCTCCATTCATTCAAGCTTCACCCTCACCCTCTTAGACATCTTAGGTGTGTTTGCATGAGTTGCATGATCGTTTGAACTTTTCCTTATAAATTCGGTGTCTAAGGTCTTCCTGTCTCACTGGCACCTGATGAAGGAGCAGCACGAAAAAAGCTAATGCTTTCAAATCAACCCATTGGACTATAACATGCTGTTGTGTGATCTTTGGCCTTGTCCAACCCAGTCCAACACTGGCCCCTCCACATTATACTGACAACCCTTTCTATTCCAGTTCACACTGATGCTCCAATTCTATCCTCCTCCTGCCCTTCTCTATCTTCCCTCCAATCAGTTTTTAGCTCATTTTTGTTCTGGGATTGGTGTTTGATACTGCCTTACAGAAGATCATTATTGTACTGAGGCCTGGTAGTTGAAGGTAACATTTATGCATGAATGCAGTCAAGGAATCTAAAATGTCGACACATTGTGTGAATAGTTTTATTTTAATATTATCACACATACATATCTAAAAACCACTTAAATTTTACCAGGGTCTCTGCCTCAACCATCCTTATGGGCACTGAGTTCCAGATTGCCACCTTCTTCTGGGTGAAGAAGATTTTCCTCACATCTCCTCTAAACCTTCTGCTCCTTACCATAAATCTACGACCCTGTTCATTGATTTCTCTATCAACACTCCATCTATGCCCCTCACAATTTTATACATCTCAATAATGCCCTTGTTAGTTTCCTCTGTTGTAAGGGAAACAATCCCAGTCTGACCACTCTCTCATTAACTGAAATTCTCAAGCTCAGACAACATCCTGGTAAATCTTCTCTGCACCCTCTCAGTGCTGTCACATTCCTCCTATAATGTGGATTCCAGAACTGAATACAATATTCTAGCTTTGGCCTAACTAATATTTTATACAATTCCAGTATCACCTTCCTGCTTTTAAACGCTATGCCTCAGCTAGTAAGGCAAGTATACCTTATGCCATCTTAACCATTTTATGCACCTGTTCTGATACCTTAAGGGACAAGTGCACCAAAGTTCCTCGATGTTACCTCAGGTCCTACCATTCACCATATATTCACTTGCTGTTATTGTCTTGACCAAATGCATAACCTCACATAGGGATTGAATTCAGTTTTCAGATCAGCATGTCGATATCTCCCTGGAATCTAAGGTTATCTTTTTCACTATTTACCACCCGAGCATATCATCTGTGAACTTACTGGTTAACCCTCCTGCATTCAATTTAAATGATTTATATAAACCATGAACAGCAAGATCCCCAATACTGACCACTATCTGACCTCTCTGGATACAGACTTTCTGTTCAAAACCACGCCTGAATCATCACCCTCTGCTTCCTGCCACTCAGCCAATTGTCAATCCAGTTTGTCAATAATCCTTGTTTCCCACGGGCTCTTAGCTTTGCCTTCAGTCTCCCATGTGGGACCTTATAAAAGACCTTGCTGAAGCCCAAGTAGAATACGTCAAAATCATTGCACTCACCTATACACCTGGTCACCTCTTCAAAAAATTCAATATACTTGGTTCGGTATAACCATGCTGACTGTTCTTGATTAACATTACATATTCAACACAGAAATTCACTAAAGATCTTTAGACAGCATCTTCCATTTAAAAGGATAAGAACAGCAGACACATGGGAAGCGACCAAAAAGTGTAAATGGGAAAGCACGACAGGTCAAGCAGCAACAGAGGAACAGGAGAGTCGGCATTTTGTGCAGAAGCCCTTCATCAGGAATGTTGAGGATGGGGGAGTGCCCAAAGGGGCTGAGAGATAAATAGAAGAGGGGTGTGGTTGGGGGGGTGGGAAGGGAACTTGGAATACGATAGGTGGATGCAGGTGAGGGGTAATGGTGATAAGTCGGAGTGGAGGGTGGAGCGGATAGGCAGGAAGGAAGATGGAGAGGTAGGACAGTTCAAGAGGGTGGTGCCGAGTGGAGGGTTAGATCTGGGATAAGGTGGAGAGAGGGGAAGTGAGGAAACTGGTGAAGTTGACATTGGGCTCGTGTGATTGGAGGGTCCCAAGGCAGAAGATGGGCTGCTCTTCCTCCAGGCATCGGGTAGCTAGAAGTTGGCAGTGGAGGAGACTTAGGACTTGCATGTCCTTGGCAGAATAGAGGGGGAGTTGAAGTGGTCGGTCACAGGATGGTGGGATTATTTGGTGCGTGTATTCCCGAGATGTTCTCTGAAACGTTCTGCAAGGTAGCATCCTGTCTCCCCTGTGTAGGGGAGGCCACATTGAGAGCAACAGACACAGTAGATGAGGTAAAGTGCCGCACTGGAAAAGCACAGCGGGTCAGGCAGCATCCGAGGAGCAGGAGAGTCAACATTTCCAGCCTAAGCCATTCATCAGGATTCCCCTCCAAGCCACTCACCGACCTGATTTAGAAAGATATCTCTATTCCTTCCCTGTCACTGAATCAGGATCCTGGCATTGCCTCTGTAATGACATTGTGGGCCATGCACAGAATGTGGACTGTGGCGGTTCGAGGTGGGGGAGGAGGATGTGGATCACCATCACCTTCTTAAGGATAGACAATAATAACGCTGGCCAGTCAGTGACACACACACATACGTGAATGAATTTAAAACAAAAATGATTCTCAATGAAGCTTTGTATCCATGCATGCAGCAAAAGCTACTTGCATTTATTTAGCATCTTTGTCATAACAAAACCTCTGAAGTCACTTTACAGATGTGTTACATTATAGAGTAAGACACCGGGTCACATTAGGAGATATTGGATCTGATAACCAAAGTTTGGTTAAGATGGCAAGTTTTAAGGAGTGTCTTAAAAGAGGAAAGTGACATAGAGAAGCAGAAGGCGAGTATTCTAGGGCTTGGGGCCAAGACAACTAGAGGTAGAACATATGGATGATAATGGAATAGTGTAGGTTAGATGGGCTTCAAATTGGTTTCACAGGTTGGCGCAATATCAAGGGCTGAATGGCCTGTACTGCGCTGTAAAGTTCTATGTTCTGTTATTTCTAAGGAAGTATGATGGAAGTAACTAAGTCAACATTTGTTGACAATCCCAATGACTGTTGAGAAGGTGCCTTTTTGAATCACTGTTACTCGTGTTGTTGCCCACATGTCTCTTAGGGAGGGAAATCCAGGATTTCGACCCACCAAATGTATGGACAGTGGTGCAGTTCCAAGGTGGGATGGTTTGTGACGTTGAAGGGAACTTGCAGGTGGTATTCCTAGGCACCTGCTGTTGCTTCCTTTCTAGGTGATAGAGGAATGGATTTAAAAGGTGCTGCCAAAGGAGCCCTGATGTGTGAATGAATTGTACACATATATCTCATTTGCCATAGGATTCCTAGTCTTTGACCTATTATTGTAGCTACAGTTTTTATATTTCTGGTCCAGTTCAATTTCTAGGGTATTGATAGTGGGGAATTCTGTGATGTCATTAAACACCAAGGTGAGATAGTTAGATTCTCTCTTATTGGAGATGGTCATTTCCACGAAATTATATGGAACAGATGTTACATGCTGCTTGTCAACCCGAAAGACTGAATGATGCTAAGGTATTGCTGTGCACAGAAATGGACTGCTTCCATATGTGAAAAGACATAGTAACATTAAACACTGTGCAGTTATTAGCAAAATCCTCATTTCTAACCTAAAGATGGATGTAAGGTAATTGGTGAAGCAATTAAAGATGGCTATATTAACGGCACTATCCAGAGGAACTTCTGAGCAAACTCATGAGACTAAGATGAAAGCCTGCAAAATCCACAAACAGATTCAACAGCAGAGTTTTCCACTCTCAAATCAGTTTTGCTAGTGCTCTTTGATGCCACATTCAGTCAAATTCTGCCTCGATGTCAAAGGCAGATATTCTCACGTTGCCGTTGCAGTTCAGCTCATTTATACATGTTTGAACCTGGGCTGCAAAGAGGTTAGGAGGCCATGGTAGAACTTAAGGGGAGTGTCAGTGAGTGCGTTATTACTTTAGCAGTATTGCTTGATAGCATTAAGGTCGAAGAGTGGTGCTGGAAAAGCACAATCAGTCAGGCAGCATCCGAGCAGCAGGAAGGGCTTCCTGATGAAGGGCTTATGCTCGAAATGTCGACCCTCCTGCTCTTTGGATGCTTTTCCAGCACCACAACTCTGATCTCCTCACTTTCACCTTGCTTGATAGCATTGTTAATAACAGCGTTCATATGATCAAGGGTACACTGACAGAACAGCAATTGACTGGGTTGGATTTATCTTGTTTTATATTGTAGGACATACTTTAACAAATTCCTACATTGCCACAAAGATGCCAGTGTTGTAGCTGTACTGGATCAACATGGCTATGGACAAAGTGAATTTAGGATCACAAGTCATTAATAGTATTAGGAGAAAGTGAGGACTGCAGATGCTGGAGATCAGAGGTGAAAATGTGTTGCTGGAAAAGCGCAGCAGGTCAGGCAGCATCCAAGGAGCAGGAGAATCGACGTTTCGGGCATGAGCTGAGGAAGGGCTCATTCTTTCAGGAAGGGCTCATGCCCGAAATGTTGATTCTCCTGCTCCTTGGATGCTGCCTGACCTGCTGCGCTTTTCCAGCAACACATTTTCAGCTCATTAATACTATTGTCAGACTGTTTTCTGGGCTTAATATCATGGAGTTTACATTGCCTTCAGAAGTTTTTTGATATCACATGAAGTCAACCGAAATGGCTGAAGACTGGCATCCATGACCCTGGGTCCTCAGCAGGAGCCATGAATGACTGTAAGTCCTTCTGCATGTCTTTTGGTTTGATCTTTTAAAAATGTATTCATTTGTGGGATGTGGGCATCACTGGCTGAGCCAGCATTTATTGCTCATCGAGAAGGTGGTGATGAACTGCCTTCTTGAACCACTGAAGTCCACTTGCTCTGGGTTGACCCACATGCCACTGGTACGGAATTCCAGGACTTTGATCCAGCAACAGTCAGGAACAACAATATGTTTCCAAATCAGGATGGTGAGTGGCTTGGAGGGGAACTTGAAGGTGATGGTGTTCCCATATATCTGCTATCGTTGTCCTTCTAGATGGAAGTGGTCATGGGTTTGGGAGGTACTGGCTGAGGATCTTTGGTGAATTTCTGCAGTGCATCTTGTAGATAGAACACACTGCTGCTACTGAGTATTGGTAGTGGAGGGAGTGGATGCTTGTTGATAAAGCCGCTGAAGACGGTTGGGCCAAAGGCACTACCCTGAGATGTCCTGGAGCTGGATGACTGCTGTCCAACAACCATGACCATCTTCCTATGTGTCAGGTATGACTCTCCAAAACCCCACCAGAGATTTTGCCTCCTGATCCCCTTTGATTTCAATTTTGCTTGGACTCTTTGATGCCACGCTCAGTTGAATGCAGTCTTGACGTCCAGGGTTCTCACTCTCATCTAACCTCTGGAACTTAGCTCTTTTGTCCATGTTTGAACCAAGGCTGTAATGAGGTAAGGAGCTGAGTGGCCCTGCTGGAATCCAAACTGGGCATCACTGAGCAGGTGCTGCTTGATAGCACTGTTGATGACACCTTCTATCACTTTAGTGATGATCGAGAGTGGACTTTCAGTAATTGGCCAGGTTGGATTTGTCCTGCTGTGTATGTGCAGAACATAGCTAGGCAATTTCCCACATTGATAGATGCCAGTGTTGTAACAGGAACAGGAACAGCTTGGCTAGGGGAGTGGTAAGCTCTGGAGCATAAGTCCTCAGTACAATTGCTGGAATATTACCAGGACCCATAGAATTTGTCTTCAACCACTTCTTGATATCATGCACTGTCCATTGAACCATGGTTGATACCCTGGCTTGATGGTAATGGTTGAGTTGGGGGGGTTATGCTGGACCATAAATTAAAGATTGTTCTGGAATACAATTCTGCTGCTGTTGATGGCCCACAGCACCTCATGGATTACCAGCCTTGAGTTGCTAGATCTGTTCGAACTTTTCAATTTGTCACTGTCCTATTTAGCACAGTGATAGTGCCACACAGCACAATGGAGACTGTTTTCAATGTGAAGTCGGGACTTCATCTCCACAAGGACTGTGCAGTGGTCCTCCTTACTGATACTGATACTGGACAGATGCATCTGCAGCTGGCAGATTTGTAAGGGTGAGGTCAAGTATATTTTTCTCTCTTGTTGGTTCCCACAGACCCAGGCCAGCAGCTATGTCTTTTAGGATCCGACCAGCTTGTTCAGTGATACCGCTGCTGAACCACTCGGTGGTGGACTTGGCATCCCCCACCCAGAGTTCAGTTTATGCCCTTGCTGTCCACAGTGCTTGCTGTAAGTGTTTTTAAATATGGAGGAGTACTGATTCATCAGCTGAGGGAGAATGGTACGTGGAAATCAGCATGATTGCTCAGCTCTGTTCATTGCACCCTGCTTCAACTGTTGCATACTCTGGTTCTTGCAACAGCTTCAAGTCGACACCTCAATCTTAGGTATGCTTGCTGCTGCTTTTGGCATGCCCATCAGTACTCTTCATTAAACTGGGCTTGAAGGTAATGACATATTTTAGTTGAATACAAGTCTGTGCTGCTGATTGCTCAGAGCACCTTATCATTGCCTGGTTCTGCATTGCAAGATTGTTTGCAATTGTTCCCATTTCGCATTGTGGCAGTGTCACAAAACATAGTGAAAGCTAACCCCAGTGTGAAAATGGGGCTTCATTCCCACAAGTAATGTGCAGCAGTCAGTCCTATCAGTATATAACGGATGTATGTATCTACAGCAGATACATTGATGAAGATGAGGTCAAGTAGGGTTTATCCTGTTCTTGCTTCCCTCTTCACAAGCTGCAAATCAAGTCTAACAGCTCCATCAGCAGCAGCACTCACAATCTATCTTGATGAGATAGACATTAAAGCCTTATTCTCAAGTACATTCTGCGCCTGTATCACCCTCCTAAATCAAGGAGTGTTGATTTATTAGGTGTATGGGTTAACAGGAGGGTGGAGAGGAGGTGTAGAAGAGAAGATTGAGGTGATGGTCATTATTAGCAGTAAGTTTTGTTGTCCATGTTGTTATGAGATGGGGGTGCAGAGTCCATATTGAAGACAGACAAGACCACATGCTACAGTCTCCCAGCACCTTTGGTCAATCAGTCCTGCCAATAGGACATAGGCAGGAATGGTGACATCTGGGATTGTCACTGTAATGCATGATTACATAAGTATGACTACATCAGGCTGTTGCAAGACTAGATTCTGGAATATTTCTTCTAGGTTTGGCATAAGCACCCAGTTGTCTGTACTGAGGAACATGCAGGCCAGAAAGGGTTGACAATTATCAGAGGCCATTTAGTTAAGTCAAGCACCTTTTATTTAAAAGTAAAACATTCATGGGACAAGGAGTCGATGGCTAGGCCAGCATTTACTGACTAATTACCATCCCTAATTGTCCAGAGGGCAATTGAGAGTCAACCACATTGATCTGTGTTTGGAGTCACATGTGGGCCAGACTAGGTAAGGATCACAATTTCCTTCCCTAAAGGGCATTCGTGAACTAGATGGGTTTTTCTGACAATTGATTTATGGTCATCATTAGACTCTAAATTCCAGATTTTTCTTGAATTCAAATTCCGCCATCTATCATGGCAGGTTCTAACCTGGCCCCCTAGAACATACCTAGGTCTCTGGATTAACAGTCCAGCAGTAATACCACCAGGCAAACATCTCCCCTTCATGCATGTGGATTGACATATACACCAGGTACAAATGTGGATTTTTTTTCTCTGAAGGTCAGTGAACCAAATAACTTTCCATGATTTATGGTGTCATAGAAAGTATTACTAGAAACTAATTCCAATTTAATTGCCACGATAGAATTTGAATACATCCTCAAAACATTCACCCAGACCTAATAATACTCTCACTATTCGCTCCACTATTGTAGATATCGTGTACTGATACTGGCAGTAAATTAAGACAGCTCTGATGAAGTCATCTAGATTTGAAACATTAGCTTGCTCTCTTTCTCCAAGGATGCTGCTTGACCTGTTATGATCTCCAACATGCTTTCAGTGAAGAACAGAATTTGCTGTATTCTTACTGAAATGATTATACATTGACTTAAGTGATACAAGGTATGAAAATTAAAATTTGTTCATTCCCCAGTTCAAAACTAGATATTAATTAAAATCAAGCCTGTGTTCATAAAGCATCAAATATCTATGGAGGAAGTCATGGCTCTCAGTAAAACTATATCCCAGTGAGGAGGGAAGATTTTATAAATTGAAACAAAAAAAAATACAAGGAAGCAAAAGTCAGTGTTAGCTCCAAAGATTGGGATAAATTCAGAATCCAGCAAAGGAGTACTAAAAAAAATATAAAAACTGACAAGAGGAGCTTCTTTGAATTTATAAAAGAGGAAGAGAGCAGTCAAAGTGAACATAGGCTCATTAGAAAATGAATCTGAGGAGAGGTAGCTAGAGGTAATGGATGCATTGGTTGTAATTTTCCAAAAGTCTTTGAATTTTTGACAAGTAGCGGAGAATTGGAAAATTGCCAGTGGGACTCCTCTATTCAAAACTGGCTGGAGGCAAAAAAGTTAACAATTGGTTGAGTGGCCTAACATTGATTGTTGGAAAAGTATTGGAAGCAATCATTAAAGGAAGTAATAGCAGAACATATGGAATGCCATAACCTAATCAAACAGAGTCATCAAGGCTTCATAAAAGCAACATCATGTCTCACAAATTTATTAGAGTTTTTTTTTTGAAGTAGTCTCAACCATAATGGATAGAAGGGGAAAAAGTAGAGGTGTTGTATTTGGACTTTGATGTGCTGTTCAACAAGGTATCTCACAAAAGGTTACATCATAAGAACCCATGGTGTTGTAAGTAGTATACTCTTAGATAGACAATTGGCTCATGGACAGGAAACAGAGTAGGGTTAAGGGGCTCTTTTTGAGGTTGGCAACCTGTGAACAGTGGGATTCAGCAGTGATCTGCGAGTGTGCGCGTGTATATGCATGTATATACAAAAATGACTTAGAGGAAGGAAGCAAACGTTCTGCAGCCAGATTTGCAGATGACAAATATACATGGAAAGGCAGCTTGTGCGAGGGACATAAACACTTTACAGGAAAATGTCATTAAGAGGGGAAAAAGATGGCAAATGGAGTATAATACAGGAAAATTTTAAGTTGTTAATTTTGGAAAGAACAAAAAGGACTACATAATTTAAATGGAGAAAACTGCAGAAATTTGCAACACAAAAGAATTTGGGAATTTGTACTTGCGAGTACAGAAAGTCATCATATCATCAGGAAGGATAATAGAATGGTGGCCCTTATTTCAAGGGTGTTGTAGTATAAGAGTAGGAAATCTTATTGCGAATGTACAAATTGCTAGTGTGAACATATGTGGTCTACTGTGATCAGTTTTGGTCTCCTTATTTTAAAAAACAAAATCCATTGGAGGCAGGTCAGAGAAGATTTACAAGGATTATCCCTGATATGGACAATAGACAATAGGTGCAGGAGTAGGCCATTCTGCCCTTCGAGCCTGCATGGAGGGATTGTCTTATGAGCAAAGGCTAAGCAGGTTGGAATTCCAATCATTGATATTTTTAGATGAATGAGAGATAATTGCAATGAAACATGCAATATTCTTTCGGGCTTGACAAGGTAAATTCAGAGAGGATATTTCCACTCAAGGAAAAGTCTAGGACCAGACAGCATAATAGTCTCAGAATAAAGGGCCACCAATTTAAGACTGAGATGAAGAGGAATTTCTTCTCAGAGGGTTGACATTCTTTGGAATTTCTTGTCACAGAGACCTGTGGGGAAGAGCCCGTGTGTATTTTCAAGGCAGAAATAAATACTTGATCAGTAGGGGAGTCAAAGGTTATAGGGAAAGGGCAGGAAAATGAACCGGGGGAGTGTCAGATCAGCTATTGAATGGGGGAACAGACTCGAGGAGGTGAATGGCCTATTCCTGTTCATATTTCTCATGGTCTTTATTATTCATGTTCAACTTGGTGATCTAGCTTTGCATGACCTTATAAAAGTGAAATATTTTCTATTACCAGCATAAGTGAAAGGTTTGTGCTGGATGGATGAAAATGAGATAGGAGGTAAGGTCAAAATCAAGGACAACAGGTTTCTTACATTAGTGAGAAAGGACATTGGTTAACAGTTGACTGTTCACAACAATAATGCTCACTTTGAATAGTTCCAGAAGTTTAGAAGTAAGTGGAAATCTTCAAATTGCTATAGGAGTTACACTACCACTCTGGACAGTTAAATTTAGACCTTTGCATTACAAGTTTATTGACATGGCCATTGCACTCTGTATATACTAACAGTTTTGACACTTGATTAATAAATTGGGCTATTTTATTATTACTCAATAACAATATTCCACACGATTGATTGATTACATGAGTTTGCAAACAAACTCAATTTTCTCAATTTCAATTATGGGTATGTTTTAACCTTTCTCCACTGTAAACTGTATTAAGTTGCTTTGAAATACAGTTGAATTTAACATCTTTTAGACAGTTATTAAAAATCCCAATAACTTAAAGCCAACTGGGATTTCAATGCTTAAATGGTAATGTTTAGAATCTTAGAATTTAGAATTTTTAGAATCCCGACAAAATTCCTAGTGTGGAAACAGGACCTTCAGCCCAACAAGTCCACACTGACCCTCTGAACAGTCTCCAATACTCAATATTTATCCCTGACTAATGCATTTAACCTACACATCCCTGAACACTATGGGCAATTTAGTATGGCCAATTCACCTGACGACATGCACATCTTTGGATTGTGGGAGGAAACCAAAGCACTGGAGGAAACCCACACAGACAGGGAGAACGTGCAAACTCCACACAGTTGCCAGAGGCTGGAATTGAACTTGGGTCCCTGCTGCTGAGAGGCAGCAGTGCTAACCACTGAGCTACCATGCTGCCCATAATGTTTTTATGGTTGTAATTTTTATTTAAAACAATATAGAAATAAATATCTAGGTTATATTGTGGTTCAATAATTATGTTTAACTTAAAATAAAATTTAAAATTATGCTTGTGATATGACTTAATTGAATACTCCAAGTTTTATACAGTTTATAGTAATTTCTTCATTAAAATATACTTTAAGTTGAAACAATAGCTTAGATTAAAAGTATCACCTTTTTAATTATTGTTCAAAATTTGAAGTCGTTTATTAATCTTAAGCAAAAATAAATCCACGGAATTCTCTAGAGCTAAGAACATAGTTTAACATAACTATAAAGACTCCTGTAATCAAATAGGATATTGAAAATGCATGTTCATAAGTTTGTTATACAGTACATACTGCCTGGTACACAAAAATAACAACATGCAAATATTTGATCTGACACCAGCAAAAAATACAGACGAGCAAATAATAGAGTATGGGAAGAACGTGCGCTCCTCAAAATCCGGATTAACGCAAACATTTAAAGCAAAAACAGCTAACTTTTTTTTGATTTTTCAAAGCTTCGACGTTTGACTTTGACTCTGTGGCTAGCATTTTATGCAGAAGATGCAAATCCGGGATGGTGTGTGGTCTCCTTGATGTCGGGTTCAAGGATGTCATTGAACAGCTGTAGAGAACTGACTGAGTTGGGTGAACAGCCAGCTGTGTCAATGACATAGGAAAGTGACAAAGTCCTCTTGGACGGTTAATGACAATAATATAGTTGGTGAGATGTACATGAAATTTTGAAAGGTGATTGATAAAATGCCAACAGGGATTTTCTGAAAAATTAAAACCCATGAGGGGAAAAAAAAGAACATCGTGGCAACACTGATTCAAACTTGGTTAAATAACAGAAACAGAACAATTGTGAATGGCTGTTTTTCTACAGTAACAGACTATAAAGATGATTCAGGCTGCCTAACAGAACACACACAAGTGGCAGATGAAATTCAATGCAGTCAAGCAAGTGTGTGGTGATACATTTTGGTAGGAAGGCAAGGAGAAATGGTATGAAATTATGGACATCATTTTTAAAAGAATGCACGAATACAAGTGACCTGTGTATATGTATGTATAAAATCACGGAATGTGACATAAAAGGTTGAGAAAGCAGCAAAAGCAGTTTTTGGGATCCTTGACTTTATAAATAGAGACAGTGTGTAAAAGCAAGGAAGTGAAGCTACACCTCTACAAATCAGTGGTCAGAACACATTTGGAGCACTGTGTTCAGTTCTGGGCATTTTATTTAAGGAAGGATGTTAAAGCCTGGAGACAGTTCAGAGGAGATTTACGAGAATGATACCAGGAACGAGGAATGTTGTTTACAAGGAAAGATTAGAGAGATTAGATTTAATTGCCCTTTGAGTAGAGAAGATTAAGAAGTGACCTTATTGAGCTGTTCAAAATTATGAACAATTTTGACAGAGTAAAGAAAGATATTCTGTTTCTATTAGTTGGTATGTTAGTAATTAGGCATCACAATTTGAAGAGAAATCAGAGTTAACGTTTCAAGTCCGGTGACCCTTGCTCAGAACCAAAATGTTAACTGATTTCTCTTCACAGATGCTACCAGACCTGCTCAGTTTTTCCAGCAATTTGTTTTTGTTTCTGACACATAGCATCTGCACTTCTATCTGTTTTTAAATCACAATTTCAAGATTGTCTGGAGTGAGAAGATATTCCTTTCCTCAGAATTGTTAAAACTTGGAATGTACTGCATGGGAGAGCGGTGAAGGCAGACTCCATCAGACGTTTACAAAAGAGAGCTGGATATATATTTGGAAGTGATGAAGTTAGAAAGCTACGGAAATAGAGCTGGAGATGGGACTAGCTGGGTAGCTCTTCTGGCAGCTGGTATAGATAAGATGGGTCAAATTGCCTTCTTCTGTACTGTACTGTAAAATTCGACAATACTGTTTCAGCTTCAAATGGAGTAGCGTATCCTATTTTGGTCCTACTTTAGGAAGGATGTGAAGGCTTTATAGAGAATGAAAAATGGATTTATTGGATTGTTTCTAGGGTTGGAGGACTTCAGCCAAATGTGTGATATGAAAAATAAGACAGTGGAGTGGGATTAGCAGAGATGGTCCTGCAGAGAGCTACCACAACTTCAGTGGACCAAATGCCTTACTTAGTGTTGCAGCTGTTTTACAGTTCTACGGAAAAGAAAGAGTTTCCACAAACATCCAAACCCAAGTTTACGATATTTAACTGGCCAAACATACTTTTCCATCTTTGGTTATTAAGGAGAACATTTTTCCAAGCCCAAACACTTGCTGAAACACTATCAGGAGAGGCATTCACTTAAAAAAAAATTCACTTAGAGAATGTTTTGTTTAAAAATAATGAATAGAAGTTCATTATAAAGATGATTAAATTTCATTACTCAAAGCTGAAAAATCAATTTGATAGCTGCAAAAGTTTGAATGATTTATTGTCTCATGTTTTCAAAACAAATGCAACATTTAGCTACCTGCATTTTTATAGACGACATATCCTACTTACTGCCACAAAATTCTTGAAAAGCAAATCAACAAAATAGTACATTTACATTATCCCCAAAGTAGCACATTATCATATTAAGCATGCTTTATGTTAAAGTACAAGTCTTTTAGGAACTGATCGCGTATTATATTCAGCCGCAAAAGAATTAAAGAGAACCACTTTGCCCATTTAATAAAAAAGTTGGGCTTCAAAGAAATGAAAGAAATTTATTTATATTATTCCAGTGCGTGTTGAGCTTAAACATAAATGTTTAATGAAATGTTTGACCATTTCTAGGTGGAAAATTGTATGGAATAGGTAATCCTTTACGACGTAGTATGTAACAATTTCATCCAAAAATCTGAATTCTCAGGCTACAGGTCTTTCAAGTTAATGGACTAATAATCAGAACTATGTAACACTTTCAGCTTTAGACTTTTGGAGGCAAGAAGTATACAGGGAACAAAACAAAAATTATTGAGCAGAGGAATCGCAAGAAAACTTGAGAAAAGAGCTTTGTTTTGGATTCAAACTTACTAGGAAAGTTCAAATCTTCAATTGCTAACCACAGCTTTGGCTGTCCAGCAATAATTTCAAAAATATATTATAACCGTACAATATACAAGTGCAATGGCAACCCAAAGAACTTACATCAATTGCTGCACAGAATTAGCCCCATAATTTGTGGTCTTAATTACCAGAAAGATTAAAATCTGACTAAATGCCACTATTATGATAAAGGCAATTCCAAAAAAACTCCACACCATACATATCACAACTGCAACTAGACTTGATAAAATTGGATTACAATGCTGCCTTGGATACAAAATGTCATTAGCATATTAACTTTCAGATCAGAGACCATCAGCTCAAAGTTGATCTTATGCTATTAGAAAACAGACAAGGAAAAATAGCAATATACAAGAAATCCTTCAGAAGTAGAAATAACTTTAATCATGAGGACAGTAAAGCAGAAATGAATGACTGCATTAATTTTTAAATAAGTCTTGAACAATGCAATGCAGGGCATTAATGGTGAAGTACAATTATTTTTAAATTTTATAATGGATATCAATTTCTCAGTGTACAACTATCACCACACATACGTGCACAGCAAATCAAATATTAGCAAAGCTCGTAATTGAAAGTCTTTGGCTTGAAGCAGATGTTTTATAGTGTTAATGCAGCAGATGTGATTAAATATAGTTTAACTGAGAAAAGAGAAATAGCTCAGAATTGATCAGAACATCGTAATGTGTTGTAACACTAATTACACTGTATATTTAAGTGGCATACATCCTTTAAAATTGTGCATGATAAATCTACATTCAAACTTAAGTATTAAATCTTCAACATCCCATATTGTTATCTTTATAACAATATCCTAATATATATATGTATGTATATATATATATATATATATTATATATGTACAGGTAATGGTTTTGCCATTACAAATTCTGCAAATATAGTAGCAAGAGATTTAAAAATGCTGCCACATCCTGACTTCGGAGAACTCAGAATACTGCATTCCACTGAACAAAAAAGCTCACTGCTCCAGTGTTATGCTTCACATTTTACATGTGTGGTTTATGCAGGACCTACACTATTTTTGCAACCATCCCCAAATAAGTGAGATGGATACATTTAACACTATACAAATTAGAAAAATAGGTTTTAAGGTATACAGCTGTAGTAGTGTAAATTTAATATTTTCCCCTTACTCATTACCTGGTCAAAAAAAGTAGTGCTTTTTCCCCCTCTAAAATTCACAGGTGCTAACATATAGATTGATAGTTATTTTAATGAGTTTTATTTTTCAAATAAAAATAATCATATTAAGATTATAACAATGCTCCTAAATATGGTTAAGGGAAATGGATATCAAGATGGGTACATCATATTCATCATTATTAAAGCCTATTATGACAACAGCAATCAAATTCATTTTGTGCCTTCTAAGTCAAGTTGTTCCTTTTTTAAAAAAAGTTTCAAAACTATTTAGAAGAATTATTTGGAATCAGATATAACAGAATTAGGAATTATGAACTCATTAAACACTGCAGCACTCTCATTTAAAGAAAGTCAATATAGTGACTTCATAATAGTTATAATTATAAAATTAAAAATGTCAAAGTCAAATACATTGCATTACAATACTGAGAGAATGTGCTGGCAAATTATTAACAGTCAGGGGAATTTAAAAAAAAATCCAACACTCATCTAACCTAATCCTGGAATAATGTAATCAAAATCCAACATGGTATGCAGTATTGTTTTAAGTCTACATTAGATTAATTTTATGCACCTCCCTCCCCGGCCTATAAAGGCATAAACCAGTCAGCTGTTTGTTACCCTTTGCTATATGGGTGTCTTATAAGTACAAGAATGACTGCTTTATTTCTGTGCACAAGTTTAACATCTGAGTGGATATAGAAGTAGATAACAACGCAAATTATTCTCAAAAACTGCTATCAACAACTTTGCAAACAAAATATTTACAGCAGTATTTTGATACAATTTTCTGAGGAAGCCATGATATTACCACGGATGTTCACAGTACACGTGCTTCTTTAGGTCTACTTAGGATGGTTGCAAACACTAAACAGCAGTTCATAACTTTGATAAGTCGCTTGTGAAATAAAAGCTGTTTTAGCATAAACACCAGGAAAAAAGGGTACATTTCTATTTTGACTGAGGCATATAACTGTTATGTTTCACAGCCTGAGGCATATAACTTTGCTGATCGGTTTCCAGACCTGCTCTAAATCCTAAAAACTCCAGTTTGACCACAGTTTGATTATTACTGCTTTGGAACGAGTCCACTGCTGGACAGAATCCCTCCAAGTCTGAAGTCTGATCTGAAACTTCCATTTGATTTAGTCTGAGTGAATTGTCTTCATTTGTATCACCCAAGATTTCTGCTCCATTTGGATGTGGCTCATTCAAATTTGTCTCCTCAATCCTGGCATGCTGTTTAAAATACAGTCTTTTTACTTCTGAACTGCAGCTTCCAAAATTTCCATATGTATGTTCATCAGCCTTTTCTTCATTTTCTAATAAAGGCTGCGTTGATTCTGATCTTGTAAAAGCCTGTGCTGATGGTTGCTGACACCTGTAACCAGGGCTGCTCACTAATACAGTTGAATACTGGACTGTGCTTGTAGTATTCTGTGCAGACTCACTATCACTATCCGAAACACTTTGTCGAGGGGATGACATGCACGAAGAGCCTCCAATGCCACTGCTGTGCTCTTCTGATGTACTCTTCTCCTTCTTTAACGATGTCAATTGCTTGATTTCATCTTCATTAGATAGATATTTCTCCTCATCAACATCAGCTTCAACAATTGTAACATCAGATATAAAGCCATCTGAATTCATAGATTCCTTTGGTCCTAGGTTGTTCTGTTGAGAAAATATATTTTGTGTGATGGGCATGTATAATCTAAATGCAATAAAGTTAAGCAACAAAAATTAAGGTTCTTAGAATCATTGAATAATAACTCTTACAATATATGATTTGGAGATGCCGGTGTTGGACTGGGGTGTACAAAGTTAAAAATCACACAATACCAGGTTATAGTCCAACAGGTTTAATTGGAAGCACACTAGCTTTCGGAGACCTATCACCTGATGAAGGAGCGTCGCTCCGAAAGCTAGTGTCCTTACATTATAGAAGGAAGGCATTTGACTTATTATGTCTGTCCCAGCTCCCAAAAGAGCAACCCAGCTACTCCCACTCTCTAGCCCTCTCTCTGTAGCCCTCTAACTTCTTCACTTTCAATATATAGCCAGCTTTTTTCAAACCTTCTATGGAACCCATACTTACCACTCCCTCAGGCAGCACATTCCAAATCCTAACAACTGAGCCAAGAAGTTTTTCCTCAGCTCACTCTCTTGCTGACAACCTTGAAATTGTGATGCTTATTTATTGACATATCAATGAGTGAAAATATCTTCCTTAAGCCTATCAAAACTGTTCATAATTGTGAGCACCAAAATAAGGTCATCTCTTATTCTCCTTGGAGCAGAGAAGATTAACCCGAATGTCTCTAATCTTTCAGAGTATCTGAAGTTCTTCATTCCTGATATAATTCTAATAAATCTCTTTTGAACTGTCTCCAGAGCATCCTTGCTTGAATAAGGGGTCCAGAATTGAACACAGTACTCCAAATGTGGTCTGACCAATGATTTGTAGAGGTGTAGCATCACTCCCTCGCTTGTATATTCTATGCCTCTACACATAAATGCAAGGATCCTCCTATAAGCCTACTTAATTCTTGGCAGTGTGGAGGAACAGAGGGATCTGGGTGTGCAAGTTCATAGATCCCTCAAAGTTGCCACCCGTGAACAGGGTTGCTCAGAAAGCATATGGTGTTTTGGCTTTCATTAGCAGGGGGATCGAGTTTAAGAGCCGCAAGGTTTTGCTGCAGCTCTACAAGTCCCTGGTGAGACCACACTTGGAATATTGTGTCCAGTTCTGGTCGCCCTACTATAGGAAAGATACAGAGGCTTTGGAGTGGGTGCAAAGAAGGTTTATCAGGATGCTGCCTGGACTGGAGGGCTTGCCTTATGAAAAAAGGTTGAATAAGCTCGGACTTTTCTCTCTGGAGAGAAGGAAGGAGAGAGGAGGCCTGATCGAGGTGTACAAAATAATGAGAGGAATAGATAGACTCAATAGCCAGAGACTTTTCCCCAGGGCAGGATTGACTTGTATGAGAAGTCATAGTTTGAAGATATTAGGAGGACGGTATAAAGGAGACGTCAGAGATAGGTTCTTTACGCAGAGAGTTGTGAATGCATGGAATGTGTTGCCAGCTGTGGTGATGGAAGCAGAGTCATTGGGGACATTTAAGCGACTGCTGGACATGCACATGGATAGCAGTGAATAGAGGGGTGCATAGGTTGAGTTACTATATTTTACATTAGGATTAAATCTCGGCACAGCATCGTGGGCCAAAGTGCCTGTTCTGTGCTGTACTTTTCTATGTTCTATGTTAACAAGTGTATCAACTTGCCAATGCACCTTCAGAGAAACATGCGCATGAATCCAGAGGTCCCTCTCCTCCTGTACTCCCCTCAATGTTGTACCATTGAGCCTGCCTTGTCTCTCTGTGTTTCTTTTACCAAAATGCATTACCTCACTTTTCTCTAATTGAAATTCATCTGCTAGCTGTCTGCCCACTTGGCCAACTTTTCAATGTCTCTCTGAATTCTTATCAAATGATCAGTGAGACCGCATTTCATTAACACTCCAAAACCAAAGACATAAACTACATCTTTAAGGTGACTCAGAGCTTTTCGCCAAATAATTACAGTCATAGAGATCTATTGCACAGGAAAAGGTCCTTCAGCTCATCACATCTTTGCTGGTCAAAAGGAGCCACCATACTATTCTAATTACATTTTCCAGCACTTGGTCCTCAGCCTTTTATGCCTTGGCATCACAGATGCACAACTAAATACATTTTTATAAGAGTTTCTACCTCTACCATTCTTACCAAAGACATAAACTACATCTTTAAGGTGACTCAGAGCTTTTCGCCAAATAATTACAGTCATAGAGATCTATTGCACAGGAAAAGGTCCTTCAGCTCATCACATCTACCATTCTTACAGGCAGAGTTCCAGATTCTCACCACTCTCAGAATCAAAAGATTTTCCTCACATCCCCTACACCCCTGACTGGTCCCTCCACCTTCCCGTCTATCCTGTGCATGCCCCTCAATCATGACCCACTTCAGCCTTCTTTGTTCAAGGAAAACAACCTGAGTCTACTGAATCTGTCTTCATAATTAAAACTCCCCAATCTAGGCACTACTCTGGTAAATCTCGCACTCTTTCCACTGATCATTTGACTAGCCTATCTATAACCTTCTATAGTTTAAGGCTATCCCCATGACTATCACCACCCCACATGTCACCCACAAACCTGCTGATCAACCCTTCTACATTCTCAATGAGCAAAGAACAAGTCTGTAAGTCTGAATCATTTATATGTACCACAAATAGCAAGGCGCCTCAACACTGATCCCTGTGGAATCCCACTGAACACAATCACAAAAACACTTCTCAACCATCACACACTGCCTCCTGGATTCAGTTAACAAATTTCCTTAGATCCCATGGGTCTTGCCTTCACTATCAGTGTCCCATGTGGGACCTTATCCAATGCCTTGCTGAGTTTAACTCAGTCAAATATATTGCGCTCACCTCCACATCTTGTCACCTGTTCGAAAAATTCAGTCAGTCATGACCTCCCTTTAACAAAACCATGCTGACTATTCTTGATTAATCCCTGCCTCTTCAAGCACAGATTAATGCCATCCTCAGAACGGTTTTCAAAACTTTGCCCACCACGGAGGTTAGACTGACTGGGCTGTAGTTTCTAGACTTATTTCTTCCCCCCTTCTTGAATAGCCACACCACATTGATCACACTCCAGTCCTTTGGCACTTCTCCTATGACCAGAGAGAATCATAGAATCCCTAGAGTGTGGTCGAATGGCCTGCTTCCAATCAGTTCCACACCGACCCTCTAAAGAGCACTGCACCCAGACCCACCCCTACTCATGTAACCCTGCCAATCCACCCTAACCAGCACATCTTTGGACTGTGGGAGGAAACCAGAACACCCAGTGGAAATCCAAGTTGACATGGTGAGAAGCTCCAGAGAGACAATCATCTCAGGGTGGAATTGAACCCAGATCCTGAGTGCTGTGAGGCAGCAGTGCTAACCACTGAGCCACTGTGTCACTCCAAAGAAAGGAATTGAAAATTATTGCCAGTGCTTCTGCTATTTCCTCCCTGGTCTCACTCAACAGCCTGGGATACATCTCACAGAGGCCTGGAGATTTATCTACTTTTACGACCGTCAGACCATTCAGAACCTTCTCTCTGACTATGTTAATTTCTTTAAATTATATCATAGTCCTTCCCCCCCGATTTGTATATCTACCATCATCCTTCTTTACTCGTGAACACTTATTCAAAGTATTCACTTAGAACCCTATTTATATCCACTGGCTCCACATACAAATTATCACTGTGGTCCTTAATGGGTCCTACTCTTTCCCTACTTACCCCTTTACCTCAATATCCTTGTAATTTCCTTTATTTTATCTTCCATTATTCTTTCACGTACCCTTCTTGTTTTTCTAATTTCCATTTTAAATTCACTTTTGCACATTCTGTACTCCTCTAGGGCTTTTGGATCTTCTGTATTTGCCATAAGCCTTCCCCTTTCTCTTAGTTTAATCTTGTATATTCCTTGATATCCAGGGTTTGCTGGATTTGTTGGTTATACCCTTTATCTTTATTGGAACATGTTGGCTCTGCACACTCCCTAATTCCTTCTTGAATGCACCCCACTTCTTAGACAAAATGTACCAAAAGTATCTGTTCCCAATCCATTCTGGCCAAATCATATCTGATCTTATTAAAATTGACCTTTACCCCATTTAGAACTTTGACTTCAATTCCATCCTTGTCCTTTTCCATCACAAATCTTAAATCTAATAGAGTTATGATTGCTGTCTGCAAACTGCTCCCCCCCACTGATATTTCTGCCATGTGCCCAGCTTAATTACCTAAAATTAAGTCCTTCTCTTATGGGGCCTTCTACATACTAGTTTAAAAAAGCTCAGAAGCTCTTTTCAAACCTTTCACAATATGAATACCCCAGCTAATATTGGGTAAATTAAAAATCCCTTAATGTCACTAATATTTAATACATTTCCCTCCCCATCCATCTCAAAATCAAACTAGCCCAGAACCTCTGGGCTATAAACTCTCACTCTTGCACCCTCTCTCTAATCACACAATCTGGATTAATGTTCTACTTCTATACTTGCTAACATTTGCCATCGGAAGTAATCTAGAGATATATCTTTTGTGTTTGTTTTTTAATCTACTTCCTAGCAACTTAAATTCTGCTTTCAGGACTTCGTCCATTTTTCCACTTGCTGTTGGTATCAGTATGTACCAGTATTGCTGTCTAGTTTCCCATCTCCTGTCAGAATGACTTGCAGCCAGTGATATCCTTGATTATGGCAGGATGACCAGGGAGGCAACATACTATCCTGGAGTCACTTCTGCACCAACAGAAATGCCTCTATTTACCTTATAATCAAAGCTCTTACCACTGCTATTGTTCTTCCTCATGTCACCCACAGTGACATGAAGTTGGTTCCCATTACTTTCCTCTGTACAGCCCTCCCCATAGTATCCAAATGGTATATCTGTTAGAAACGGGGATAGTCACAGGGAATCCTGCACTTCCTGCCTTCCTCTACTCTTGTGGTCACCCATGCCCTTTCTGCCATGTTCAGGTGTGTATCTGACATGGGACTCTCACTGAACAAGTTATTACTGTATTTCATCGAAGTAATATGTTAACTAGGTAAGTGTGGAATTCTGCACAGCAAATAGTAGAGAAGATAAATGATGAGTTAATCTGTACCCACATAATCAAGTCACATCATTTTGACAATGACCGATGTGGAGTACTGCAGTTAGTCTGAATTTAGCAACAACTTGATTTGGCTGCTCCACTGTGGTGACAAAATTTTGTTATTTAAGCCTTTAAGTGGTCTTAAAAACAAATATTGGACTAGTTTTCAAAGAAAACAGGAACTTACTTTCTATATTCAAAATACAACTGAACTCAGAGCACTTGCAAGGGGAGAGGAAACAGGCAAAAATCTTACTGAATTGGTGGAGGAGTGATAATGTCATTGAACTCGTAATCGAGATGTCTAGCTAATGCACTGAGAACACTGGTTCAAGTCTCACAATTAAAACTGATGGATTTTAAACTCAATTTAATCAAATCTGGATTATGTAGCCATTATCAGTAATTCTATCATTAATTGCTATAAAAACCCATTTAGTTCACGAATATCCTAAATGTAACTTCAGATCCATACTGGTGTGGTTGACTCTTAGGTTGTTTTCACCTTGTGGGAGAGTCTAGGACCAGGAGGGAATAAGACAGAAACTAGGAGGAATTCTTCTCGAAGGGCTGTGAATTTGTTATTTTATTTATTACAAAGGGATGTGGAGGCTGCATTGTTAAGTTCATTCATGGTTGACACTGTATGGGACTGGGATGTCATAGCTATGGCAAAAACATGGCTGAGGGAGGGACAGGACTGGCAGATCAATGAGATCAATGTTCTGTGGTACACATACCAGAGGAAGGATAGAACAGGCAGGCGGGGGAGTGGTGTTTTCCATTAGGGAAAACACACTGTATGTAGAGAGGATATTCGTGGAGGATCGTCCACATGGATGGAACTGAGAAATAATAAGGGGGTGATCGCTTTGATGCAAGTGTAGTCTAGCCACCCCCTCCCAACAGTCAGCAGGAAGTAGAGGAGCATAAAAGTAGAGATTGCAGATATATGCAAGAACAATACATTTGCAAAAGTAGGGGATTTTAGCTTTCCAAAATTAGACTGGAGCTGCCATAGTGTAAAAGGCTTGGATGGGAAGGAATTTATTAAGTCTTCATGAAAATATTCTTATTCAATGGCTCTACTGGAGAAGGGGCAAAACTCAATCTCCTCTTGGGAAATAAGGCAGGGCAAGTATTGAGTTGTTAGTGGGGAAGCATTTTGGTAGCTATGACTATAATTTTATTAGTTTTAAGATTGTTATGGAAAAGGATAGGTCTGGTCCACAAGTTAAAATTCTAAATTGTGGTGAGACCACTTTTGATAGTATTAGACAGGAACTTTCAAAAGTTGAGTTGGAGAAGCTATTTGCAGGTAAAGGAAAATCTGGCAAATGGGAGGCTTTCAAAAGTGAGACGATGCAAGTTCAGGGACACCATGTTCCTGTTAGAGTGGAGTGAAGGGCAAGGCTGTTAGGAATAGGGAACACTGGATGACTAGAGATATTGAGGCTCTGGTCAAGAAAAAGGAGGCATGTGTCAGGTATAGATGGCTAGGATCAAATGAATCCCTTAAGTTTAGAAAGTGTAGGAATACACTGAAGATGGAAATCAGGAGGCTTAAAAGGGGACACAAGATAGCTTTGGTAGATAAGGTTCAGGAGAATCCAGAAGAAATTCTGCAAGTATGTCAAGGGCAAAAGAGTACCTAGAGAGAGAAAAGAAGGGCCCCAGTAAGGATCAACGAGGCCATCTTTGTGTGGAACTACAGGAGATGGGAGAGATTCTAAACACCCATCTAACTGCATAAAATTACTTATTGTGGAGAAAGACATGGAAGCTAGGGCTAAGAGAAATCAATAGTGATGTCTTGAAGAGTACACATTATAGAAGATATGGTGCTGGAGGTCTTAAAAGGCATAAAAAGGTAGATAAACCCTCAGGACCTGTTCTAGTACATCCTCGGACATTGTTGGATACGAGGCAAGAGATTGTGGGGCCCCTAGCAGAGATATTTCTAACATCATAGCCACGGGTGAGATGCCAAAAGATTGGAGGCTAACATTGTGCCATTATTTAAGAGAGGCTTCAAGTAAAAGCCAGGGAACTACAGACCAGTGAGCCTGACATCACAGGTGGGTAAGTTGTTGGAAGAGATTCTGAGAGACTTACATGCATTTGGAAAGGTGAGGACTAATTAGGGATAGTCAGCATGATTTTATGCAGACAAAATTGTGTCTCACAAATGTGAGTGTTTTTTGAAGAGGTGACCAAGAACACAGATAAAGGCAGAACAGTAGACGTTGTTTACATGGACTTTAGCAAAGCCTTCAACATAGTTCCGCATGGTAGATTGGTTAATAAGGTTAGATCACATGGGATCCAGGAAGCGCTTTAGCTAGCCAAAAGAATACAAAATTGGCTTGACGGTAGAGTTAGAGGATTGTGGTAGATGTTGTAATTGTATTCACCTCTACCACTTATCTGGAAGCTCATTCCACATACACACCACCTTCTGCATGAAAAGGTTGCCCCTCAGGTCCCTTTTAAATCTTTGACCTCTCACTTTAAATCTATGTCCTCTAGTTTTGGACTCCCTGACCATGGCTATTTACCTTATACATGCATGCATGCTTGTGATTTTATAAACCACTATAACATTATTGTTGTTCAGACCGGAGGCTTGTGACTAGTGCTGTGCTGCGCCGCAAGATTCGATACTGGGTCCACTTGTTCATCATATTGATTAGATTAGATTCCCTACCGTGTGGAAACAGGCCCCTCAGTCCAACCAGTCCACATCAACCCACCCAGACCCGCTACCCTCTGACATAATGCACCTATAACTATGGGCAATTTAGCATGGCCAATTCACCTAACCTGCACATCTTTGGAATTATTAGGGTAAGAATATAGGAAGCATGGTTAGGAAGTTTGTGGATGACACCAGAATTGGTGGTGTAGTGGACAGTGAAGTGGGATCTTGATCATTGGGGCCAGTGGGCAGAGAATGGCAGGTGGAGTTCAATTTAGATAAACATGAGGTGTTGCACATTGATAAGACAAACCCAGGCAAGAATTAATGGTACAGACCTGGGGAGTATTGTCAAACAGAGAAACCTAGGATTGAAGATACATAGATCCTTGAAAGTGGCTTCACAGGTAGACAGGGTGGTGAAGGCAGTGTTTGACTGCTTGCCTTCATTGGCCAGAACACAATACAGGAGCAGGAATGTTACAGCTTTGCGAATACCCTATATAGCCACTCCTGGTTGCCCTGCCTATAGGAAGGACATTAATAAACTTGAAAGGGCGCAAAAATATTTACAAAGGTGTTACAGAGACTGGAAAATTTGAATTATAAGGAGAGGCTGGATAGACTGGGACTATTTGCCCTGGAGCGTAGGAGCCTGAAGGGTGATCTTATTGTGGTTTATAAAATCACGAGTACGCATGTATAAGGTAAATAGCCAAGATCAAGGAGTCCAAAACTACAGGACATAGATTTAAGGTGAGAGGGGAAAGATTTAAAAGGGACCTGACGGGCAACCTTTTCATGCAGAAGGTGGCATGTATGTGTAATGAGCTTCCAGAGAAGTGGTAGAGGCAAGTACAATTACAACACTTGAAAAGACAAGTACGTAAATGGGAAAGGTTTAAAAGGGATATGGGCCAAATGTAGGAAAATGGGACAAATTCAGTTTAAGAAACCTGATTGATATGGATGAAAGGGTCTGTTTCTGTGCTGCATGACTCTAATATTTAAGAGAATCAAGGGTTATGGGGAAAGGCAGGAAGGGAGTTGATGATTATCATATTAATCATGGTCTCATTGAATGAGAGAGCACACTGGATAGGCTGAATGACCGACATTTGTAGGTTACCTGTTCTCTGCAATGACCTTGTAAGCCACTTATTTCAACAGCTATTAGGAATGGGCAAGAAATACTGGCCTTGCCAATAATGTCTGGATCCACAGGAAGAAATTAACAACAAATTAATTTTGGAAATAAATCTAAAGTATTATTTTTCTATAACGTCTATGATTGCCTGTTGTCTACAGTAAACAGACACAATATTGCTTTGTATTCTCTCTTAAATTGCGTCCTAAAGCCATTAGTTCTGCATCCACAGATGAAAAATCATACCTGAATGAGATTTCCAGTGCTAGGTGACCATTCGACAACCCTACTATTTGCAGGATCTGGAACATTAGGCCAAATGTATTTTTTAATCCTGTAAAAGAAAAACATTTTTGATATTAGATCAATTTCTTCCTATGGTATTGTTCACCAGGTTTGAGGTGGTCTACTCTTTTCCTTCACAAGTTTTTTTAAAATCAACATCTTTGAATGTGTTATTTGTTATTTGATAATAGGAGCATCATGAGTATTTTTAGATTTGATTAGATATCAGTGTGGAAACAGGCCCTTCGGCCCAACAAGTCCACACCAACCCACCGAAGCGCAACCCACCCATTCCCCTACATTTACCCCATACCTAACACTACGGGCAATTTAGCATGGCCAATTCACCTGACCTGTACATCTTTGGACTGTAGGAGGAAACCGGAGCACCCGGAGGAAACCCACGCAGACACAGGGAGAACGTGCAAACTCCACACAGTCGCCTGAGGCGGGAATTGAACCCGGGTCTCTGGCGCTATGAGGCAGCAGAGGTAACCACTGTGCCACCGTGCCGCCCAATTTGGCGTTGGGCAAGGGAGAAAATTCTCTATCTTCTAACAGGTCTTTTTGTCTTTAGCCACTCATCAATCCACTCTCTTTTTCACTACTTTTCTTTTAGAGTATATAGCGTTTTTAATGACATGGGACTATTTCACTTTTTCTTTAACGCTCATCGACTCCAATTGGAGTTTACAAATGCTCTTTCATTAAGAAATCAATTACAGGTTCTGGAATTCATGCCAGAATTGGCTACAGAAGATGATGACAGCAACTGAAGGGTATGCCAGGTTCCAAACGATCGATTGTGATAGGGCACTCTCGAGTCAGAGGTACAGATAGATGTTTCTGTGACACAACTTAAATCCCAAGATTTCTTTTGTTGGTCAGTATTATAAATTTGTTTTATATTGTTTCTTTGAAGAGGTTTAGGATATTTAATTGTGCCAAAGATGCCTTACAGATACAAGCTTTTGTTACCATAGAGCTTCATTCTATTGAAAAGTTAAAGTACTAACCCTAAAACAAATTATACTTACAGATGTCTCTTGTTGAAGCAGAAAAGTATAGTCACCACAGTGATCAAAAGAAAACTCAGGCAAATAGGCACTACAATTGCTTCAATTTCTCCTTTTGCTGCAAAAACCAAAACAAAACAAAAGAAATGTTTCACAATAAATCAAAAATAATTTGCAATACAAACATCAATCATATAAAATCAGTTCAGAAGCAGACCATTTAGCTCCTGGAGTATGCTCCACTATTCAATAAGATCATGGCTGATCGGTTTTTGTATCCACATTCCAACCTATGCACCATAAGCCTTCATTCTCCTGCCTAATAAGAATTGATCCACCTCAATGACCTTATTCAATGACCCTGCTTCCATTGCCTTCTGAGGCAGAGTTTTTCAAAGTTGCACCAACCTAAGAAAAAATCCTCACCTCTGTCCTGGAAGGATGAGTGCCGATTTCAAAAAGTGTACCCCAGTTCTGGACTGACCCACAAGAAAAATCTGATGTCCTTGATTCAGGATCTTACATATTCAATCAAGTCATTGCTCAATCTTCTAAATGCCAATGGAATCAAGTCCAACCTATCCAGCCGATCCTCATAAGACAACCCATTCATTTTAGCTATCAACCTAGCAAAACTTCTTTAAACTGACTCCAGTGTATTTACATGCTTTTTTAAATAAGGAGACCAGAATTGTACAGTATGAGCGATGTGGGGTTACCAATGCCCTATATATCTGAAGTTTTGGTGTCAACACTAGGGGCCTCACAATTCATGAGTGAACAGGTAACAGGAATTCAGAGGCTCTATATTCTCAGCATGTCGACAGTTGTGTATCCTGGGTTTACATTATAAAGCTCCAAAAGCATCATTTACATAGTTCTGGGAGAGAAGGGGAGCTGCAAGTGGAAGAGCCAGAAACTGCTGCTTTTCTTTCAGAGCAACAAACCAACCTCAGAACTGTAGTTTGTGCTTAGACCATTCAGCATGGGAGTTGGGACATCATGTAAGATTGCACAGGACTTTTGGAGTACTGTGCATAACTCTGGTTTGTTTCAACTCCAAGCTTGGGATTTTTCTTCGTCTGAAACTCATCCAAAAATCTGGGCCTAAGTCCTTATTTCGGGTTGACTATCTTACATTCAGGAAGGCAAACAAAATACTACCCTTTGTGGGAGGTGGAAAATTGTCAGATTGTATCTACAATACAAAGTCTAACATCTGTGCTCTGATCCAAAAACAAACCAGAGGCTCTGACAAATAATTACACAAGCAAGAACACTTAGAATCTCACAGGAGGACTAGTGAATAAATGCTGGCCTATCCAGCAATGCCTACATCCTGGGAACAAATAAAAAAAAATCTAAATTGAGGATAATGATTTTTTTAAAAAAAACCTAGTTATAAACTCACCATAACTTAAAGTGGTGAAATTAACTTCAGAACTATTTGTGCCTCCTTTCACTGTTGACGCCATGACACGTACACCATACAAAGTATTGCCTTTTAATGAAGTCAGCTCATGCTCTCGACACATTGCATCAACAACAATACTTGGACCTAGAAATTAGAAACAACTTGTGAAACTTCTATCAAACCAAAAAATCAAAACAATTGAAGATTTGCACACAGATAATAAAGACAGTGGTCAGAAATGGTTATCAATTATCTTTAAAAAATGCACAAATTTTACAAAAAAAAGTGATGTGAAGACAGAGTTGGGACAAGTGCATAAGAGTGAGTATTCTTTTTATTTCTTATTTTCTTGCAATGCCATTCAACCTTCCTGGCTCAGGAAGGGAACTGTGGAATTTGCACCTGAAAGTAGTAAACTGTTGTCAGAGATGTAAAATGTTTCTATTTTTAAAAATAATCTTTTTTTTATTATTTGGAATCTAAGTTTATCTTTCTGTCTGTACCTTGCCTTTTAAACCAGTTCAGCCTGTTTCCTTTTCCATCATCTGTTGCTTTTCAAACTGCTTTAGTTAAAAGAGAAAGACTGTTGGTCCTATTATTCCCCATCCCTGATATACCTTACCAACAGCTTGCATTTTTCGCAATTTGCATTGCACTCCCCTTGGAGCAAAATGATAAGGGAAATATCAGACTAACAGAGTCTGTAACAGAGATTCTTTCTCTGCATCTCTTTGTAGCTGTGACACTATATTCTGCAGTCTGTTCTCTTAACCTGAAGTACATACGTAAGGTATGGTTTACCTGGAAAGCACACAAAAACAATACTTTTCACAGTATTTTGGTACATGTGACAATAATAAAGTCAAAGCATTATGGTACCATATGAGACCATTCAACCCTCATGTCCCTTCTGGTTGAATATCTAACAAGTTTCATCTGTGCAATTACTGTAGGATAAGACAGTGCTTTACAGTATGCAATGACTGTCAAAACACTTCACATTCAAAGGTTCCCATGAACTGACTGTATAATTGGTAAAGTTATAAAAAAATTATTCTTCTATCATATTTTCAGACACTCACTCTTTCCTTTTTCATTTAAGCATCTCTTATGCAGGCAGACAGGTTTTCCAACCAATGATAATCAGTTTAAAGTATTTGCTAAACTGATTTTCAAAAAAGTGATTGATTTAAAAGCCGCCTCAAAAACAATATTCAATCTTTAATTTTTAAAAAAACTTAACATGTCTTCAATCCCAATTTTCTACAGTGAACATATGATAACTGATTAGCAAGGTTAGATCTCATGGAATACAGGGAGAACTAGCCATTTGGATACAGAACTGGCTCAAAGGTAGAAGACAGAGGGTGGTGGTGGAGGGTTGTTTTTCAGACTGGAGGTCTGTGACCAGGGGAGTGCCACAAGGATCGGTGCTGGGCCCTCTACTTTTTGTCATTTATATAATGATTTGGATGTGAGCATAAGAGGTACAGTTTGTAAGATTGCAGATGACACCAAAATTGGAGGTGTAGTGGACAGCGAAGAGGGTTATCTCAGATTACAACAGGATCTTGACTAGATGGGCCAATGGGCTGAGAAGTGGCAGATGGAGTTCAGTTCAGATAAATGTGAGGTGCTGCATTTTGGGAAAGCAAATCTTAGCAGGACTTATACACTTAATGGTAAG
>NC_057710.1:69640569-69704261 GCF_004010195.1 Chiloscyllium plagiosum
CGGGGAGTCCAGAACTAGAGGGCATAGGTTTAGGGTGAGAGGGGAAAGATATAAAAGAGACCTAAGGGGCAACTTTTTCACGCAGAGGGTGGTACGTGCATGGAATGAGCTGCCAGAGGATGTGGTGGAGGCTGGTACAATTGCAACATTTAAGAGGCATTTGGATGGGTATATGAATAGGTAGGGTTTGGAGGGATGTGGGCTGGGTGCTGGCAGGTGGGACTAGATTGGGTTGGGATGTCTGGTCGGAATGGACGGGTTGGACCGAAGGGTCTGTTTCCATGATGTACATCTCTATGACTCTATTTCAGTGCACGTCAAAACAGAATTATTTAAATGAGTCAGCAAAAGTAATACCACAACAGGAACTTAGTGGAAAGGAAAACTGACATCTCCACACAGATAAGTATTTTATTGTTAGAAACAAATCTCAAATAGTTTCACACAGCTGGGAGAGTTGCAGTTCTGTAAAATTCCAGTTTTAAACGGCAAAGTAGAACTTTCAAAAGTTGATTGGGGGCAGGTATTTCCAGGTAAAAACAGCTGGAAAATCAAAAAAAAGGAGATAATAGAGTTCAGAGAGAGTACATTCCTATTCGGGTGAAAGGCAAGGTTAGTAGGTGTAGGGAATGCTGGATGACTGGAGAAATTGAGGTTTTGGTTAAGAAAAAGGAAGCATATGTCAGGTGTTGACAGTAGAGATACAGTGAATCCTTAGCAGAGTATAACTGCAGTAAGAGTATACATGAAATAGCTTTGGATTTTCCCTTTTCCTATTTGCCAAAGGGATTTTATAAATGTATTTAAAGGACAAAAAGGTAACTAGGGAGAGAATAGGGCCCCTCAAAGATTAGCAACGCATTCTGTGAAACCTCAGGAGATGGGGGTAGATAATAGTTGAGCATTTTATATCAGTGTTTACTGTGGAGAAGGAGCTGGAAGATATAGAATGTGGGGAAATAGATGGTGACATCTTGAAAAATGTCCACATTACAGAGAAGGTACTGGATGTCTTAAAACGCATAAAAATGGACAATTCCCAGAACCTGATTAGGTGTACCATAGAACTCAGTGGGAAGCTAGGGAAGTGATTGCTGGGTCCCTTGCTGAGGTATTTGTATTATCGGTAGGCACAGATGAGGTGCTGGAAGACTGGAGGTTGGGTAACGTGCTGCCACTATTTAAGAGGGGTGGTAAGGACAAGCCCAGGAACTATAGACAGTGAGTCTGACATCAGTGGTGGACAAGTTGTTGCAGGGAATCCTGTGGGACAGGATTTATATGCATTTGGAAAGGCAGGACTGATTAGGGATCGTCACCATGGCTTTGTGTGTGGGAAATCATGTCTCACGAACTCGATTGAATTCTTTGAAGAAATAACGAAGAGGATTGATGAGGGCAGAGTGGTGAACATGATCTATATGGACTTCAGTAAGGTGCTCAACAAAGTTCCTCATGGTAGACTGGTTAGCAAGGTTAGATCTCATGGAGTACAGGGAGAGCTAGCATTAACTTGAAGGTAGAAGACAGAGCATAGTGGAGGGTTGCTCTTCAGACTGGAGGCTTGTGTGTACAAGGATTGGTGCTGGGTCCACTGAATTTCATCATTTATATAAATGATTTGGATGTGAACATGGGAGGTATAGTTAGTAAGTTTGAAGATTACACCAAAATTGGAGGTGTAGTGGACAGCAAAGAAGGTTACCTCAAATTACAACAGGATCTTGATCAGATGGGTCAATGGGCTGAGAAGTGACCGATGGAGTTAAATTTAGACAAATGTGAGGAGCTGCATTTTGGAAAGACAAATCAGAGCAGGACTTATACACTTAATAGTAAGGTCCTAGGGAGTGCAGGTTCATAGCTTCTTGAAAGTGCAGTCACAGGTAGATAGGATAGTGAAGGTGGTGTTTGGTATGATTTCCTTTATTGGACAAAGCATTGAGTATAGAAGTTGGGAGGTCATGTTGCTGCTGTACAGGACATTGGTTACGCCACTTTTGGAATATTGTGTGCAAATCTGGTCTCCCTCCTATTGGAAGAATGTTGTGAAACTTTAAAGGGTTCAGAAAAGACTTACAAGGATGTTGCTGGAGTTGGAGAGTTTGAACTATAGGGAGAGGCTGAATAGGCTGGGGCTGTTTTCCCTGGAGCATTGGAGGCTGAGGGGTGACCGTATAGAGGTTTATAAAATCATGAGATGGGTTATGGAAAGGGTAACTACTCAAGGTCTTTTCTCTGGGAATGGGGAGTTAAGGATGTTGCTGGGGTTGGAGAGTTTGAACTATAGGGAGAGGCTGAATAGGCTGGGGCTGTTTTCCCTGGAGCATTGGAGGATGAGGGTGACCGTATAGAGGTTTATAAAATCATGAGATGGCTTATGGAAAGGGTAACTACTCAAGGTCTTTTCTCTGGGAATGGGGAGTTCAGAACTAGAGGACATAGGTTTACAGTGAGAGGGGCAAGATATAAAAGCTACCTAAGGGGCAATGTTTTCATAGTGGGTGGTGTGTGTATGGGATGAGCTGTCAGAGGAGGTGGTGGAGGCCAATACAATTACAACACTTAAAAGCCATCTGGATGGGTATAAGAATAGGAAGGGTTTAGAAAGATATGGACCAAGTGCTGGCAAATGGGACTAAATTAGGTTAGGATATCTGGTCAGCATGGACGGGTTAGACCAAAGGGTCTGTTTCCATGGCATACATCTCTATGACTCCAAAACCTTCTCATATATGCCAATAGTTTTACTAGATTAATTTTTAAAGCAACATCTCACTTTTTTAACATTATCAATATACATCATGATTAACTACAAGCTCACAGGAATAGGCTAGGAATTGATTTTTACAATAGACTGATTGCTGATTAATGAGCAAGTTCTAGTTCCAGGTCATTACATTGTAGTCCAATCCATTCCATCTCATTTGCTTACTGTTTAGCAGCTGAAAACGTTAGAAAGAAATTCCATCAAGCAGTTTGTGAAAGAGCTTAAAAATTCTTATATTTGCTGTGATATTATTTCACTTTGCATGATTTTCTTATGTCAGTCTTGGCTCTGGAGGTTGAATTATTATCTCATTCAAAGGCTTAAAGACCAATACCTGAATTTTAGCACAAGACTGACAAACCTGTGCTGAAATGAGGTAGGGCTGTACAGGTGAAAGAAAGATGCTAATTTGAGTTCTGGTTTTCCAGATGGATATAAAAATGTCCATTGGCACTATTTAAATAGGATGCAAGGGTGATTCCCTTTATTCTAACTAAAATTTAATGATATATATCAAAGCAACTTATACGCCCACTTACCTCCATGCTTTTTGTGGGATCTTCCCATATGAACAGCCTAAATAAACTACAATGTGCATTTATAATTGAAGATTAAGTATATGAATTTAAACTTAATTTTATCAATATGTAATAAAAATTGCACAGGAGTGGCTTTTAACATTTACAACTGAATTCTGCAGAAAATACCAAAATACTTAATACGAGTAAAAAAGATAATGCTGTTAATTTCAGTATTTTTGATATAACAATCTTGACCATTTGAGTTGAAGAATCTTCCAGCACCATTGTATTGTACACATTTCACTAAAAGAAATATGTAAATGTTATCTTTTTGCTTACTTGTTTCATTTGCAATGCAATTCCTGTAAAATATGGTGTAATGTGTGATAAAACCACGCTGTTCATTTACAGGAATTTCACTCCACATCAATGTGACATCTTTTTTCCCCACATTTTTCAGACGAACTAAAGGACCACTTGCTGGACCTGAGAAACAGAAGGATATAGCTTTTACCGCAGCTTGCACAGTTTAAAATATTCAGGTTGTAAAAGCGATTCCACATTTTCAGGCATTTTCTTATCTAACCTTTCCTACTCCAATTATTCCGCTAAATATGTTATCTATTAATAATCAGGTGTGTTTCATTTTGCGTTCATACGGGAAAGATCAATACTAGTATTCGTGTACTTTGCCACTTTAAGGGGATCTAAAGACACGGTGGTAGTATATTCTACCTCTGGGCCAGGAAATCTGGGTTCAAGTCCCACCTTTGTCAGGGGTATGTCGTTACACATCTGAATCGGGTGATTAAATTAACTACTTTGCCACTTTAGGCATCGGATTTTCAAAGCTGAGTACAGCAGGAAAAAACAAATGAAGAATTTTTATATACACTATCCTCTAATCAATACCTTGACTTCAAATCTCAGAAAAGTACCAAACTTACGTATACATTTTTCACCTCTCATTTTGATTAATTGTGACTGGCAAGTTGACAATTTTGCATTCTAGGAATTGAGTTTAGACTTACTTTAAATCAGAATATTCTTGATTTGTTATATTTTTAAAAATCAAACTGTCTAGATGTGTTATGACTGATGCCTGGAGCAGGTGGGACATGAACCAAGGTCTCTGGCTCAGTGGTAGGGACTTTACCACTGGGTCAAAAAATACCTCCACATTAGGATGTTTTTTTTTCCTAATCAGAATTTTCTTGAGAGAGAAATTAACCAGTCTAACAATGAGGAATTCATAACGAAAGAGTTAAACTGTTAGCTCCCAGTGATGCTAGTCAGAATCATATAGCATGGGAATAGCCCTTCTGTCCAAGCCGTCCAGGCCAATCATGTTCCCCAAACTAAAGTAGTCCTATTTCTAGCATTTGGCCTATATTCTTCCAAATCTTTCTTATTCATGTAATTATCCAAATGTCATTTAAATATTGTAACTGTACTCACATCTACCACTTCCTCTGGAAATTCATTCCACACACAAACCACCCTGTGTAAAAAGATTTGCTCCTCTCGTCTCTCGACTTAAAAATGTGTCCCCTAGTCTTGAAATCCCCCATTCTAGGGAAAAGACAACTACCATCAACTCTATCTATACCCCTAATTATTTTATAAACTTGCATAAGGTCACCTCCCAACCTCCTATGCTCCAGTGGAAAAAATACCAACCTATCCAGCCTTTCTTCATAATTCAAACCTTGGATAACTGGCAACATGCTGGTAATTTTTTTCCGAGCCTTTCCAGCTTAATAGTATCCTTCCTATAACTGGGCGACAAGAACTGGACACAGTTTCTCAGAAGAAGCCTCACCAATGTTCTGAACAACCTCAACATGACTTCCCAACTCCTATATTCAAATGAGCCACTCTGTGTAAAACAAAAGTTGCCCCGCATGTTCTTTTCAAATCTTTCTCCTCTTACCTTAAACATATACCGCCTAGTTTTGAACATGCCCACAGCAGGGAAAAGATCCTTGCTATTCACCTTATCTATGCCCCTTAGGATTTATAAACCTCTAAGGTCACCCCTCAACCTCCTATGCTGCAGCAAAAAGTCTCAGCCCACACAGCCTATTTTTAGGACTCAAACCCTCCATTCTCAACATCTTGGTAAATCTTTTCTGAACCCTCTCCAGTTTAATAAATCCTTCGTGTAGCAGGGTGACTAGATCTGCACATGGTACTCCAAATGTCCTGTACAACCTCAACAGGACATCTCAACTACTATACTCAAAAAAGGTTTGAGCAATAAGGCAAACATGTTGAATTTCGTCTTAACAACCTTGTCTACCTGTGATATAAACTTCAAAGAATTATGTACCTGAACCTCTAGGAATATCTGTTCTAGAACACTACCTGGTGAGCTCCCTTCTATTATGTCTTCCATTGTATATTAAGAAATTTTGATAGCTTGTACTGAACATGTAGATGAATTATGTATAAACATTATATAAATGCATTTATTCCATACAAATATACTCTGCATTTTATCATTAACATAATTAGTTTGTACATACGATCCTGCTGCAGATATGCCAGTTTTGAAAGCGGAGCTCCTGGTCGACCCTGATACATCGGGTATATAGTTATCCTGTAGCGCTTGAATGGCATTATATTATCTGTAGAAGCAATAAATGAAATACCTTATAGTTATTCCTCATTTAGCAATTTGAGTTTGTTTCAAAAAGAACAACTTGTTAAGTCTTTCCTGTGAAAAAGCAAGTAACCTTACATTTCTGACCTGTAGTTTTTACTTTACAAATGGCTGCTTTGGTCACCAACTATGACTGAAAGTACATTCTATGTTTATGTCTAGCACCACATATTTATTGTTGGATTTCACAGATTCCAAAAATAAGTGCCTCTTCAACTGCTTTTTTTTTTAAGAAAAGAAAAGGGATAAACTTAGTAAATTCATGGTGTACAATTTTCTAACCATTTAAAAACTCTAGCTTGACAATTTTAAAACATTTGTACTTAAATTTCCAATAAGTTCCTGTCAACCAGCAAGATTCCAAACCAGAAACACAAATGTTGAAAATCATTCCCACTTTCTAGCACAAAACTATAGAACAAAATAAATCAAAATAACTGATAGGCAATCAAATTGCACCCTTTGCTCTTCAAATATTGATAGACATGACAGAAATATGCACCTTTTATAAAAACCTTCCTTGCAGTTTTTTGCACAGTTTGCCAGAATAGAGGTCCAGGGCATAAATTCTTGATGGACTCTTCACACCATTCTATCACATAGCCACTCACTGCAGAACTAGAAGGCTTCCACTCCACCATCAACTGACCATCTTGAGGGTAGGCACTGACATTTTGTACAGGCAGGAATGCTGAAAGAGAATAAACACATCTTGCATTAAGAGGAACAAGTGTTCCTTTGAATTGAAAACCAATTTTAAAGCTCTGTGGTGGATTCTCCTGATATAAAACATACATATTTCTGTTAACCTTGACTCACCCACAACATCTTGAAGCCAGAACCCAAGTTTTGGGTTCAAGCTCTACTTCAGAGAATTGAATAAATATTCAAGGCTGACACCTGGGTTCATGGGTTAACTGGGACTTGTGCCATAGTAACATATCAATTTTGCTTGGTTGCATTCAGTCGCTAGGGTGCATGTCAGGGAGCAATTATCCAATTTTCCTGAATTGATCCAATATTTCTTCCTTTCTCCATTATTTGAAATTTGTAATTACTGCATTCTTGAAACTACAGCCAGATCAAATAATAGAAGAGTTTTCAAAATTCTTTTATGTGTATCACTGCAGGACCAGCATTTCTTGCTTTAATAACACTGTCATTTGGTTTCTCTTTGAAAAGGTAACATCACCATCGTGTTACCACACTGTGGGCTATTCTCTCATAGTTTTTGGCAGGGATTTGGGTGGGGGGGGGGGAAGAAAGAGTGAAGGGGGGGTAGGAGTGAAAGAGGCACAACTGGTTTCACCCAATAATTACCAGGAAGGAGGTTGAGAAAATGAGGATCCTTCATGGTAACCCATGCTATTGGGATCACTCCGAATCGCAAACTAGCTATTCAACCAACTGAGCTAACTGACTCTCTATTCTTCTTGCACATTCCACCAAAGCAAAAACGTAATTTGAATAGATTTAGTTGCAAGAAAGAAAAAGTAACTTGGAATTTGAGTTGAGTGCCTTCAGTATTAGGGAACAAGATATACGGCTTGCATATCTTGGAAGATTTTGTCAGTTCTGGTTAGTATTCCTCAGGAGGCCTAGTGGGTGATCAATTTCTCAGCAGTTCAAATATGTAGACGGAATGGATTGGAAAGACTGAATTGTCTATTTTCACATGCTACTTTATATTATGAAGAAAACTCACCTGATTCTGTTACTGCAGGCAGTATTAAAATTTCAGTGGGAGAGTCACCAGCTGAATTGCTGGCACTAAGTGTAACTTCGTATTCCCCATCTGAAACTGTAATATTCCATCCCAGTTTTGTTGTTTCAATGGTTTTGGTGTTCATAGAACTCTTCTTAATTATCATCTTGTACTTCAAGATAACCCCATTAGCATCTGACTTTTCTAATTCCTGCAATTTGAAAAATAGTTTAAAAAGAATTTTAAACGTCAGGTAGAAACTGATGCCAGGCCGAACTGAATTTTATTATGTACAAAAGGACAGACTAAGACATAAACATCAACTTTGGCATAATTTAGCCGATATCAAATCATTTAAGAATAAATGCAGTCTTTCTATCCTTTTGTTTACATTTTAAGACTTCAAATGTATGCCTTTTCAGAATCGTGTATTTTAAAGAAAGACTCATTGTCAGCTGATTTTATTGATAGGAAGATAGTGGGAAAATATAATCCACTCAAAACATTCTGAAGTGGAACATTACTTTCTGAGCAAGAATTCTTTCATTGCTTTCAGCATGCTGAGAAAGACATCGTTTCAAATATCTCCTACCCATGCAAGTACATTCCATGTTCCACAAGAAAAACAGAATCTGTTGAGTCTGCTAGATCAGGTCAAATAACATGGTCTAATCAAATGACATACACCTTAGGCTGAAGAGAGTCAGAGTTATTAAACCAAAATAGATTATCTCCTGATTTTAGATGCTAATCCTGGTACACCATTGAAGTTTAATACTGCCCTGTAATTTGATTTCATCCCACCAAAGAATTTTAGTATTCCTGTAGAAAACAGTACAGAAGCCTTCCTCACTTTGAGCCCTTGCTGGCTCTCTGTAAAACAGACCAATCCTGTTCCTCTGTTCTATTTACGCAGTACTGCAAGTTTACTTCAAGTGAAGTAATTCATTGTCTCAGTTTCTATCATTCTTGTTGAAATTCAAATTCCGGGCCATTATCACTCACTGTATATCCTTCCATACACACTTTCCTTAATCACTTGCCAAAACCATTTAATCTACGGACCTTAAGCCATCATATACTATCAGCTATTTGCAACAGGTTTTCTAACCTGACCTTATAGCTAAAATTCCTGATTTCTGGAATTTTACGTGCTCTCAACAATCCAGATACTTTCTAAACTGTGACAATTACAACTGGATGCAATACCCCAGTCGTGGTCCAACCAGATTCACCATAACTTCCACTTTGATACTTTGTATCTCAATTTATGAAGCACAATATCCCAAGTGATTAGCTAACTGCTCTCAATATTTCCTGCCTCCAGATTTCTTTGTTTCTGACCACTCTAGAACAGGTCATTAAGCTTTTATTGCCCCTCTCTATCCCTCTCCAAAATATATTACCTCATACAGTCCTTATTAAACTCCATTTTCCACATGTCCAATTATTCTGCTAGCACATCCATTGGACTACGTCCCACTGCAGTTAATTGCCATCATCCTTAATGTCAGCTACACCATCAGATTTGGTATCATTACCAAAATGTAGCAAATTTTACTTTCTATTCGAACATTCAAATCATCTACACATTTCAAAAAGCAACGATCCAAGAACTGCATTGTGGGGACCATCACTCTCTTCCAGTCGGAAAAACTTAAGGAAATGCACTTATAAAACAATTGACTGAGTAAGGGGAGGTAGATATTTGTACCCCAACAGAAAATTCTCAAATTCCAGCTTTCAAATTCCATTCTGTTTTGCAAAGTTATATAGAAATTAACCCTGTCAAATCCCAAAATTTTAGCGACATTTACTTTTATGGTCTTAATCTAGGACAGCAGATGGACCCTGCATAAGACAGATAAATTGTAAAAAGAATGTACGACAGCTGAAATCTAATTCAATATTAACTTAATTTTTGCATCATTGACATACATAATTATGAATAAATCACCAGAATATAACACATAAAAAGTAAAATTTAATGTGCTATATAACCATTGGCTAGTATCTTTCAAAAATGTGATGCTGGAAAAACACAGCAGGCCAGGCAGCATCTGAGGAGCAGGAGAATCGACGTTTCGGGCATAAGCCCTTCTTCAGGAATGAGGCTGGTGTGTCAGGCAGGCTGAGATAAAAGGTAGAGGGAGGGGTGCTGGGAATAAGATAGGTGGAAGGAGGTGAGGGTGAGGGTGATAGGCTGGAGAGGGGTGGGGGCGGAGAGGTTGGGAAGAAGATTGCAGGTCAAGAAGGCGGTGCCTCCAACCACAAGGGATGAATGCAGATTTCTCCAGCTTCCTCATTTCCCCTCCCCCCACCTTATCTCAGTCCCAAGCCTCAGACTCAGCCTTCTTAACCTACAACTTCCTCCCTACCTTTTATCTTAGCCTGCTTGGCACACCTTCCTCATTCCTGAAGAAGGGCTTATGCCTGAAACATTGATTCTCCTGCTCCTTGGATGCTGCCTGTTCCACCAATCGTATTCCCAGCACCCCTCCCCCAAATCCCCTCCCCCCTACCTTTTATCTCAGCCCATCTGGCACACCAGCCTCATTCCGAAGAAGGGCTTATGCCCAAAACGTCGATTCTCCTGCTCCTCGGATGCTGCCTGACCTGCTGTGTTTTTCCAGCATCACATTTTTCAACTCTGGTATCCAGCATCTGCAGTCCTCACTTTCTCCTAGTATCTTTCAATCAAAGGCAAGTCATCAACACATCATACATATATTGATAGACACGTTAACAGTATGGTGCTTCACTGAGTGCAGGGTCTGGGGACAAGGGTACCAGAGGGTCAGAAGCAAGGGCAGGGTTAGCCCTCAGTGGCCATATCCCTGCACTAGTTCCATTCTCTTAACTATGCACACAATAGCATGGAATTTCAGACCATCCTATGCCCTGCCCAACCAGAGGCCCGCACTATTAAACCAGTTGGACAGGCCCACTCTTTCCAGTCCCACTTGCAGCTGAAATAATTGTAGCCCTGGAAGGTTATGGTCATTAAAATAATTATTGATTATTAGTTAAGGGTCTTTATTGGTTGCATGACAAGAAGGCAGAGTTTGGGCTTGCCCAGACCTTAATTTGGACAACCATGGAAAGGTTGCTGGTCTGTTACCATTCCACAAAATTAAGTTTCCTTCTGCCTCCAGAAGGCCTGCTGTCTCTGGCCCTCAAATATTCACTTTTAGCATAGCTGCATTTCTGCCTGAATTCGTACTTAACTGATCATAGCTTGAATTCCAAGACTGGTTGTCACACAACACCAAGTTCCAATTTTTTTCCAAACATAAAAGCCAAATATCATGGATGCTATAAATCCAAAATCAGAATTAAGGCTGAGATAGATAGATAGATTCCTAATAAGTAGGGGAATCAAGGGTTATGGGAAAAGGGCAGATGCGAGGGGTGTCATGATCCTACTGAATGTTGGAACAAGTTTAAGAGACTCAATGGCATATTCCTGTCCCTATTTTGTATGGTGTTACAAAAAGGAAAGAAGCTGGTAAAATATGCTGATCAGGCACCATTTTCAGAAAAACATACATAATCTTTAAAAAGGTGATCTTTCACAATAACTGAAGAGGAAATAGAGATTCAAGAGTTTCTTTAAGGCAGTGGAAAGGGGAGGGGCAGGAATACCAAAGAAGCAGCTTTGTAATAGGGTGACAGTGAAGGGGGATCAAATAGCTGAACGTTTATGATACAACAGCTAACATTTGCATCCAAATTGAGGCATGTATTGCAATATAACTTTGTTCTTATTCGGCCTGTACTGTGTTGAATAAATCAGAATGGTCCAATTTGCGGCACGACTTAATCCTAATTGGAGATTGAATAGAACACTGAACAAGTTAGAAATGAGGGACAGTCACATTCACAAATAAAACTTATCACAATTTGGTTTAAAAGGAGTATTTCCTCGATGTCTGTTACTAGGTACTTGTAAACCTAAGGCATATGTCTACATATAGAAAACAAACAGAAGACAAAGTTACCTTCCACATGATATGGATCTTTCTCTTTGAAAAATCCAGATTTTCAACTGTTCTCCAAATTGGTGGACCTCGTAATGGCTCTAGCGATAAAAATGTTAATAGATAAAGCTTTGATGCAATTAAAATAAACAGTGATTAATTCAACCCAGTATTTAAAATTACAATTGTACAAATGTAATTTTTGAGCATCATGGCTTTGTGTCAACAGTTTAACTAATTATTGGCGTTCTTTGACAAAGAAACCAGTGTATGTAGCGTACATAGGTTTCCAGAAGGCATTTGATAAAGTGCGACATCAGAGGTTACTGCAGAAAATAAAAACTCTTGGTTTAGGGGGTAGCATACTAAAGAGGCAGAAGTTTGACTTGTGAACAGTAAGCAGAGAGTAGACATAAATGGGTGTTTTTTTGCTATAGCAAGATGCAAAAAGTGTTGTCACAGAGATTGGCACTGGAATCTATTCACCATTTTCCTTAAATAATTTGGATGAAGAGATGGAGGAAATGGTCACCAAAATTTCTTGATGATACAAAGCTAGACAGTAAAGCAAATTGTGGACTGGGCAAAAAGGAGAATAAAAAGAGATATAGATAGTTAAAGTGAGTGGGGAACAATCAAGCAAGTGAAACTATAACGTTTGCAGCTATGAAATTGTACGGACGTACAGTATGTGAAACTGTTGTCCATACTAGTAACAAGAACTTGGGCAGGAAGGAAGAGTTGGTCTGCCAGATGAATACATGGCTGGAAAAAAAATATGGTGCAGGAGGGATGGCTTTAGATTCCCAAGGCACTGGCTCCAGAAATTGGCAAGCTAAATGTATTGCACATGATCAGAGCTGGGACCAAGTATCTTGGAAAACATTTTGCTAGTGCTTATAAAAAGACTTCAAAATAAAATGGCAGGACACTGGGAACAAAGGGAGGATATGAGAATGGAATACCAGGGTACAAAATACTTAGAGACAGATAACACCAGCATAGAGAATAGGAAGTTAATAGGCAAAGTTTCAGTAAAAAGCAGAAAGTAACAGAAGTTTAAATCAGGGTTATTGTGCAAGTATGTGAATGCATAATAAATAATTTTAGGATGTTGCCCATGCAAATTTACATGTGAAAATATGATGTTGTGATGACAACAAAGACCTGTTCAAGTCCTCAAGATTCAATATTCAATATTCCTGGGTACAAGATGTTCAGAAAGGCAGGATGTGTAGTTATGAGAAATGTTAGATCAAAAATACAAAATTGAGAGCTAAGAAGAATACAGAAGATTCAGAGAGGCGAAAAGAAAACACATTAGAGAAGCAAAGAGGGACGACGAGAAAATAACTGGTTTCCAACATAAACGGGAATCCCAAAGCTTCCTATAGGTAGGTCAATAGTGAAAAAGTGGTAAAAGGATTAGAGTCAAATAAGGATCACAATGTGAATTTACATATGGAGGCAAAAGGCATGGCTGAGGTGTTAAATTAATACTTTGCATCTGTTTTTAAATCAAGAGGTTAGATACTACTGAGGCCATGGTGACAGGAAAGCTCTGGCATTAGAAAGGTTCAACATTGATAAGGAGAAAGTAATATATGGGCTATCAATACCTAAAATTGACAAGGCACTAGGATCAGATAAAACTTATCCAAGGATATTGAAGGAATAGAATGTGTGAAAAATTAGAGTGAGAAATTCAGGGCACCAGCCATAATTTAAGAGTCTTCCCTCGCGGGTTTTGAAAAGTTTTGTAGCTCAGGTTGAGGTTTGCTCGCTGAGCTGGAAGGTTTGTTTTCAGATATTTCGTCACCATATCAGGTATCTTCTTTGAACCTCCGGTGAAGCAGTGGTCATATAGCTCGCTTTTTATTTAAGTGTTTAGGTTCCCTTGGGTTGGTGACATCATTTCCGGTGTTGATGTTATTTCCTGTTCTTTTTCTCATGGAGTGGTAAATGGGATCCAAGTTAACGTGTTTGTTGATAGAGTTCAGGTTGGAATGACATGCTTCTAGGAATTCTTGTGTGTGACTCTGTTTGGCTTGTCCTAGGATGGATGTGTTGTCCCAGTCGAAGTGGTGTCCTTCCTCATCTGTATGTGAAGATACTAGTGAGTGGGGGGGTCATATGTTTTTTTGTGGCTAGTTGATGTTAATGTATCCTGCCTGTTTGTCACAGTTCTTGCAAGGTATTTTGTAAATAACATTAGTTTTGCTTGTCGTCTGTATAGTGTCTTTCAAGTTCATTAGCTGTTATTTTAATGTGTTGGTGGATTTGTGGGCTATCACGATGCCAAGAGGTCTGAGTAGTCTGGCAGTAATGCAGAGACTTGCACAAACAGCTCTACCAACCATCCAACCCAAATGTTGGGTCCGCTACATGGTTGACACCTTTGTCATCACTAAACAAAACAAATTAGAGGAAACCTTCAAGACCATCAATAATCCCCTTACTGGCATAAAATTCACTAAAGAGGAGGAAAACAATAACAAACTGTTATTCTTAGATGTCGTAGTAGAGCGAATAGCCAATGCGGATCTTCAAACCAATGTTTACAGGAAAACAACACATACAGACCAAAGACTGAACTACAGAAGCAATCATCCCAACATCCACAAACGAAGATGTATTACAACATTATTTCAAGGAGCCACCACACACTGCAGCACAGAGGAACTATGAAGAACAAATGAAAATCACCTATACTGTGTATTCAAAAAGAACAGGTACCCAACGAACACAGTCCACTGAATTCTCAGCAACAAACCCAAACAAGCAGACAAAATGCGTCCAGAAACCCTAGCCACTCTCCCCTACATCAAAGACATCTAGAAAATGGCTGCTAGAGTACTCAGACTTCTTGGCATCATGGTAGCCCACAAACCCATCAACATACTAGAACAGCAGCTAATGAACTTGAAAAACCCTATACAGGCAACAAAGCAAAACTAATGTGATTTACAAAATACCTTGCAAGAACTGTAACAAACATGACAATGGACAAACAGGCAGAAAACTAGCCACCAGGATACATGAACATCAACTAGCCACAAAAAGACTAGTATCTTTACATACAGATGAGGAAGGACACCACTTCGACTGCGACAACACATCCATCCTAGGACAAGCCAAACAGAGACACAAGCGAGAATTCTTAGAAGCATGTCATTCCACCCAGAACTCTATCAACAAACACATTGACTTGGATCCCATTTACCACCCGCTGAGAAAATGAAGGGGAAATGTTCTATGTAACCCAAGGAAATCTAAACACAAATAAAAAACAGACCATAACACCAGTGCTTCATTGTTGGCTCACTGACTATGTTACCTGGTATAGTAATGAAATGTCTGAAAACAAACCTTCCAGCTCAGCGAGCAAACTTACATTCAGTCTTCCCGAGACTCGGGGAGGTGCAAGCAAACTGGAGGATTGCAAACATTCCCCTGTTCAAACAAGTTGTAAGGATAAACCCAGTAATTACAGACCAAGTCAACTTAACTTCAGTAGTGGGGAAGTCTGTTGAGAAAGAATTCAGATAAGAATTAGTGGCCTCATGGGGAAAAAAACTGGAATTGCCAATGTGCATTTTTAAAGGGGACATTGCTCTTGACTGTTTTCTTTCTGAAGAGATATGAACATATGAGCAGGGAGCAAGAATGGGCTACTTGGCCTTTCAAAGCCAATTTAAGATCATGGCTGACATGACTTTAATCTTAACTCTACATTCCTGCATAGCCAGCCCCTGATAATCTTTCCATAAGGCATAGGATCAGATATTAGGCCATTTAGCCCATTGAGTCTGCTCTGCCATTCAATCATGGCTGTTACGTTTCTCAACACCGTTCTCCCGCTTTCACCTCATAATCCTTGATCCCCTTTACAATCAGGAACCCCTATCTATCTCAGTCTTAATTATATACAATAGAGTCCCTACAGTGTGGAAACAGGCCTATTGGCACAACAAGTCCACACCAAGCCTGCAAAGAGTATCCCACCCAGACCGATTCCCCTATCTTACTACTTTACATTTACCCCTTACTAATGCACACACCCCTGAATACTATGAGCAATTTAGTATGGCCAATTCACCTAACCTTCAAATCTTTGGATTGTGGGAGGAAACCCACGTAGACATGGGGTAGAATGTGCAAACTCCGCACAGACAGTCACCCGAGGCAAGAATTGAACCCGGGTCCCTGGTGCTTTGAGACAGCAATGCTAACCACTGAGCGACCGCGCCACCTGCTCAACAATCTGGCTTCCACAGCCTTCTGTGGCATTGGATTCTATAGATTCACCACTCTCTGGCTGAAGAAGTTTCTCCTTATCTCTGTTCTAAAAGATCTTCCCTTTACTCTAAGGCTGTGCCCTCAGGTCCTTGTCTCTCCTAACAATGGAAACATCTTCCCAACATCTACTCTGTCTAGGCCATTCAATATTCTGAATGTTTCAATTAGATCCCCCTCATCCTTCTAAATTCCATCAAGTATAGACCCAGAGTCCTCAAACGTTCCTCGTGTATTAAGCTTTTCATTCTTGGGACCATTCTCATGCACCTCCTCTGAACACAGTCAAAGCCACTATATCCTTACTGAGATATGGGGCTCAAACTGTGCACAATACTCCCAATGTGGTCTGACCAGAGCCTTTTAGAGTCTCAGAAGTACATCCCTGTTTTTTATATTCAAGTCCTCTCAAAATAAATGCCATTATTGCATTTGCCTTCCTAACTCAACCTGCCAGTTTACCTTGAGACACTCCTGGACTAGAGCTCCCACATCTCTATGCTTCCTACCAAACTGCATAACCTCCCACTTTCCTATGACATTCTCCACCTACCACAATGCCTCTCCTAACCCGTCCAAATCCTTCTGCAGGCTCTCCGCCTCCTCAATGCTACTTGTCCCTCTGATCTATCTTTGTATCATCTGCAAACTTAGCCAAAATGACCTTGGTTCCTTCATCTAGATCGTTAATGTATAATGTAAAAAGTTGTGGTCCCAATTTGAGTCTTGCACACCGCTTCAATGCTGAGAAGCGCCCTTTTATCCCCACTCTTTTCTTTCTGCCAGGCAGCCAAGCTTCTATGCCTGCTAGCACCTTGCCTCGAACACCATGGGCCCTTATTTTCCTCAGTAACCTCTTGTGCAACACCTTGTTAAAGGCCTTTTTGAAGTCCAGGTCGATAACATCAATTAGCTCTCCTTGGTATAACCTGCTGGTTACTTCCTAAAAGAAAATAGCCCATCTTTCATCCCCTTGATAATCAAGAATTTATCTACTTCTGCCTTAAAAATATTTAAAGTTTCTGCACCCACTGCCTTTTAAAAGGAAATGAATTCCACAGATTACACAAACCATGGGTGTAGTTCCTAAAGTTTACAAGATTAAGAAATAATTTGATTGAAGTTTAGTACGATATTAAAGGGAACTGACACCAGATAGAAACCATCTCCAGGGGTTGGGACATAACCAATTGGTTTCAGCCAGATCTTTCAGATGTGAAATTAGCCAAAATTTGTATATAAGGAGGGTGGGAGACTTTTGAAACTCTGTTCCTCAATTCTACCTTTAGATGACTGACTGTGTGGAGCTTGCACATTCTCCATGTCTGTGTGGGTTTCCTCCTGCAGTCCAAAAACATGCAGGTTAGGTGGATTAGCCATGGAAAATGCAGGGGTATTGGTCTGAGTGGAACTCTACTTGTTGGGTCAGTTGAGACTCAAATGGACCAAATAGCCTGCTTCCACACTGTACGGATCATATGTTTCTAATGATTCTACACCACTGTGTGCTGGTAATGGAGGAAATGAATGGTTATAGCGTCATCACTCAAATATCTTCAGTGAATTCCTTTGGCAGATTTCAATTTTAACATGGACATATAAAATGGCATTCTCTTTACTTTATTCTACATACTGGCTTCAGGTGTTTTTCCAATTTTCTCTAAACTCCAGTCACTCCAGTATCCTGTCTCATCATTTCTCTTGCAGCGAATTGTGAAGACGTAGTCAGTGAAAGGTTTCAGTTCTTGAATCAAGAAAGATTCCTTTTGGGTGTCTGTATCCTCAGGGGGAACCTGTCAAGAAAATAACTGCAGAAGTTAATGACAATAGCAAACAATGAATTTATGATTCAGCAATAAATTAATCATGAGCATAATCTCAGTCATTTACCAGTGCATTTCAGAAATAGCCAATGATTTCTCAGTGTCACAGATATGACTGAAGAAAGCAGAGTCCAAATGATAATGCTTACACATCATTGGACAAAACATCAAAAATGCGATCACATTGATCTCAATAACCTACTTAAAAAATGTAATGGCTAATAGGTATCAGCTGTGATTAAGCTGATTCATGCAAATGATGCTTTATTAAAGCATATGATTGGAACTGAAGTGAATGAGCGTACTTAATTAAGTGTATCACTATTACTGCATTATTTAAAATTTTGAAAATTAAAATTTCTTGTGCTTGCTAGTTGTTCTCAGAGCAGCAAAATGGAGATCAGAGTTTAAATAACAGCAAATTCTGTTCTTGAATAGTTTCACTTGTTGTTAACTGTGAATTTTATGATCTGTTTTTACAAGGGACCTAAGGGGCAACTTTTTCACGCAGAGGGTGGTACGTGCATGGAATGAGCTGTCAGAGGAAGTGATGGAGGCTGGTACAATTACAACATTTGAAAGGCATCTGGATGGGTATATGAATAGGAAAGGTTTGGAAGAATATGGGCCGGGTGCTGGCAGGTGGGACTAGATTAGGTTAGGATATCTGGTCGGCATGGACATGTTGGACCAAAGGGTTTGTTTCTGTGCTGTACATCTCTATACTCTATGTGTAATAAACATGTTCAGGTTACAATACCATGACAATAATATACCTGCATCCATTCCGGAGAACCAACAATTTTATATCGCAGGATATACTTGAGGTTATACGTAGCTGGTACAGATGGCTTTTTCCACTTCACAGACAAGACTGTGCTCATGTTTTTAATTTGTTGTATTGAAGTTATCACTGGAGGATCAGGTTTTACTGAAACACAAGAGAAATTAATTTAATATGGTCAGATAACTGTAAAGTCAGATTTGGCAACACAAACAAAATAGTGGACAGAGAGAAAAATAGTAAGTGTTATACAATCCTTATTCCAGCTTCTCTGATTGTACAATCCCGTGGAACGCAAGTTAGTTACTCATGCTGTTGGCTGGAGATAGGTTAGCTCTTAAAAATAGAGAGCTCAAATCCTTCTTTATGACTTAGTTTTATAAGAATTGGCTTAGCAGTCAAGATGTAAATTAAAACCAATCTTAGTTATATCAGCCAATGATATGCAATCTGCACTTTGTAGTGAACTGCAATTTTTCTATTAATTGATGTTCAACTAATGTTAGTTCTGGATGTTAGCGTATAGGTGGTTATCTAAATCTTCAATGTCACTGTTTGGCTTTCGTTATATACAAACCTGTGGAATCTGTGGCTTCACTTTTTTAGTTAGAAGTCTGGATTCCACATTTTTTAAAATAAAGATAAGTTACTGGAGTTACTGAGATCATAACACTGGCTAAGAACTTTATGGGTTTTGGAGAACTAAATATTGGCAAGCCCAGCTCAATTATCAAAAGGGAGTTATGAGATTTCTATCAATTTTAGGAAAGAAAAATGAACTACAGATTTACTAAACAGATATTCATTAATTTGCCAGCTACACATCAAATAATTGTTGGTGTTCCAATTAAACACCACAAAAGGAATCACAAATGGTCAAAGTGTTGCCTCCGTCACTCCAAGTTCATAAACATCATTCTACAGATGTTATACTAGATGTTGGCAAGATATACATTTTAAAATACATAAAATAAACTAAATATACTTGTGAAACAGTGTCAAAAACATTTCCATCTTATTACACATTTCTACTCTACGGTCTTAAAACTACAGATGAATGTTAGTGTAGGAACAAAACCTGTTGAAAATCTGAAATAAAAATATAATAATGCAGAACATTTTCAGCATACTAGGCAATATTTATGGGGGAACAAATGAATTAATGTTTGGAATAAGGATCTCTCAAAACCATTATTGAAAAATGGATAAGAAGATGCATTTTGATAAAGTCAGTTCTTGAACATCATTTAATTTCAACACTGGAAACATTGTGTATGGATTGAGTTTTGTGCAAGATTCATTTATTTTGCTCATTAAGTTTTTTTTAAAGAGTATATAGACGCATACTCACTAACATCAACCGGATCCAGTTGTAGTGAATCAGATGTTGCATTACCCAAGTCATTCTTCACCTCGACCCAGATCGTATTGAAAACGAAATAATGGATACTTGGAAACAAAACGGCATAAGAGTTGTTCACACCTTCTGGCAGTGGATATGACTTTAAATTGTTAGGTGCAATTCTGAAAAATACAAACATTAGGATGTTTCAACACTTAATTGTATGGAAAAATATTAAACTTACTGCAAATAGCCATGACCTGTAGGAACGTCTTTCACTGTATACTTAAGGTACCAGAGGTGTAATTCATATTTCAATCTGGTGTAAATGCTTCCCTTAATGAAGCAACACTTTGAATATAAACAGTATTTTTTATATAGTAGAATTTTCCAAAGCACAACTTAGAAAACAAAATTCAGCATCAAGATTAGGACAGATGTCAAAAAGCTATGTTTTACAGAGGGTCTTAAAAATGAAGAGAATGCAGGTTAGAGGAGGCATGCAAGAGTCAGACCATGAGCACCTACAAGCGTACCTGTTACCCATGCATCAAGCTAGAATTAGAGGAGCGTAGAAATCTTGAGAGTCTGTAGGACTGGAGAAGGTTACAGAAGTAGGGAGGGGTATGGTCCTGGAATGATTTGGTAAAAAAGGATGAACGTTTTAAAATTGAGCCATTGCTGGTCCAGGAGTCACTAAATCATGAAACACGAGGCTGACTGATGATCAATACATGGTGAGAGACAAGATGTGGGAAAAATATGTCCACGGTATTGGAGAAGCTCAACTTTCTGTCGATTCCAAGATGGGAGGTAAACTAAGAATGGTCAAGAGACAACAAAAATACAGATGAAGGCTCCAGCAGATGAGCCAAGCCCTCGGCAGAGTGTGGCAATGTCACGGAGATGGACAAATCAAATATACGATTGAAAGTTCAACTCGGGTCAAATAGCAAATTAAAACTAGATATCCATGCAGTTAAAACATTAAAGTTAACGGATTCCGACTGGATGTCAAATGTAATATTCCAGTGGATAGGAAGCAAAAACTGGCCAGCGAAACTAAGTTTTAAAAGAATGAAAATTGAGACATAACATACAAAAATTTTAAAAGAAAATTTAACTGTGAACTTGATTCATGCTTAAAAACTGAAAATAAATTAATAATTTTAAAAATTCTGCTTTAACTTGCATAAAGGTACTAAAAATCATAATTGACCAAGCAACTGTATACTTACAATACTTTAAACTGGTAGCTGGTGGGTAAGTATGTATTGTTTCCAGGATTCCAGGAGCAAGTCATATTTTTCCTATCATAGGTAATACATGACAAGTTTTTTGGCTTTTCTGGTGGCACTAAAAGAAAAACAAAATCATAAAAATGCATTCCATCACGATTAGTAACAGATCAGTTTAGTATTTTATGATTTAACATTTATTCTGTATCAAGAGCATCTGGGTCTGCTTAATACACACTAGAGTCTACTTCATACACACCTGAGTAGATAGGAACAAGAGTAGGCCATTCAGTCCATTGCACCTGCCTGCCATTATAGTGCAGCAAAACAGCATTGAAAAGATGATCAACTATCTCCATTTTCCTTAATGTCATTAGTTTCTTGACTAAGCTCCCACATCCCTCTGGGGTCGAGAACTCAAAAGATTGACCTTTCTCTGAACAAATTCCTCTTCATCTAAATGTTAAATAGCTTCTCCTTAATGTTATATTATGTCATTTGGCTCTAGACTCACTATCCAAGGGCAATATCCCATTTATATTCATCCAGACTGTACAAATTTTATAAAAGTTTCAATGAAATTACCCTCTAAACTCGAAAGAATACATGGCATAGTGGAAGCTGGGTCTGTATTCGATTAAGATTCACTAGAATCTTGAGGGACATGGACATGGTGAATAGACAAGGCATTTTCCTTAGGTTGGGGGAGTCCAGAATTAGAGGAAATAGGTTTAGGGAAAGATTTAAAAGGGCCCTAAGTGGCAACTTTTTCACACAAAGGCTGGTGAGTGTATGGGATGAGCTGCCAGAGGAAGTGTACAGGTTGGTACGATACAAATTTAAAAAGCATCTGAATAGGAAGCGTTTAGAGGGATATAGGCCAAGTACTGGCAAATGGGACTAGATTAATTTAGGATACCTGGTCGATGTGGACGAGTAAGACGGAAGGGTCTGTTACTGAGCTGTACATCTCTATGATTTTATTACCTCCATCTTTTGCAAGTACATTCTTCCTTAGTTAAGGAGACTGAAACTATACAAACTGCAGGTGAGGTATCAAGAAGGCTCCGTATAATGCAGCAAGTCATCTTTTAATCTGTACTCAAAACCCCTTGAAATGAATGCCAACATACCATTTGGCTTCCTAATTGTTTGCTATATGCACAGTAGATGCTACCTTATAATGTAAATCGGACAAGGATACATAGATCCTTCTGCACTTCCCAAACTTTTACCATCTAAGAAATATTCTGCCTTTTCTAATTTTCCTAACAAAATCAATAACTTGACATTTATTCAGAGCTTGATGAGGACTCAGATGAATTTCCAAATGCATTCATTTCACATTGTTAACAGAAGTGGAATTTGTACGTTTGATTTAATTATTGAGATAACCATATCAACACAATTTTGGATGTGTGCAAAATGGTTATCATGTTTGGCCATATAATTAATAGTACTTCAATGCAATTCATTGCATGTAAAATATTTGGGATCCTGTAAAAGACGCAACAAATATCTACATAAACATAGTTTTTTTCATCCTAAACCTCAGGTTCTCAAAATTCAAGGATAAACAAGTGGAAAACTAAAACAAAAATGACAGTTAGTCTGATGGAAATGCTGACCTTCAGAGGGTAAATCAAAATACGCTTTGCATTCATGATATGGCGAAAAGATTTTAATACATCTATAATTGGGAGAATTACATTTATAATGGAAAGATTTTACAGCAGACTTACTAGAATGGTACCAGGAATGAAGGATTTTAGCCATAAAGGAAAGATTGAGGGAGACTGGGCTAAATCTTTTCTTCTCTAAGGAGAATAAGAGTTGACCTTACTGAGGTGTTCAAAATTGGGAACAATTTTGACAGGGTAAAGAAGGATATTCTGTTTCCACTGATTGATATGTCAGTAATTTGGGCGGCACAGTGGCACAGTGGTTAGCACTGCTGCCTCCCAGGGCCAGAGACCCGGTTCAATTCCCGCCTCAGGCGACTGACTGTGTGGAGTTTGCACGTTCTCCCCGTGTCTGCGTGGGTTTCCTCCGGGTGCTTCGGTTTCCTCCCACAGTCCAAAGATGTGCAGGTCAGGTGAATTGGCCATACTAAATTGCCCGTAGTGTTAGGTAAGGGGTACATGTAGGGGTATGGGTGGGTTGCGCTTCGGCGGGGCGGTGTGGACTTGTTGGGCCGAAGGGCCTGTTTCCACACTAAGTAATCTAATCTAATCTAATTAAGCAAAACAATTTCAAGATTTTTAGTAGTGAGATGAGGAGAAATTTCTTGAAAGAATTGAGAGGATTTGGAATTCACTGACTGGGACAGTGATGGAGGTGGATTCCATAGGAATTTTCAAAAGAGAGCTGGATATATATTTGAATGTGATGAAGTTAGAACCTCGAAGATAGGGCTGGAGAGCAGGACTAGTTGGATAGCTTTTACTGGAGCCGGGACAGACATGATGGATTGAACGGCCTTCTTCTATACTGCAAAATTCCATGACTCTATAATGCCTTTATTAGCTTTTTAAAATTATTTTAATAAGTTTCTACTTAATCTATGAGTTTCAGGAAGGGAAGGAAAGAAAAAGAAGTTTATTCTAAATATTGTCAATCTCTCGCTTCAATCCACCAAACACAGTCATGCTTTGAAAACAGTAATGCATTTTATGCCAAGCCATCGACTAGTTAAAACAGCCAACTAATGATGATATGTATTCATTCAGGACAGAAACATTTATTTTTGGAATTAGCCTACTTAACTGGCAGAGTTGTACTGATTTAAAGAAGTCAATTTGCTGAATCATTTTTCTAACAAGGGAACAGATTTCCTAAAAAGCTGTTGGACATGGCAACCATGGATAGTTTGTGAATATGAAGCAAAGGCAGAAATGGATAAAATGAAACGTAGTCATTGAATTGCTTTTGGATGCAAGAAACATTTTGCACATTTGAAGAGGTAAGAAATTCAAAAGAGAGAGTGGAAATAAAATAGTTTTCTTTCCTTGCTGAGATAATACAGTTGGTCAAGATGGTCACAATCAATGAATGGGATATTAGTGATTAATTCAGCAAACTTCCTTGAAGTGCAAGACATCAACTCCAGCTTCCCAGATTGCCTTAATCCACTACAATTTTCCTACCATTGCAATAGGTCCATGGCAGATGCCATCTCCCTGGCCCTACACTAATCCCTAGAACATCTAGATAACAAAGACATCCATGTTTTTTAAAAGATGGCAGCAGCAGCTCCCACTCACTTGGCCAGCCACAGTCTTTGCTTTCTTTTTGTTGTGTTTCTTCATTTCTCTTTTATGTCAATGTTCGCCATTTTTCTGCAGCTGTGGAGGAGGCAGTTCAAAATGTCTGCTGCAGCAGAGTGATGGATCCGGATTCCTGTTCTCTTGGCCACAGTGGCAGCATCTGCACTGAAGGTTTCATTGTGAGTGGGTCTGGCCTGTTCCTCTTGATGGCAGTTTCTACTGTGGCTACAACAGAGGTATTAAGGTTCCAGTTCATTCCACATGGCTATGGTGGCATTGTGGCAACTTTCGGCAGTGATTGAAATAGCAACAGCTTCGGTGTTAGTGACTTGGTCAGTGACCAGTCGATCACTTCTTGCTTGCAGCAATGCAGTGGCTTCAGTGTCAGCTTCGGAAATGGCATTGTGGTAGGTCCACTCCAGAAATCCTTGCTTTGGCAGCTTCAGGAGCAGTGGTGTCCCATAGCCACTCCACAAATCCAGATAGCTGTGCTGGGAACAAAAGACTAACTTTGTCCTTACTTTGTTTTATAATTTCTGTAATTAAAATACCACTGAATTGTGGCAACTTATGCAAATCTCACCTGTATTTTCATAAATACAAATGACAATAAATTTCTATTCTATTCCACATCAGACTCCTATTTATTGACTTTAGCTCTATCTTCAACACCATAATTCCAACCAAACTCATCTCCAAATTGAGAACTAGCACTCTGGTCCACCACTTTGCAACTGGATCCTTGACTTCCTGACCCACACACCACAATCAGTAAGGATAGATGACAACACCTCCTTCACAATTCTTAACATCAGTGTCCTTCAAGGCTGTGTCCTCAGCACTTCCTATATTCCTTATACTCCAGTATGGCCAAATTCAGTTCGAACTCCATTAACAAATTTGCTGCTTCATTGTAGTGTGTCAGATCTCAAATAAAGACAAAACGGGGTACAGGAAAGAGGTAGTGGCATGTTGTAAAGATGACAATCTCTCCTTCGATGTCACAGATTTCAGGAAGTGGACAGAAGCACATGCCTCTGTGTATCAATGGTGTTGAGGTGGAGATGATGGAGAGCTTTAGGTTCCTAAGAGTAAATATTACCAATCTGTCCTGGTCCATTCACATTGATGCTACAGTCAAGGAAAGCATACCAATGCCACTACTTCCACAGAAGGCTGAAGAAATTCAGCATGTCCATATGACTTCTACCAAATTTTAATGGATGCACCACAGACAGCATCCTATCCGGATGCATCACAGCTTGGTACGGCAACTACTCTACCCAAGATTGCAAGAAATTACAAACAGTTGGGAACACAGCCCAGTCCATCATGAAAACAAGTTTGCTTTCCATTGACTCAGTCTATACTTCCCACTACCGTTGGAAAGCAGCCAACATCACTGGAGATCTCTCTCATCCCAGTTACACTCTTCCATGGGTAGAAGATACAAATGTTTGAAAAATACATGCCTACAGATTCAAGAACAGTTTCTTCCCTGCTATTGTCAGACTTATGAATAGACGTAATATGTTAGAGTAGATCCTTCTTTGCACCCGCTCTGTAGCTATAACACTATGTTCTGCATTATTTTATTATCCTGATGTACTTATTACAATTTGTCTGGTTAGCACACAAAACAATACTTTTCACTGTATCTCAGTACATGGCCCCAAAATGTCAGAACAATTGAAAGGTTCCACTCACAGTGGCAACCAAAGGGATAAGCAGAATCACTGAGATGGTGCATCTTCAAACATAGCCTGCTGTCCATGTATTTGTTTCTTATTGAACCACTAAGTCAATCAGCAGCAAAAGCAGGAAAAAAAAAAGGCAAATGACAGCAGTGAGCAATCTGCTGGACAGCAAGGCTATGTGCCTGGGTGGGGGATGATAAGACTGCAAAAGTTGGTGGGGGGAGGGCACGATTGGGGGAAATGTGTGGGGAGATCTACGAAAAAGCAGCTGCAAAGGGAATGGGGGGGAAGAGAAGGAAGAGTGCAGATGCAAGGGATGAGGGAGAGTATTAATAGTAAGTTGGGGCAGGAGAAGAGTGCAGGCTTCAAGGGCAGGGTTAAAATAGATCAGAAGTAGCAAGCTGTGCACTACTCTGTGCGTGGGTGTGCATTCCTTGCATGGTAGAAGTGGTAGAATGTGGGCTGCAAAGTCTGCCTGGGGAGGCAAAGATTAGCTGCAAAAGTGTGAGTGGGGAACAACATTCCTGTTCATTTTTCTTCTGCTCAGACCTCTGAGGGTCACGTGCAACAGTCAATGAAGCAGAAGTCAATGCTGCAAAGAGCATCAGTAACTGTTGTATGCCGACTCAGATCAACCGCGAAGCCTACAGGGGACACTGGTGGAGGACATGATCCTGCCACAACTGGGAGTCCTGGAAAAGGAGGTCAGAAGAAATGCAAAAAAAAAACACAGCTTAGAGGAAGAATTATACATACTTCTGGATTCTTATTTCTCTTAAGTTCAAACTTTAAGAAACAAATAGGATTCTTAAAGAGCTTGAAAGGGTAAGAGCTGAGATAGCCAAGGATCAACCGTCATAGTCTCAAAACCGAAGGGCATCAAATTAAGACAGAGATGAGGTGGAGTTTCTTTTCTTCAGGAGCTCTAGTTCATGTAGCTGACAAAGAGAGAGGCATAGCTGGTGCCCATGCAGCACCAGCACCACTCCCCATCTTTTCATCTGCAACATTGATGACTGCATCGGCGCCACCTCATGCTCCCTTGAGGAGGTTGAACAGTTCATCAACTTCACCAATACATTCCATCCCGACCTTAAATTCACCTGGACCATCTCGGACACCTCCCCCCCTTCCTGGACCTCTCCATCTCCATCAACAGTGACCAACTCAACACTGATATTTTCTACCAAGCCACCGACTCCTACAGCTACCTGGATTACACCTCCACCTACCCTGCCTCCAGCAAGAATGCTATCCCTTATTCTTAAATCCTCTGCCTCTGCCATATCTGCTCCCAAGAGGACCAGTTCTACCATAGAACACACCTGATGCCGTCCTTCTTTAAAGGCCACAATTTCCCCTCCCATGTGGTTGATGATTCCCTCCAGCACATCTCATCCACATCCAGTATCCCTGTCCTCAAACCTCACCCCTCCATACGCAACAAGGAGAGAACCCTCTGGTCCTCACCTCCCACCCCACCAATCTCTGGACATGTCACATCATTCTCTTCCACCCAACCAATCTCTGTATACGCCGCATCATCCTAAGCCATTTCCGCAACCTACAAACGGACCCCTCCACCAGAGTGTATTTCCATCCTCACACCGACCCTTCCCTGTGACTACCTTGTCAGGTCCATGCCCCGGCACTTTTCCCTGCCACTGCTGGAACTGCAAAACCTGTTCCCACACCTACTCCCATCACCTCTGTCCAAGGCCCCAAAGGAGCCTTCCACAAAGAGGTTTCACCTGCACTTCCACACGTCATTTACAGAATCCATTACTCCCGATGCGATCTCCTCTACACTGGGGAGACAGGATGCCCACTTGCAGAGCGCTTCAGAGAACATCTCTGGGACACCTGCACCAATCAACCCCACCACCCCATGGCTGAACACTTCAACTCCCCCTCACATTCTGCTGAGGACACGCAGGCCCTGGGCCTCCTCCAATGCCAATCCCTTACTATCCGACGTCTGGAGGAAGAACGCCTCATCTTCCGCCTTGGGACCCCATGACATCAATGTGGATTTCACCAGTTTCCTCATTTCCCCTCCCCCCACCTTACCCCAGTTCCAACCTTCCAGCTCAACACTGTCGTCATGACCCATCTTCTTTCCCACCTATCCACTCCACCCTCCCCTCCCCTCCGACCTATTACCTTTACCCCCACCTCCATCCACCCACTGCGCTCTCAGCTACCTTCCCCCCAGTCCCACTTCCCCTCCCATTTATCTCGCTGTGGTGAAACGGTTAAAAATTATGTCCCAATACATGTGTGAATCTAACCGGAATGGAGGTGTTGCTTAGTCCCGTGTGAATCTTATTACACACCTCCCCGTGTGAATCTTCTTATCTGTATGTAGAGTCTGCTCTGGGGTTACGTTTAACCGCCGAGCGTGGGTTGTTGGCAACCGCTCTACGAGAACTGACGGCTCCCAGTTCCGGTAACATGTAGATGAGTATAAGCCAGACCCGTTGTAAGTATGAGACCTGGTTGTGGCGACGCTGCGGGGAATAAAATGCTCATATTCTAGCAGACTCGCCTCTTGGTCGTTTGTTCTGTGTCAGACTACTCTCCTACGAACCTGACCTTGAGAATTTTTTTAAAACACTCGCCACTCTCGAGGCTCCCAGCCTCATTCCTGATGAAGGGCTTTTGCCCGAATTAACAATTTTCCTGTTCCTCGGATGCTGCTTGACCTGCTGTGCTTTTCCAGCACCATACTCTAGATTCTTTTCTTGTCTTTGGAACTCATTGCCCTACAGAACTGTGGGGGCAGAGACCTAGTGCTTATTTAAGGCTGAGGTAGATTCTTATCATTAGGGGGATCAAGAGTTACGGGGAATGAGCAGGAAAGTGGATGTGAGGAGTGTCAGATCAACTATGATCCCACTGAATTGCGGAGCAGGCTCAAAGGGCTGAACAATCTACTCATGTCCCTATTTCTTATGATATTATAGAAGGTCATTTGGATTTATTAAATTGCAAATTTCCTTTTTACACCCCTTGACCCCAGAAAAATACTTACATCCTGTTGTAATCTGTATACCGAAGACAGTTAATACTTGATCCTCATTGAGTTGCACGTTGCAAGTGAGAAGTGAATTTCCAACACTGTAAAGTCTCAGCGTTACGTTTGATACAGTACTATTGACTGTGTGATAATTGTCCTCTGATATTCTCATTCCCTTCAAATTCCAGAATATCTGATTTGCATCAACTTTATTTTCTTTTATGAAGGAATCATTAAGAATGCAGGATGCTGTTAGTTGTGAACCGAGCGCTATTACTGGTGACTCAGGGATAATGTAGGCAGCTTTCCCAATCAGACAATCCACTAGAGAAAAGAAATAAAAATCATTTCAGCAATTAAACGTAGATGTTTCAAAATAAATCTGTTCACAGCATTAACAGTGAATTATCTACACTTGGCACAAACAGATTTTATTTTAAAAACAAAGTAAAACGAAATGTGAGGGAGAATAATTTGCTAAATGACACATCAGAATAAGACTAATTTACTGATTTTCAGTCTTTTATTTCATTCTTCTGATAATTTATTGGATTGTACCTCAAAATAAAAGTAAATGCTGCATAAAAGGCAGAATGAGCACACTTTATTGTTTATGGTAGAAAATCAAAGTCACATCTTCTGAATAGCAAATAATCAAATTTCCAATTTGGCATCTTTCACCAGCCTTGCGCTTCCACAGAGTGCTATTTGATATTTGAATAGCCTTCCCTCTTTTCTAAGAGAATTAAAAAATAACCACTACCAAACTCAGGGAAGCTAGCACTACATGGCAAGTGTGGATATGCATGGAGAAGAATTACTAAAACTGCCCAAAAAAATTGTAATTATAACAGGCTCCAATCCTCCAAAGGCAGCAGCAGTAAGGAGATGATTAAGGCACATCAGAGTAAACAGATTGGCTATACTCTTTCCAGTAAATATACTAGCAGACTCAGGTTTGGTGTCACATTCAGAAAATTGCAACCCATTGTACAGACAAACACATAGTAAACCTGAAGTCAGTGCAGTTTCTTTAGCCACTCTGAGGAAGGGTCACTCAACCCAAAACATTAACTCTGATTTCTATCCACAGATGCTGCTAGACCTGCTGAGCTTTTCCAGCAATTTTTGTTTTTGTTACAGCTTTTTAGCATTATTGTGAGCTTTAAAAAGGCCTTTCATTTGGCTCGAATTCATTGTTGCACAAATGAATCTCATTGCAACATTAAATGGTAATGCAGCTGTGATATTGATGTAGACAGGGCTATTCTGTGATCTACTGAGGAGTCTCAGTTTTAACCATGGTTTTGACATTACAATGCCTCAGATGACTTGCAAATGAAACTCATGCAATTCCTCAATACTTCTGAAATTATCTTTATGTTCAAGTTTCCAATGTGATTCAATATCAAGGCTTTTGAAAGTTAATGTTTTTGATTTTCCCAGATTAATGCAAACAAGTAACAATTTATTGCCCAAGTTAAATATCAAAGGTGAAGATGGTAAGCTATGAGATATAATAGGTCTTTACTTACCAGTCCTTAAACATACACTGATTTGTGTGTAGAGATACACTGTTAACGCCAAGTAGCCCTGCATGGTTTTGATAGCACTGAAAAATAAGTAAAATAAAAGTAGGTTGTTTACTTTCAAAATTGTCAATTTGCCTCAATATTAATTTTTGATTCTGTACAAAATGTAATTGTCTTCATACATAACAAAAACCAAATAGCAGCACAGGATTGCATTAGGTGGTGTGCCATCATGCTGGTCACAACTGCAATCCCCTTTCCAACTATAGCAGTACCTCCTATTGCTTCACTCCATGACAGCTTCAAAAACTTTGGCAATGCCATACTAAATTTGCAACCTGAAGCCCCAGCCAATGGTGAAGCACCTACAATTGGGGCAGCTCAAGATGGGCCACATATTTCAGGAAGGGTCATAGGGCCCGAGAACAGATAAAAGATTCAAAGTGGTAAGGGCATAGGAGGATTTAAAAACAAAAATGAGAATTTAAAAATAGACACACTGCAGTTCAGTCTGCAAGAATGTGCACTACCTGGTCATTTTATTTCTCTACCTTGCTCCAACTTTGATTTTTCTGTTCTTGAACTGCTACAAATGATTCTCAAGACAAGGGTGAGATATTTAAATAAAAGCAAAATATTGTAGAAGCTGAAAATAAAACTAGAAAATTCTGGAGAAACTCAGCCAGCATTTCTTCCAAATGCTGCCAGATCGGCTGTGTTTCTTTGGTATTTTCGGTTTCTATTTTGTACATGTTTGAGGTACTTTACAGTCTTCTGCATATAACATTCTACAATTTTAAGATTTCTATGCTGGTTTGGTTTTCTTCTCTTGTTTCTGTCTTATTTCCTAATTCTTATTTCTTTGTTTTGCATTTGGACAGCAGTTAATCCAGTGGGAGGCAATTCCTAGCAGTATTAATTGATTTAAATCCTGTCACAGCAGGCAATGGAATTTGCATTTAAAAAAATCTCTGGAATGAAGAGTCTAATGATGACTGTGAATCCATTTTTGAATGTCATGAAAACCCATCTGTTTCCCTAATGTCCTATCGGGAGGGAAGTAGTAATCCTTACCTGGTCTGGCCTACATGTAACTCTATACTCTCAGTAATGTAGTTGACTCTTAAATGCCCTCTGGATAATTTGGGATGGGCAATAAATGCTGGCCTAGTGATGCCTTCATTGGTGAATGAATTAACATAGAAAAATAATCTACCATTTCCATCTTTACACACACTTTTTGTTTCTTTACTTATCTCGTTACTACTATTTTGGCCTTGGTTACAATTAGGAGAAATAGTTTGGGGAGGCAGTAGCCTGGTGGTAAATGTCACTGGACTATTAATCCAGGAGCCCAGGCGAATGTACTCAGGGAAATCATCAGTAAGATATTGGAGCAGAATTAGGTCATTCAGTCAATCGAGTCTGCTATGCCACTCGATCATGGCTAATATGTTTCTCAAGATCATTCTCCTGCTTTCTCCCTCAATCCTTGATCCTTTTACCAATCAAGAACCAGGTTTGTCTTTGTTTTCAATACTGCACACTCAATCACTTGGTCTCCACAACACACTGCGGTAATGAGTTCCACAGATTAATCACCTTCTGGCTGAAGAAAAACCTCTTCATCTCAGTTGTTCCTTCACATTGAGTCTGTGGCCTCAGGTTCTAGTCTCTCGTCCAAATGTAAACATTTTCTCCACATACACTCTATCTCGGCCTCTCCTTATTTTAAATTTCAATCAGATTGCCCCCTCATTCTTCTAAACTCCACTGAGTACAGACCAGAGTCCTCACCTGCTCTTCATCCCCAGGATCAATCTTGTACACCTTCCTTGGGACTCCTTCAATCTTCTCTTAGCTATAGTCAGTTCTGAAGAAGTGTCACTGGGCCCGAAATGTTAACTCTGATTTCTCTCCACAGATGCTGAGATTTTTCATCAATTTCTGTTTTTGTTTGATTTCCAATACCTGCAGTTTTTTTTTTAGAAAATTAATTTCCTATCTTCTACGTTCCTTCTTTGTAAACAGTGGTGTTACATTAGCGATTTATTGCCCATTTCCTAGTCATCTGGGATCCTCCCTGATTCCAGCGAGTACTGAAAGATCATCACCAATGCCTCCACAATCTTCTGAGCTATCTCCTTCAGAATTCTGGGGTGTAGCCCATCTGGTCTGGGTGGCTGATCCACTTTCATATCTTTCAGCTTCCCCAGCATCTTCTCTTTGGTGAAGGCCTCTATGCTCACTCCTACCCCTTGACTCTAAGTCCTGGTACGCTGCTTCCACTTTGAGAACTGATGCAATGTATTAATTCAATTCCTCCACCATTTCTTTGCTCTCCACTACTACTTCTCCAACCTCATTTCTAATGTTCACTCTTGCTTCCCTCTTACTTTTTATATATCTGAAGAAAACCGCTTGCAACCTTTTCTCGTATTACTAACTAGGTTATTCTCCTATTTCAGCTCCTCTCCCTTATTGCTCTTTATTTAGTTATCTTCTGCTGGGTTTTAAAGGCTTCCCATTAATCTTCACCATATTGCATGCTTTTTCTTTTCTGCTGTCCTTGACTTGCCTCGTCAACCCAGGTTGCCTTCTCCTCCCCTCGTTATGTTTCTTATTCCTTGGTATAAGTTTCTGCTGGGTCTCCTGAATTACCGCCAGAAACTCCTGCCATTGCTGCTCCACAGTCTTTCCTGATGGCTCCCCTTCCAATCAACTCTGGCCAGCTCCTCCCTTTGTAATTACCTTTACTCAATTAAAATACCGTGACATCTGAAATGACTGTTACACAGGCAGCTCATATCAATTTTATTTAAAATAATAGATCTAGAATACTTGGGAACCCAGTTTGGGTTCCACCAGGATCACTCAGTTCCTCACCTCATTATAGCCTTGGTTCAAACATGGGCAAAAAGCAATCTTGAATTCCAGAGGTGAGGTGAGAGTAACAGCTCTTAAAATCAAGGCTGCATTTGAAAGAGTGAGAGCCCTGGCAAAACTGGAATCTATGGGTATCAGGTGGAGAACTCTCCAGTGGTTAGTGCCATACATGACACATAGGAAGATGGTTATGGTTGCTGGAAGTCAGTCATTTCAGCTCCAAGGCATTATGCAGGTGTTCCTCAGGGTAGTCTCCTAGATCCAACTATCTTCACCTGCTTCATCAAGGACCTTCCTTCCACCAAATGGGGATGTTCACTGATGATTGCTCAACATTCAGCTGACAAGTGGCAAGCAACATTCGGGCCGCACTAATGCCAGGCTATAACCATCACCAATGAGACAATCTTAACCATCACCCTTGACATTCAATGGTCTTACCATTACTGAATCCCCACTAACAACATCTTGGGAGTTATCACTGATCAGAAACTCAACCAGACTCACCACATATACGCAGTGGCTACAAGAGCAGGTCAGAAGCTAGGAATACTGTAGTGAGTAACTCACCTCCTGATTCCCCAAAGCCTGTCCAGTATCTATAAGGCACAAGTCAGGATTGCAATGGAATACTCCCCATGTACAATACATCCACAAGCACCCACTCCACCCACCAATGACACTCAGGAGCAGCAGTGTGTACTATCTACAGGATACACTGCAGAAATTCATGAAAGATCCTCAGTACAGCACCTTCCTAACCCAGGACCACTTCCATCTAGAAGGACAAGGGCAGCAGATATATGGGAATACCACTGCCTTCAAATTGCCTTCCAAGCCACTCACCATCCTGACATGGAAATACATCACCATTCCTTCACTGTCACTGGGTCAAAATCCTGGAATTCCCTCCCTAATGGTATCATGGGTCAACCCACAGCAGGTTGACTAGAGCAGTTCACCTCCACCTTCTCAAGGACAACAAGGGATGGGCAATAAATGCTGGTTGGTTAGTGAGATCCACATTCCACAAAATGAATAAATAAAAAGAAAACAAATTAGTCTCAGTAACAGTGCCATAAAACTATCTTTAATTGTTGTAAAAACTCACATAAATCACTATTGTTCTTTAGGGAACAAAAACTGCCACTTCATCTGGTCTGGCACACCGGTCATAGAAATGTAGTTGAATCTTAAATCTCTGCAAAAGCTGACCATTTCACTTAATTCAATGGCAATGAGGAATAAAGAAGAAACAAATTTGGACTTTTATATGATCATAATATTTTGGAATGATAGCTTTGAATAAAGATAAATTACTGATGTCCCATTCTTACTTACTTCGAAAGATGAAAGAAAATTAAGATCACGTACAGGTTATTAGCATTGCTAATTAGACACAGGATCAATATTCCTTTGATTCCTTAGTCCTAAATGCAATTTTCAATTCCTTCTTAAAATCACACTACTTTTAACACCAATTGTTTTCTGTGGTAATGAATTTCAGAGGTTCATCTCTCTCTCTCTCAGTGAAGAAATTTTTCCTTATATCCATTCTAAAACAAGCCTGAGACTGTAACCCCTGTTTCAGGATTCCCTTGTCATCTGGAACATCCCCTTCCTGCATCTGGAACATCCTTACTGCATCGATCCTGTCTCGTCCTGTTATAATCTTCTCAGTTTCTGAGATTCCCTCCACCTCATTTTCTGAACCCCAGTGAATTTAGTCCTAGCTGATCCAGTCTCTCTTCATACATTAGTCTTGCTAACCCAAGAATCAGTCTGGTAAGTCTTCAATGTACTCTCTTTATAGCGAGAACATCCTTCTTCAGATAAAGGAGACCCAAACTGCACACAATATTCTAGTAAGGTCTCACCAATGCCCTGGTCTCACCAAGACATCCCTGCACCTGTGCTTGAATCCTCTTGCTATGAAGGCCAACATATGATTTGCCATCTTTACAGCTTACTGCACCTGCATGCCTATCTTCAGAAAATAGAGTACAAGGACACCCAGGTGTTATTGCACATTACTCTCTCAATCTATCATTTTTTTGCTACCAAAGTAGATAACCTTACATTTATCTTCATTAATCTGCATCTGCCACTCACTTGGTCCAAAATACACTAAAACATCTCGACATCCTTCTCAACTCAAATCCTCACTCAGCTTTAGATCTCTCATCTCTATTACTCTATGACTCTCCTTTTACCTCTGAAGATACTGTAGGATTTAGCGTATTTCCAGCATTTTCTGTTTTTATTACTGATTAAGAATGGGCCTTGGATTATATAAAAGTTCCTCACAGTAGACTAGTTAGCAAGGTTAGATCACATGGAATCACATGGAGAACTAGGCATTTGGATACAGAACTAGCTCAAAGGTAGAAGATAAGGGGTGGTGGTGGAGGGTTGCCTTTCAGATTGGAGGCCTGTGACCTGTGGCATGCCACAAGGATTGGTGCAGAGTCCAATGCTTTTGGACATTTACATAAATGGTTCAGTTGTGAACATAGGAGGTAGAGTTAATAAGTTTGCAAATGACACCAAAATTGGAGGTGTAGCGGACAGCGGAGGTCACCTCAGAGTACAACAGGATCTTGATCAGATAGGCCAAGGAATGGGAGATGGATTTTAAATTTAAATAAATCTGAAGTGCTGCATTTTGGAAAGGCAAATCAGAGCAGGACTGGTACACTTAATGTTAAGGTCCTGGGGGAGTATTGCTGAACAAATAGACCTTGGACTGCAGGTTCATAGTTCCTTAAAAGTGGAGTTGCAGGTAGATAGGAAGTGAAGGCGGCATTTAGAATGCTTTCGTTTATTGGTCAGAGCACTGAGTGTAGGAGTTGAGAAGTCATGCTGGGGCTGTACAGGACATTGGTTACGCCACTTTAGGAATATTGTGAGCAATTCTGGTCTCCCTCCTATTGGAAGGATGTTATGAAACATGAAAGGGTTCAGAAAAGATTCACAAGGATGCTGCTAGGGTTAGAGGGCATGAACTAAAAGGAAAGGCTGAATAGGCTGGGGCTGTTTTCCCAGTTGCGTCAGAGGCTAAGGGGTGACCTTGTAGAGGTTTATAAAATCACGAGGGGCATAGATAGGGTAAATAGACAAGTCACTGGGGTGGGGGAGTCCAGAACAAGAGGCATAGGTTTACGGTGAGAGGGGAATATTTAAAAGGGACCCAAGGGGCAATGTTTTCACGCTGAGGGAAATGGAATGGACTGTCAGAGGCAGTTGTGAAAGCTGGTACAATTACAACACTTAAAAGGGATCTGGATCAGTGTATGAATAAGAAGGGTTTAGAGGGATATAGGCAAAGTGCTGGCAAGTGGGACTAGATTAATTTAGGATATCTGGTCAGCATGGATAAGTTGGACCGAAGGGTCTGTTTCCGTGCTGTACATTGCTATGATTCTAATACATTTAAACTGATCAAACACCCCATAAGAACAAGGTAGTTCTTTTAAAAAGTAGCCAAACCCAAGAGTGTAACAAGGCACATTTTGATACTAGACTAGTATTCCATGTCTGGCCCAATGATTTAGGAACTGGAGTTCAAAACTGTCCAGAACAGCTAGTAAATTTAAATTTAGTTAAATAAATCTGGAATACAAAGTTATGGTGATTATGTTGTGTCTCGATGTCTGTAAAAACGCATCTGGTTCACTGATTTTTGTCAGAGACAAAAATGTCAAGAGTTAGATCATTTCTTATTGAAGATGATTATTGCCTGGCATTTGTGTGCTATTTCTCAGCCCAAGCCTGGATATTGTCCAGATCTTGTTGAATTTGAACATGAACTGGAATTGAGTATACCTCCAACCAGCAAAGTGTCAGAGACAAAAATCTGGTGTGCTTCCTGAGCCTGATTTGCAAACAACACTGATCCACAGTAATGTGACTCTTATTAGCTTTTTGAATGTTTGAAAAGCATTCTGCAGTTATGGATGGGCAAGAATTTCTGACATCAAGGAGTCACAAAAAAAACTGGCATCAATGGAAATCAGGGATTAAACTCTTTGCTGGTTGGAGGTATACTGGTCTTATAGGCCGTGATTGTTGGAGGTCAGTCATCAATTCCAGCACATTTCTACATGAGTTCCTCAGGGTAATGACCTAGGCCCAAACACCTTCAGCAGCTTCATCCATGATGTTCCCTCTATCATAAAGGTCAAAAGTAGGGATGTACATTACTATTCAAGATTGCTCAGACACTGAAGCAGTTCATGTTCAAATTCAACAAGATCTGGACAATATCCAGGCTTGGGCTGAGAAATAGCACACAAATGCCAGGCAATAATCATCTTCAATAAGAGATGATCTAACTCTTGACATTCAATTGTGTTACCTTCACTGAATCCTCCACTACAACATCTTGGGATTCACCAATGGCCAGAATGTCAACTGGACATTCCATATCAATATAATGGCTACAATGAACAGGTCGGAGATTATGAATACTGCAATAAGTAACTCACCCCCGGACTTCCAAATCCTGCACAGCAACTACCAGGCACAATTTGGGAATGTGATGGAATACTCCCCACTTGTCACGATGGATGCTTTCATTTAACTGTTCCTATGTTTTCGAATGGTGCCGTTGATGAACTTCACAGTAAATGCAGGAGAATATTCCCCTGTTGAATACAATAACTCACTGCCCCACAAAAGCACTTCCTTATAAATAGAGGAAGAGATCACATTTTGCTGGGGATTGATTTCTCAACTACATTTTTAAAAATTTTATTTTTGACCAGCAGAATGCTTTCTAGTTTAGAAATCCATCGCTATTTAGAGTCTCTAGCACAAATTAATGAGAAATCAATGCCTATCTCTGGTGACTTATTTTTGCTCAAATGCATACACATTATGTATGATTATATTCCAAATGACCTACTCCACAGAGCTTCACTGCTCAGCAGAGACTCTCAAATCCACATGTTGAAGTACTCAGATTAAACTAAACTAACTAAAGCTATGCAGTGTTATAATGGTTCCAGCCCACTTTCAATTGAGCACTTTTTTTTCAAAGATTATCTGTAGTTATCAGGGAACAATCATAGCTCCCATTATTGTTTTTTAAAAAAACTCAAAAATAAAATGTCATTGAGCAAGGTAAGACACAGCCAACGGTGGAATAATGCACAAAACTGGAGAAATGGATAGGCCTATTGGAAGTTGCAGATCTGCAAGTTAGAAACAGAAATTGAAATGGTCTTGAAGAGATTTAAAACAAGGATGAGAATTTTAAATGAGACACTGGGATACCATACACCATTCTAGGTCAGTAGAAATTCAAGTGTTTGTGGGTCTTTTTGGTAGGATAGGATATAAGCATAAGTTAGTATACAGAGTATGAAGTTGAGAGACTAACCAAAAGTGAACTAGGAAATAAAACCAGGTCTGGAAGCAAAAGACAATGAATTTCAACTTCAAAAACTTACTGAGACAGGCAGAAAATAGCATGGAGACAAAAAAGTGAGTAAGATCAGTTAATGCATTCGAAGTTATGGTAGGAAAAATATGGTACGAGTGAAACACATCCCAGTTTAATTTTGATAATAAAAAGTTGTTGTCGGCACCAAGATTGAACTGTCCAATAGTTTGAATTAGGTAACATATTTTGCAAAAAAGATAACATTTCATGCAAGAACAGATAATATAAATTAAGCAACATTGCCTTGAACACTGCAGTTGCAAAAGCATTCCCAACACCTAAAGATGCACAAAATATTGGAGCACTTCAACTAGCAACAACCACCTGCCTGACTGAATACTTTAATTTTATTGAAAATGAAAGATGTTGTGAAACTTGAAAGGGTTCAGAAAAAAGATTTATGAAATGTTGCCGGGGTGGAAAATTTGAGCTATGGGGAGAGGCTCAATAACAGGTTGGGGTTATTTTCCCTGGAGTTCAAAACTAGAGGGCACAGGTTTAAGGTGAGAGGGTAAAGACATAAAAGGGACCCAAAGGGCAATGTTTTCATGCAGAGGGTGGTGTGTGTATGGAATGAACTGCCAGAGGAAGTGGAGGAGGTTGGTACAATTACAACATTTAAAAGGTATCTGGATGGGTATATGAATAGGGAAGGTTTAGAGGGATAAGGGCTAAATGCTGGCAAATAGGACTAGGTTAATTTAGGATATCTGGTCGGCATAGACGGTTTGGACCAAAGGCTCTGTTTCCGTCCTGTAGGTTTCGATAACTATTAACTTAGTGGTTGGCAAGTCAAGAAGATATGACATGATGTGAATAATAGGTTTTTATTATATTTCTTTTGTTCACGTTTAACACTATATACATCGCCAGTTTGTATGTCAGTCATTAACCATAGTTCACAAATGCCACAAAAAATATTGAGCACGCTGGTGTAAAAATTTCTAACCATGATTACTATGTTTCCTCGTAAAATCTCAATATTATAATCGTACAGACTGTAGCTCAAAAGTATGCCATTCTGTGAAGCTACTGACCTATACCAAATTTTCAGTACATTAAAACGGATTGCTGCTCCCTTTCTCGCCCTTCCATTTACGGTTTTTCCTGAAATGCCTTATGTTGCCATACTTTTCTTTCTTTAAGCAAAAGGATTGTGATACTTCTTAAGCAACATTTTTCACAGCCATGTCTGATGCTACTCTAGTAACTCTATAATCACTGTTAGTTAAATAAGCAAGATTTAAATATTTTGTTAGAATAAGCAAACACTGGTTTTAACATATTTGTAGAAATTTTCCGCTAGCTACTTCTTTGTTAGCTCCCTGTTCTATTTTTTGCATGTCTTTTTTTCCAAATACATTAAACCTCCCAATGTGTACACTTAAAGTCATAGTTAAGGAGAGGTACAGCATGGAAACAGATCCTTTGGTCCAACCCGTCCTTGCCGATCAAATATCCTCTCATATAGTCTCATTTGTCAGCACTTGGCCTATATCCCTCTAAATCCTTCCTATTCATATACCTGTCCAGATGCCTTTCAAATGCTGCAATTGTACCAGCCTCCACCACTTCCTCTGGCAGCTCATTCTATACATGTATCACCCTTTGTGTGATAAAGTTGCCCCCTTAGGTCCCTTTTATATTTTTCCCCTCTCACCCTAAACCTATGCCCACTAGTTCTGGACTCCCCCACCCCAGGGAAAAGACTTTGTCTATTTATCCTATCTGCGCCCCTCATGATTTTATAAACTTCTACAAGGTCACCCTCTGATGCTCCAGGAAAAACAGCCCCAGCCTATTCAGCCTCTTCCTATAGATCAAATCCTCCAATCTTGGCAAAAACAACCAGTATGAAACAAAACTGCCAACTGCATGAATTTGAAACTGCTTCATACACAAGATTAATCAAAATATGACTCCGTAATCAAACCAGCCCTCAAAATGACATAAAACAATTACTTGAACAGAAAAACAAAACAATTAACTATTTTGACAAATGATGTGATTATATCACAGTAAACCTGCATTTAAACATAACACTGCTACAGGTTCATGTCAGTTCATTTTAAAATTACATCCCAAATATCAGATCTGCCGATCATGGTAGCTGCATTCCTAAGTTCCAATACATGCACATTTGACTACTATACAAACACTAAAACAAAATAATTTCTGGTTGAGAGTAACTACTGGAATACTCACATTCACTACAGATGTATTACACAGAGCACAGAAGAAAAATACAAACATTCAGTCTCGTCCTTGCCAGCATTTACTCTTTGCAGGCAAAATCCTTTCTTCGATAAATGGAGGGGGGGGGGGGGGTTCTCAGCTACCTTCTTCCCAGCCCCACCCCACCCTGCCATTTATCTCTCCACTGCCCGAGCCTCCCAGCCTCGGCTTTTGCCCGAAATGTCGATTTTCCTGCTTCTCAGATGCTGCCTGTCCAGCTAAACTTTTCCAGCACCAGTCTTAACCTTGACATAGAACATAGAATTACTGCAGTGTGGAAACAGGCCAATGAGTCCACTCCGATCCTCCAAACAGCATCCCACCCAGACCCACCCCTCTAGCCTATCTCTGTAATCCTGCATTTCCTATTGCTAACACACTTAACATACATATCCCTGAACAGTATGGGTAATTTAGCATTGCCAATCCACCTAACATGCACATCGCCAGAGGAAACCGTAGCATCTGGCAGAAACCCACACAGACATGGGGAAAACATGTAAACTTCGCACAGAGGGTGGATTCAAACTCAGGTTTCTGGCACTGTCAGACAACAGTGCTAATAACCACTGAGCCACTGTGCTGACCATGAAGTGAGAGGTTATCCACTATAGTCAGAATCTCAGAATGCGATAGATGCCAGGGCAGTTAAATAATTTTTAAAAGGAGGAGACAGACAGATTTTTAATTAGTAACAGGCTGAAGGGTTATGGGAAGCAGTAGGAAAGTGGAGTTGAGACCAAAATGAAAATCAGCCAGGACTGTATTAAATGGTGAAGCAGGCTGGAGGGGCTGAATTGCTTACTTTTCCTCTCAGTTCTTGAATGCTTTTAACTTGTAACTTTGCAAATAAATATAAGTCATGCAAAGTTATAGTTCTACTCTCACCAACTTCCTGGAATAAAACATAACTAACAGGAGAGTAGACTCCACTAAAGTCCCCACAAATCCATGATATGGAACCCAGCATGTCAGTGCACACGAGGCTTAAGTATTTGATGGTATCTTTTAACAGAATGCTGACTGAATGATCTATCCTGGTCTCCTGAGCTCCCCAACATCACCAAGTGATTTCAAGAAATGGTGGACTGCACAGGAGACAGCAAAAGGTTGTGGTATTTGATAAATATTCAGCAGTCCAGCAGAAGTGTTATGTTACAGAAATGGCCATGCCCACAATCTCTTTCCACAAAATTCTGGGACACACCTGATCAGATCCTAAGGATTTATCCATCTTTATGCATTTGAACACCTCCTCTTCTATAATAATATTGACACTTCAGGATATTGTTCTCTAGCTTCCATTTGCTTCCCCACAGTAAAGACTGACATGAAATGCTCGTGTAGTATTTCACCTACATCCTTTGACTCCACACACAGACAGCCACATTGATCTTTAAAGGGGTCCTATTCTCTCCTTAGTTATACTTTTGCCCTTAAATGCATTTGTAGGATCTCTTTGGATTCTCCTTAACCCCATTTGTAAAGGATCTCTCATGGTTGGGACAGCTTGGTGCCTCAGTGGTTAGCACTGCAGCCTTACAGCGCCAGGGACCCAGGTTCGATTCCAGTCTTGGGTGACTACATGGAGTTTGCACATTATCCCTGTGTCTGCATGAGTTTTCTTGGGGTACTCTGGTTTCCTCCCACAATCCAAAGATGTGCAGGTCAGGTGAATTGGCCATGCTAAATTGCCCATAGTGTTAGGTACATTAGTCAGAGGGAAATGGGTCTGGGTGGATTACTCTTCGGAGGGTCAGTGTACACTTGTTGGGCCAAATGGCCTGTTTCCATACTGTAGGGAATCTAATCTAGTCTCCTTTTTGCCATCCTGATTGCCCTGCCCCGCCGCCCACCCCCCCCCCCCCTCTCCAATTATACTCCTACTGCTTTTATACTTTCTAGGGATTCACTCAATCCTAATTTTCTCTACCTGACATATTGCCTCCTTACTTTTCTTGATTAGAGCCTCAATTTCTCTAGTCATCCAGCATTCCCTACACCCATCCCCCTTGCCCTTCGCACTAGTACAAACATACTGTCTCTGAACTCTTGTTATCTCATTTTTGATTGTATCCCACTTTCAACCATCACTTTACTGGCAAATAGCCTCTCCCAAACAACTTTTGAAAGTTCCTATCCAATATGTCAAAATTGGCCTTTCTCCAATTTAGAACTTTAACGTCAGGTCTATCCTCTTCCACAACTATTTTAAAACTACATTGAATCATCCTGGGCATTACCTTTGACCAGAAACTTAGCTGGACTGATCACTGAAATATTGACAGGCTAAAGGCAAGGAATACAACTCATACCCTTGTCAAGATCTACAAGGCGCAAGTTGGCAGCATGATGGAATAATCACTACTTGTGTGAAAGAATGAAGACCCAAATATAAACAGCTTAATCCAGGACAAAACACACTACCTAATAAGCAACACTCCTGCCCTATCCCCATCTACAATCTCATTCATTTACTCCTTTACAATCAGCACAACGTGGACCATATACAAGATGCAGTGCAGAAACTTATCAAGCTCTTTTGATAGAACATACGTTTGAAAGATTCTATTACCTGAAGGACAGTAGACACCCAACCTACAGTTCTACGATTCTGAGGAACTTATTACTGCAAGAGAGTTTTCAATTTGGCCCATCATGTGTGCACCATTTCTCTGAATGGCACGAAGTGAATTGCTCATTCTCGCTCGATTCTTCTGCAATCCTATTGTTTTTCTTTTCAGATAAGAGTCAAATTCCCTCGAATGCTTTGAACTTGCCTCCACACCACAAGGCAGTGCAATCTGGACCTTAACCATTCATTCAATGAAGGTTTTTCTCATTTCACTTGCTCGATTTGCCCATCGCGTTAAATCCATGTCCTCTCATTCTTTGTCCTTTCATCAATGAGATGGTTTCCAATGTGCTTGGTCCAAACCAGACATGATTTTAAATATCTTTATCAAATCTACTCTCAGTTTTCTGTTTTTCTAATAGAAGTGCCAAATCTTTCAAATTATTCACATCCCTCATCCCTGGAACCACTCACATGAATCTTTATTGCAATCACTCCAATTCTGTTGCTAAAGCAAGGTGTGTAGAAAAGTCCTACTACTTCAGTTGAGATTGTGTTAGCGTTTTATAGAATGTGATAAATATGTATAGTAGATCATCATATAGAAACTTTGATCTTAATACAAAAGGAATTGTGTTCTCAAAGAAGACAACTATGGCTCCTCAACAACTATGCAGTAGTGACCTCTACCACTACGATCCTGGACAGATGCAAGTGCAACAGGCAGATTGATGAGGCAAACTAAGTTTTTTGCTTTTGTTTGTTCACTCACACACAGTCTAACTGTTGTGTCATTTAGACTTGGCCAGACATAGTTACTTTTGGTATGCATGTTGAGGTTCCTCATCCAAAGAGCATCGTGTCCTTGTCAGCGTCAATACTTCAAGTTGGTTTGCAATGAGCACAAATGCATCAGTTGAACTGGTTGTGGTAGTTAGTAATCAGCAGGTGATCTTCTTGCCCACATGACTTCATGCTATGAGACTGTGTGTGGTCTTTTGTGGCTCAGTGGTTAGCACTGCTGCCTGACAGAGCCAGGGACCCGGCTTCAAATCCCTCCTCGGGCAACTGTCTGGAATTTGCACATTCTCCCAGTGTCTGCGTGGGTTTCCTCCGGGTGCTCCGGTTTCCTCCCACAGTCCAAAGATGTGCAGGCTAGGTGAATTGGCCATGCTAAATTACCCGTAGTGTTAGGTGCATTATTTAGAGAGGAAATGGGTCTGGGTGGGTTACTCTTCGGAGGGTCCGTGTGGACTTGTTGGGCCGAAGGGCCTGTTTCCACACGGTAGGGAATCTAATCTAATCTAATCTAATGTTAATGTTGAGGACTCCAGAACAACTTCCCCTTGATCAGCTACCCCTGTACCATTACCTCTGTGCGTCTGCCCTGCTGGTGTGATAGTACATAGGCAGAGATGGTGAACGGGGAGGCTGAGTACTTTCTTGAAACAATGAAGTTCATTTGATGTAAATAGAATCGTAATACTATTTGAGAGGGAGTTTGAGGATTTTGACCAAATACGAAAGGAACAGCGATATACCTTCAAGTCAGAATGATGAGTGACTCGTAGGAGAACTTGTAGGTGGTAATGTTTATATGCATCTGTTGCCCTTATCCTGTTACATAGAAGTGATTGTGGGTTTATAGGTTTTTTTAAAAGGTCTGACAAAGTGAATGCGAACTGTTTTCTTTGACAGAAAGAAAACAAAATTTAGAAAAAAAAATGAGCAAATGGACAATGAGTACAGAATTCATTAACTAATAAAAGACAAAGCATTTTCAGGCTGGCAATCTGTAACTAGTAGTGTACAGTGTTCTACTGTGCTAGTTACAAAAGACTAGTGATAAATCAATAAAGGCTAATGGGATGCCATCATTTTTGAGGGGAATTGAACATAAGCAAGAATGTTATGCCTCATTTATACAGGGTATTGGTGAGATTAACCCTGAAATGTGAGGAAGGAGACATTTGACAATGAAGTATTCAATGAAAGGCATAACACTCTAATGTTCTGTGGAACAAAGAGACCTTGGCATTTTTGTCCATTGATTGCTGAAGGTGGAAGGGCATGTTAGTAGAATGATGAAAAAAAACGCACGTGGGACATTTGCATTTATCAAATTGAGGCACAGATCAAAACTCTAATGACTTCCCTACTTTTGTATTGAATTTTGGTGAGACCACAGCTAGAGTACTTTATGCAGTTCTGGTCATCACATTACAGGAAGGATCTGTTTGCAATGGGAAGGGGTGCAAATGAGATTCACCAGGATGTTGCCGGAATGGAAAATTTAAAATTATGAGGAAAGCTTGGATAAACTTGGGTTGTTTTTGTTGGAGTACAGAAAACAGAGGGACGATCTGATTGAGATGTACAAAATGATGAGGGGTACGTACAGAGTGGATAAGGAGCAACTGTTCCCGTTGATTGAAGGGTCAGTCACTAACAGAAGATAGTTCAAGGTTTCAAGCAAGAAGTTGGAAGAGGAAGATGAGGAAAAATGTTTTACCCAGAGGGTGGCGAGTCTGAATGCACTGCTTGGAGGGTGGCTGAGGCAAATTGCCTCACAACCTTTATAAAAGGTATCTGGATGAGCACTTGGCATGTTATAACATTGACAACTAAGGGCTAAGTGCTGGTAAATGGGGTTAGGTTGAAGGTCAAGTGTTTGTCACATGTCAGTGCAGACTTAATCGACCAAAAGGCCTCTTCTGCACTATATGATTCTATCAACGTTTTTCTCCTGCCCTCTTGTAGGGTTGTGTGAATATGGAACTTCACCTCACAAAGTGGAAGCGGCATGTTCACGGAATATTTTTCAGTCGAAGATGAAATGATTCCCTTACCCTACAAAGTTATTAGCTTATCAAGGTTAGATGGGATTGCAGAATTTGGAACATAAACTCAGTCACAATCTTATTAAATTCCAGAATGGTCTTGAATGGCTGAATGGTCTACTTCTGCTCTGACTTGTGGGTGCATCCTTCTAGAATATCATACCTTCTATTTGCATAAACATTACAGTAAAACCCACAGAAAGCAACAACAGACAACAAGACTGAAAGCACAGCAGGTCAGGCAGCATCCGAGGAGCAGGAAAATCGACGTGTCGGGCAGGAGCCCTTCATCAGTGAGTTTCTCTGTCACTGCAACCCCCGGTTATCTCCTCCGCCCTGGAGCCCTTCAACCATGTCCTGAAACAGACTTGATCCCCACCTCCATCCACCTATTGCACTCTTTGCTACCTTCTCCCCAGCCCCACGCTGCTCCCATTTATCTCTCCACCCCGGAGGCTTCCAGCCTCATTCCTGATGAAGGGCTCCTGTCCGAGACAACTTGCTTACCCCTGTCAGTTTTGGAAAAGGAAAACACAAAATTATTCTGGCTAAACTATAACAATTTCATATTAAAAAAAAGACAAAACAGATTAGTATAGGTTCATTAGCTTAATGTTTGTTATTGAGAACAGCTCAAAGCTAAAGGATGCAATAATAGAACATGGAGTATAGGAGTTGGGAGGCCATGTTGTGGCTGTACAGGACATTGGTTATGCCACTTTTGGAATATTGCGTGCCTTTCTGGTCTCCCTCCTATCGGAAGGATGTTGTGAAACTTGAAAGGGTTCAGAAAAGATTTACAAGAATGTTGCCAGTGTTGGAGGTTTGAGCTATAGGGAGAGGATGAATAGGCTGGGACTGTTTTCCCTGGAGTGTCTTCAATGGGAAATAGTGCCTGATAAATTTACTAGAATTATTTGAGGCAGTTACAAACAGCATAGATAAAGTAGAAGCTGTTGCTGTAATATTTAGATTTTCAGAAGATACCACACATTAGTATACTTAATGAGACCCCATGCTTTGGGGATAGTACATTAGCATGGATATAGGACTGGCCAACAAATAGAAGACATTTAGGACAAGGTTAAAGCATTTCCAGCAAAGGCAAGCTGTAACTAGTAGTGTGCCAGAGGGATTAGTGCTGAGGCCACAATTATTTATTTGATTATATTAATTATACATTAACTATCTCAATTACTTGAATGAGGCAGCTTGTCATACTTTAGCCAAAATTGTGGATGAGACAAAAATAGGTAGGAAGGTAAGTGGTCCAGATGAAACAATTTGCAGAAGGATATGGGCAAGTTAAGCAGAGCAAATATTTGGTAGATGGAGTATAATATGGAAAAATGTGAGCTTATGCATTTTGACAAAAGCAGTATTCAGTTCTTCTATTGTTCAAGTAGAAAAAGACTGCAGAAAGCTATGGAATAGAGATTCAGGAACTCTTGCCCATGAAGCACAAAATGTTAGCACCCAACTACAGTGGGTAATAAGTAAGAGTAATGGAATGGTGGCCTTTATTTAACAAAGGGATGGAATATAAAAGTAGAAGGTTTTGTGAAAATATACTATGTACTAATCAGACCACAATTGGAATACTGTGAACAGGTTTCAGTCCCTTATCTAGGAAAAGTATACTGGAATTGGAGGCAATCCAAAGAAAGTTCATTATGACTGCCTTATGTAGACGGTTGAGTATATTAGATCTGTATTCATTGTAATATTGAAGAATGAAAGGTAACCTTATTGAAAGAAACAGGATCCTTAGGGGGCTTGACAGGATGGAATAGGAAAGGTTGCTTCTTGTGGAGAGTCTAGGACCAGAGGGCATAATCTCAGAATAAGGGGTCACACATTTAAAGACCGAAAAGGAGGAATTTCTTCTCTGAGTATGGTGAATCTATGAAATTCTTCATTGCAGAGGGATTGAGAGATTAGATTAGATTACTTACAGTGTGGAAACAGGCCCTTTGGCCCAATAAATCCACACTGACCCTCCAAAGAGCAACCCACCCACACCCATTCCCCTACATTTACCCCTTCACCTAACACTACGGGCAATTTAGCATGGCCAATTTACCTAACCTGCATACCTTTGGACTGTGGGAGGAAACCCACGCAGACGCGGGGAGAATGTGCCAACTCCACACAGATAGTTGCCCAAGGCAGGAATTGAACCTGGCTCTCTGGCATTGTGAGGCAGCAACCGTACAATCAAGTCTGAGATAGACCGATTTTAAAATCAGTTTTAGGATCAAGGGTAATGAGGAAAAAGTAGTAATGGGGAATAAGCAGTAAAGCACAGTTGAGGATTTTCAGATTAGCATGATCTCACTGAATAGCAGCACAGACTCCAGTGGGGTGAATGGTCTATTTCTGTTCCTGCTTCTTATGGTCTTATGATAAGCATGGCCTCTTATCTCCTACATGATTTTTGGTTAGAAGCATCAGAACCACCTCCTTTGTTGTGCTGAGACAGCCAAGACCCCAATCACATGACTGCACTTTCTAGTAGTACATTTCTTCAAGTATGCAACCTTCAAGATTTGATTTTTGGGAATAACTCTATAACATTTTATTTCATGAAAGTTTTGAAGCGTATAGACTAGTTTTTTTTTACTAAACCTTACATGATATGGATGCAAAAGATTTATTATAAGCAAATAAATCTCAATACTGTAGACGTTTTTCTGAACTATGAAATGACACTGAGGGTAAATAAATGGATGGGAAAATCTTGAAGTGACAAATCAAATTCACACAGGAAATGGACTTCACAGCTACAACATATGCTCACTGTTTCCACCCCCCCTCCCCAATGCAATATGCTACATAAACCTAGTTATCAAATGTATGCAAAGATGCTAAAGTTTATTCCACATTTCAACTTCTATACAGTCTAAAGTTACTATTTTAATTTTATGAAAATAAACTGAACAGTTACAGAGGCCATTCAACTTGAAACTACACTTATTTATCCAATTTTCTCTCAGGCTGTTACCCCATCCCTTTTTGAAAGCTATGATTGAAATCTGGCTCTACCACAATTTTAGAAGGTTGATTCAATATCCAAATTAATTGCTCACTAGAAAATCCTTGTGCACCTCCTTTAGCCTCTTGCCGATCATCTTCAATTGGTGTCCTCTGGTTTACAAGTCTTCTGACAATATGAATAGTTCCTATTTATCCAATGTTTGAACACTTGATTTACTTTCCAAGGGAAAGGATGGGGATGTGTCCAACAGAAGTCCCCCAAGTCTGGATTCCAGCAAATCTTTTGTGCACCGTCTAAAAGTCTTCACATTCAGAAACCTTAAAATTGAAACCCTTCATGCATTTACAAACAAATTGTCATAAAGACAAGTTTCACATAATATATCCCATTTAAATGGTGAGGATCATCTTTTCTGTTTAGATTCTTTGAAATAATTGCATATATGTATAAACAGTATTTATATTGCTTAGCTAATAGGCAGGATGAGGCAGGACCACATTGGTACTTGAAGTGATAAACGTATATATGGAAAAACTGAACAAATATGGAAGAGCTGTCAGTTTCCCTTAAAGTTTTCATTAACACAACTGTATTTACATGCATTAGCCTTCACCTGCCATGGTTGTATTTAATTATGAAATTAACATCTGCTTAAAGACAGCCAAGATTCCACATCTATAAAATGTATTGAAAATGTTGCATAGGAACATTACTGACAGTTTTAATAACATTTAATGGAATCATCCAAATAATTTAAAACAGAAATTCAGAGTTAAATGCATCCTAGTTTGCTAATCAACAAATCAATTCCATATGCAATTACATTATTAGAAAATTGCATTTTAAGTACTGTAATTTTAATGACTCAGTTGGAAACAACTACACTTTGTCTTTATCTTTGCTTATTCAGAATACTGATCATAAGAAAAAAGGTTTATTCAATTTTAGATATTTAGTTTAAAAGAAATTGCATTTACCAATAGCATTACTCTCAACTTGGTTATTTTTAAGAATGCCCACAGTATGGAAACAGGCCCTTCGGCCCAACAAGTCCACTTGGCCCCTCTGAAGAGTACACCCACCCAGACCTATCCCCCTACCATATATTTACCCCCAAGCTACACATCCCTGAACACAATCTTTGAATTGTGGGAGACAACCGGAGCACCTGGAGGACATGAGGAGACTCTCCACACAGAGTCACCAGTCAAGGCTGGAATCGAACCTGGGTCCCTGTCGCTATGAGACAGCAGTGCTAACCACTGAAACACTGTGCTGTATTCAATTAAATAACAAGTGACAAAGTTAAGTTGTAATAGTTGCTGTGATTCTTGTGTTCTTACGAAAATAGCAAAATGCATTGTCAAGAAAATACCAAAAAAATTACTTAAATTTTTCTGGAAATTAAATTTCCCTCATTTACGTTAATTAAATCAAGAGAATATGGGAAATTTAAATTTCCTTAAAACAAATGTAACTGATGAAAACTGACAAAATTAAATGAAATACATACTTTGCGTCCAAAGGACATGCTTTTCAAAAAAAATTAAATTACTGCCTAAAGTGAAATAGTTATAGAAAATAAAGAACAGCAGAAGAATTCAAATATTCCTCTGTCCTGATAAATGAACTTCAAAATATTTACTCATCTTACTTTTTAAGAGATACTAGTGCTAAAGTACAAATTTTTGATTTTGACTTTCATAGAAAATACAGAGCAGCAGAAGAATTCAAATATTCCTCTGTCCTGATAAATGAACTTCAAAATATTTACTCATCTTACTTTTTAAAGAGATACTAGTGCTAAAGTACAAATTTTTGATTTTGACTTTCATCTTTGGCCAGAATAAATCACTCAAGCATGACAACGCAATGTGTACGTATTTGTAATCTGTAAATATATTTTGAAATCACCAATTACTACAAGTCTGATTATTCCAAAGCCATTTCAGGTGATATCACTGGGAACATGTCCTTTGATTGTAGTTTGTGCAGTAATTTCATAGCAATTTGTCAACTGGGAAAAATCTGAGTGAAAGTTTATATCCAATTTATTGCTTCACATTTTAACTTATTCACTCATGGGATTTGCAGGTCACTAAGGCCAGCAAATACTTTGCACTTGTTAAATGCCCTCAACATGGTGGTGAATATGCTTGAGTTCAACAGAGATTTGCTTGGCCATTTCAAATAGCAGTTAAGAGTAACTACATTCATAGTTTATCTGGCCAAATGGGACTGATTCTAAGTATAACAGATTTTATTTTGAAAAGAATGAGTAAAAGGCGTTTTCTAGCTACTGCTTGTAATACTAACCTATAATTCCTGATTTATTTATTCAGTTGAATTTAATATTTCCCAGATGTATCAGTAGGAGTTGCACTAATATATCTGGATCATCTGTCCAAACTTCTGGATTACAGAGGTAGCTATAAACAAGGTGGTTAAAGAAGAAATCTGTGGATCAGAATTTGGCACTTAAGAATAAAACTGCTAGGTGATTTATACTTTGCCTTAATGGCAACTTTTATGTCCTGTCTTAGGCTGATACTTTATTCAAGATCATTAGTTGCCTAGAGAAGTCACCTTCTTGACAGATATAACAGTGCCTTGCGAGGCTTGAAGGTAGTCAAGAATCAGAGATATTACTGTGAGATGAGCACCTGAGACAATGTAGGGCAATATAATTGAAAGGCTTACTTCAAAATTCTTAATTTGAAAGAATATTTGACCATTTAGCAATGTTTGTATTTGCATTTCTGAATCTAATATTAAATAAGGTTATTAACACTTATTGTAAGTGAGTAAGGCTTTTGACAAAGGACCACAGATTTTTCATACATTGTGGTCAATGCTATCAACTGACAACTTTAGTACAAAAAAGGTTTAAGTGATGTCAAATGAATCAAAAGTTCAATTTTACAAACATTCAAAAGAATAATTCATTCAGCTGTTTAAGCCTGCTCAGCCACTCAATCAAATCATGGCTGATCAATTTGTTCTTCAAATTCTATATTCCTACCTATCCCATAACAGTTGATTCCCCAGTCTAACAAGAGTCCATCCAACCATCATAATGTTCACTGATCCACCTCCACTACCTCACAATCCTGAGAGAAAACGATTTCTCCTCATCTCCCATCCTGAAAAGGTGACCTCAAATTTTAAAAACAATGCAACCTATTTAAAACTGATCTACTATAGGAAAACATCCTTTCCACATCCACCTTATCAAGACCATTAAGGACCTTATGCACTTTAATCAAGTCACTTGCTCAGAAGACAACCCACTCATTCCAGATATCATTGAGCCATTTCCAAAGCTGTGACACTTTTTTAAAAAGCAAGTAGACCAAAACTAAACAGCATTCAAGAGGTGGTCTTACCAATCCCGAACCAAGACAGAAGTTGCTGGAAAAGCTCAGCAGGTCTGGCAGCAGCTGTGAAGAGAAATCAAAGTTAATGTTTCAGGTCCAGGGATCCTTCCTCAGAACTGATGGTAGCTAACAAAATATCAGTTTATATGCAAAGGGTGGGAAAAGGGGTAAGGAGTAAACAATAGATAGAGATAGAGCCTAAAAGAGAGAGAAGCACAGTTAGAGAGACAAAGGAGTTGATAACAATCTGGCTTGAGAGGGTGAATAGCTGTTAATGGAGACTGTTAGCAGCCAACAATAGGTAGTGTGTAACTGCGGACTGTGATGACAAGGCCTGGTGTAGGGGAGAAAACAGGCTCTAAAATGATTAAACTCTATATTGGATCTGAACGGCTGCAGGGTCCCCAAGCGGAAAGTGATATGTTGTTCTTCCAGCTCGCACCGAGCTTTGCTGGAGCACTGCAGCAAGCCTGAGACAGATATCAGAATGGTATGTTAAAATGGGAGGCAACTGGAAGTTCAGGATCTTTATTGCAGGCAGAACGTAAATGTTCTGCAAAGTGGTCACCTAGTCTACACTTTGTTTCTTCAACATAGAGGAGACCACATTGTGAGTAGTGAATGCAGTAGAGTAGATTACGAGAAGTGCAGGTAGAATGCTGCTTCAGCTGGAAGGTATGTTTGAGCCCTTGAATACTGAGGAGGGAGGAGGTAAGTGGGAAAGTGTTACACTATCAGCTGTTGCAGGGTAAGGTGCTGTGGGATGGTAGAAAAGGTATTTCTGTTGTGGCAAGAAAGAGATAGGAGAGGAGGGCAAAAGTGAGGGGGATAGATTGGACCCTGGTGACAACACTGCTGGGAAATCCTTAGCTGAGGAAGAAGGTGGATATTTCAGAGGCTCCCTTCTTGAAGTTGGCCTCATTGGAACATACATGATGGAGATGGAGGAACTGGGAGAATGGAATGGAGTGTTTAGAGGGGAAGGGAGGAGTCAGATAGACCAGGTGAAATTGAGAACTGGGTGGAGATTGGAAACAATTTGATGAATTTATCCAATTCCAGACTAGAGGGAAGCAGCACTGATGATGCCATTGATATATTGGAGAATGTGGTGAGTGGGGGCCAGAATAGGACTGGAACAAGGAATATTCTGCCATGCAAGTACCCATGGCCATCCCTCTGACCTGGAGAAAATGAAGGGAATTAAGAGAAGTTGTTGAGGCTGAGGACAAGCTCAGCCAATCGGAGTTATGTCCTTTACACAGTTAGATGTACAGCATGGGAAGACCCTTCAGTCCAACTCGTCCATGTCGAGCAGATATCCTCAATTAAATCTAGTCCCATTTGCCAGCACTTGGCCTATATCCCTCTAAACCCTCCCTAGTCATATACCCAAGTGTTGTAATTGTACCAGCCTCCACCTCTTCTCTGGCAGCTCATTCCATACCTCTCACCATCCTCTGCTTGAAAAATTTGCTCCTTAGGTCCCTCGTAAAATCTTTTTAGCTGCCATCCCACCAGATGAGGATCAGCTGCCATTTCCACCACCAGCAAGATGCTATTTCTCTCCATTCCCTTGACTGTGTTCTGCAGGGACTGTTCCCTCCAGGAACACCCTGATCCAAACTTTCTTTACTCCCAACACCGAAGATGCCATGGCATGTTCCCCTGCAACTGTTGAAGTTGCAAGACCTGCCCATTTACCTCTTTTCCTGCCATTCCCCCCCCCCACACCCCAACAGTATCCAAGGGCCCAAACATATCTTCCAGGTAAAGCAGCACTACTTGCACCTCAATCTAGCCCGCTATATTTGCTGCTCACAATGTAATCTTCTCTACACTAGGGAAACAAAGCATAGACTGGGTGACTGCATCACAGAACATCTATGTTCTGCCTGCAGAAAAGATCCTTAGCTTCCAGTTGTCTGCCATTTGAACACCACCCTGATACCCTGAGTTAAAAAAATAAATTGATATTATTTTCTTTGAATAGTGAAACTTGAGTTCTGTCATTCATATTTTAAACATTACAAACTGAGATAAGTTTTTCTGGGTGTTTGGTTTAATTAACAGAAGGGTTCACCGCCATGTCGTAACACTAGATAAAGCTGAAGATTCTCTATTGTAGGCAGAAAATTCATGAAGCTGAAAAATGATTTGTCGACATCTTACATATTAAAAATGCTGAATAGGGAAACGGGTAAATCTGAAAAAAAAGATGTGGAGGAGCTGGTGTTGGACTGGGGTGGGAGCACTGGTCCTTCAGCTAACTGATGAAGAAACAGGGCTCGAAAAACTAGTGCTTCAAATAAACCTGTTGGACTATAACCTGGTATTGTGATTTTTAACCCTGAAAAAAAACAACCGCGTAGTCTTTGTTTCTCCTCAAGCTTGAATCAGATAGCATTTTTGACGAAGAAAATTGGTTGAAAAGGAAAACACTTTCAAATCTATGTGATGGGAGATAACATTTACCTCAAGTTAAAAAGTTAGGGGTTATTTGATTGAAGTTCAAGGTATTAAGGGGACTGGTTATGGTAGATATAGTGGAATTGTTTTATCTGTTGCACGGCGGTGAACCCTTCTGTTAATTAAACCAAACACTGAGAAAAGCTCATCTCGGCTTGTAATCTGTTTAAAATATAAATAACAGAACTCAAATTTCACTATTTAAAGAAAATAATATCAATTTTTTTAACTCAAAGTGAACATTAAACACCATATATTCACAATTCTAAGCCCCCTTTCTCTTAACTGCTTATTACCTGCCTCCAACTCTATAACAATATGCTATTCCAATAAGACACATTGAAATTACGTTGGTGTAATTTCAGAACCAGTGACAGTCGAAACAATAGACCTAACTGCTAAATGTAAAAATATGCAAGTTGTCTACAAAAGGAGAGAGAAGTTTGGAACCCTTCCCTATGTTACCTAAACTATTAACTCTAAGTTAGAGAGTCATAAATATTTGTCTTCCAAAGGCAGGTGTGCAGAGTTTGCTGTCATATTAACTCTCATCACACTGTCATTGTGTTATACAGCACAGAAACTGACCATTTGATTCAACTTCTGGATTAGTGGTGCTGGAAGAGCACAGCAGTTCAGGCAGCATCCAAGCAGTAAAAATTGACGTTTTGAGCAAAAGCCCTTCATCAGGAAGACAGGCAGAGAGCCTGAAGCATGGAGAGATAAGTGAGAGGAGGGTGGGGGTGGGGAGAAAGCAGCATAGAGTACAATAGGTGAGTGGGGGAGGGGATGAAGGTGATAGGTCGGGGGCGGGAGGAGGATGGAGTGGATAGGTGGAAAAGAAGATAGGCAGGTAGGATAAGTCTTGGGGACAGTGCTGAGCTGGAAGTTTGGAACTAGGGTGAGGTGGGGGAAGGGGAAATGAGGAAATGGTTGAAGTCCACATTGATGCCCTGGGGTTGAAGTGTTCCAAGGCGGAAGATGAAGCATTCTTCCTCCAGGCATCTGGTGGTGAGGGAGCGGCGGTGAAGGAGGCCCGGGACCTCCAAGTCCTCGGCAGAGTGGGAGGGAGAGTTGAAATGTTGGGCCACAGGGCGGTGTGGTTGATTAGGGAACATCTCTGGGATACCTGCACCAAAGCGCTCTGCTAGGAAGCGTCCAGTCTCCCCAAATGTAGAGGAGACCGCATCGGGAGCAACGGATACAATAAATGATATTGGTGGATGTGCAGGTAAAACTTTGATGGATGTGGAAGGCTCCTTTAGGGCCTTGGATGGAGGTGAGGGAGGAGGTGTGGGCACAGGTTTTGCAATTCCTGCGGTGGCAGGGGAAGGTGCCAGGATGGGAGGGTGGGTTGAATGGGGGGCATGGACCTGATCAGGTAGTCACGGAGGGAACGGTCTTTGCAGAAGGCGGAAAGGGTTGGGGAGGGAAATATATCCCTGGTGGTGGGGTCTGTTTGGAGGTGGCGGAAATGTAAGCAGATGATTTGGTTTATGCGAAGGTTGGTAGGGTGGAAGGTGAGCACCAAGGGCGTTCTGTCCTTGTTATGGTTGGAGGGGTGGGGTCTAAGGGCAGAGTTGCGGGATGTGGACGAGATGCGTTGGAAGGCATCGTTAACCACGTGGGAAGGGAAATTGCGGTCTCTAAAGAAGGAGGCCATCTGGTGTGTTCTGTGGTGCAACTGGTCCTCCTGGGAGCAGATACGGCGGAGGCGGAGGAATTGGGAATATGGGATGGCATTTATGGGATGGCATTTTTGCAGGCCCCAGCTATGCCTGTCTCTTTGTTGGCTACGTAGAACAGTCGATCTTCCGTAATTACACCGGCACCACTCCCCACCTCTTCCTCCGCTACATTGATGACTGCATTGGCGCCACCTCGTGCTCTCGCGAGGAGGTTGAGCAATTCATCAACTTCCACCCTGACCTTAAATTTACCTGGACCATCTCTGACACCTCCCTCCCCTTCCTAGACCTCTCCACTTCCATTAATGACGACTGACTTGATATCGACATTTTTTACAAACCCACCGACTCCCACAGCTACCTGGATTATACCTCTTCCCACCCCACCTCCTGCAAAAATGCCATCCCGTATTCCTAATTCCTCCGCCTCCGCCGTATCTGCTCCCAGGAGGACCAGTCCCACCACAGAATACACCAGATGGCCTCCTTCTTTACAGACCGCAATTTCCTTCCCACGTGGTTAAAGATGCCCTCCAACGGATCTCGTCCACATCCCGCATCTCCGCCCTCAGACCCCACCCCTCCAACCGTAACAAGGACAGAACTCCCCTGGTGCTCACCTTCCACCCTTTGCATAAACCAAATCATCCACCGACATTTCTGCCACTTCCAAACAGACCCCACCACCAGGGGTATATTTCCCTCCCCACTCCTTTCCGCCTTCCGCAAAGACCGTTCCCTATGTGACTACCTGGTCAGGTCCACGCCCCCCTTCAACCCACCCTCCCATCCTGGCACCTTCCCCTGCCACCGCAGGAATTGCGAAACCTCCCCCCTCACCTCCATCCAAGGCCCTAAAGGAGCCTTCCACATCCATCAAAGTTTTACCTGCACATCCACTAATATCATTTATTGTATCCGTTGCTTCCAGTGCGGTCTCCTCTACATTGGGGAGACTGGATGCCTCCTAGCAGAGCGCTTTAGAGAACATCTCTGGGACACCCGCACCAATCAACCACACCGCCCTGTGGCCTAACATTTCAACTCTCCCTCCCACTCTGCTGAGGACATGGACCCACTCACCTATTGTACTCTATGCTACTTTCTCCCCACCCCCACCCTCCTCTAGCTTATCTCTCCACACTTCAGGCTCTCAGCCTGTATTCCTGATGAAGGGCTTTTGCCCGAAACCTCGATTTTACTGCTCCTCAGATGCTGCCTGAACTGCTGTGCTCTTCCAGCACCACTAATCCAGAATCTGGTTTCCAGCATCTGCAGTCATTGTTTTTACCCATTTGATCCAACTTGTCCATACCAACTAGATATCCTAAATTAATCTAATTCTATTTGCCAGCATTTGACCCATACCCCTCTAAATCCTGCCTATGTATATATCTATCCAGATGCCTTTAAATTTGTAATTGTGTCAGCGTCCACTTCCTCTGGCTGCTCATTCCACACATGCTTCATCTCCTGCATGAAAAAGTTCTCGGTCTATCTTTTCCCTCTCACCTTAAACCTACACACTCTAGTTTTGGACTCCTCTACCCTGGGAAAAAGACCTTGATTATTCACCCTATCCAACCTCATGATTTTAACCCTCTATAAAAATGGTCATCCTCATCTTCTGATGCTTCAGGGAAATTAGCCCCAGCCTATTCAATCGCTTCCTATAACTCAAACTGCCCAACACTAGCAACATCCTTGTAAATCTTTTCTTTGCAACATCTTTCTATACCGGGGAGACCAGAATCAAACCTAATCAATATCATGTACAGCTGCGACATAACATTCCAATTCCTATACTCAATGCACTGACCAACGAAGGCAAGTGTACAAAATCCCTTCTTTACGAATGTCTATTTGTGACTCCACCTTCAAGTAACTATGAGAGTGCACCACAAAGTCTTTGTTTGGCAACATTCCTCAGGACCCTATCATTAACTGTACAATTCCTACCCTTATTTCGTTACCGCACATTTATACTCCATTTGCCACTCCTTGTCCCAGCTGATCAGAGTCCCACTGTACTCTGAGATAACTTTCTTCATTGTTCACTACACCAATTTTGATGTCATCTGCAAACTTAGTAACCATTCCTCCTATATTCACTTCCAAATCATTTATAAAAAATGACAAAATGAATGGCAGAATAGGCTTGAGGGGCTAAATGGCCTACTTCTGTAGTAATGAAAGTGGTAGATGATCATAATTGGACCCTCTTTCAAAAGTTAGTACAGGAATGATATGTGAATGTCTCCTTCTGTGCTATAAAATTCAAAACATAGGATTCTATTACAACGAAACATCACATTTGGAATTACATAGTATGCAGCATACAAAAGCACTCATTGAAATGTACAACTTTTAAAAAGATGATACACTAACTCCACACTCTTAATCCACCTACTGCTATTTATTTTTCTCTCAAGTAATGTGCAATTTCATTTTGCATGCACTATTATTTGTTTTGACTGTTCACTATTTGTTACAACTACTTCCGGGTGGTAAGAAGTTGCATATTTTAAAAACTGGTGGAGGAGCCGTGTTGGACTGGGGTGGACAAAGTTAAAAATCACAACACTAGGTTACAATCCAACAGCTTCCAAATAAACCTGTTTGACTGTAACCTGGTTTGTTATTTTTAAACTTTAAAAACTGATTAAAGGTATTTTACATTTCCTTTTGGAATTAAGAACAAAAGGACATAATATAACTCGGAGCAGGAGTAGGCAATGCAGCCACGAGTCTGCTCTATTTGATACAATCTTATCTTGGTCGCAACTCCACTCTACTGCCCACTCTCCAAAACCCTTCAAACCATTATTCATCAAAAATCTGTACCTCCTTCTTAAATTTACTCATTGTCCCAGCATCTACCGCACTTCAGGATAGCAAATTCCTCAGATTCGCAGATCTTGAGAGAAGTAATCTCTCATCTGTTTTAATGTTACCCCTTTCCTTAAACTATGATCTCTCATTCTAGTTTGCCATGCATGAGGAAACATCATTTCCACGTCTAATTTGTCACCTCCTTTAAGCTTTTCATGTAATGCATTAGTAATCTAGTCAAAGAAACAAATGGCATTCCTGTTAAGTTTGCCAATGACAAGATAGGTGGATGGACAGGTAGTGTTGAGGCTAAAGTAAACAGGCTGGGTCAATGGGCAAAGAATGGCAGATGGAATAAAACATGGGAAAGAGAGATTGTCCACTTTGATAGGAAAAAGAGGTGCAGACTATTTTCCAAATGGGGAAGAGCTGAGGAAATCTGAAGCACAAAGGGGTTCTAGAATTCTAGTTCAGGATTTTCTTTAGGTTAAGTTGTAGGTTCAGTTGGCAATTAGGAATGCAAATGCAATATTAGCATTCATTTCAAGAGGGCTAGAACACAACTGTAGGGCGTACTGCTGAGGCTGTAAAATGTTCTGGTCAGACTCATTTGGAATGCTGTGAATAGTGTTTCCCCCTATGTCTAAACAAGAACGTGTTGCCATTGGAGGGGGTCCAAAGGAAAGTTACAAGAAAGATCCCAGAGATGAAAGCATGTCATATGAGTAATTGAGGATTCAGGTCTGTACTCAAGTTTAGAAGGATGAGGGGGGGAAATCTGATTGAAACAGATTGAATATTCAGACACCTGGATAGAGTGGAGATTTTTTTTTAAGATTCCCTACAGTGTGGAAACAGGCCCTTCAGCCCAACAAGTACTCACTGACCCTTCGAAGAGTAACCCACCCAGACCCATTTCCCTCTGACTAATGCATCTAACACTATGGACAATTTAACTTGGTCAATTCACCTAACCTGCACATCTTTGGACTGTGGGAGGAAACTGGAGCACCCGGAGGAAACCCATGCAGGCACGGGGAGAATGTGCAAACTCCATACAGACAGTTGCCCGAGGCTGGAATCGAACCCTGGTCCCTGCTGCTGTGAGACTGCAGTGCTAACCACTGAGCCACTGTGCTTTCCATTATTAGGGCAGACTAAGACCCAAAGGCACAGCCTCAGAGTGAAAGGACAACTTTTCAGAACTAAATTAAGAAGAAATTTCTTCAGCCAGATTGTGGTGAATCTATGGTACTCATTGCTGCAGAGGGCTGCGGAGGCAAAGTCATTGAGTGTACTTAAGACAGGATAGATTCTTGACTAGTTAGGAGATCAAGAGTTATAGGGTAAAGGCAGGAGAATGAGGTTGAGAAACAGGTCAATGATCAAATGGTGGAGCAGACTTAATGGACCAAATATCCTAATTCTGCCTATGTGGTCATTAGCATTTTACATACAGTTAGACCTGCTCATAGTTCTGGAGAGTCTAAGCTTAAAGTGCTCATTCTTACTTCAAAAGACAAATTCTTCATCTCCGAAGACTGGTGAAGACAGTGAGCTGCAATTGAGAAAACCTTTTAAAAATTTCCTTTGTTCTTGCTCCCATCCTTATGGTACTGAATTAACAGGAAACTGCTAACTGGGGTCAGCTACCTTTAGCATTCTTCATCAAGCACTCATTTCTTATCTGTGACCCAAGACATAGCAACTATAGGGTACTTATCTGCAAACTGACAGAGTCTAGTATTTCCTTTAAATGATACCTATACAGAAGTATATGCAAAGGCAAAGACTGAGTCAGCTAGCTGATTTTTCTCCTCCCATTTCCAGCCTGGATATACTGGACTCAAATATTTTGTTACTTAAGAGATCAGCAAATTTATGGAACATCTCAAATGGCATATTCTATATTCAGGATCGTAATTAAAATTTGAATCTTTAAAAAAGTTAAAAACAAATCTAAATTCCTTTTATAGAGCTTGATGTCAGTATTTATTCTACATATACTAACCAAGAAACAAATTAGTATTCCAAATCTTAACAACTAAACCGTCAGGAGACACCTACTCAGACGAGGGCAAACGGAGACGCAGTGTAGAGCACGAGGGGGATGATAAGAGATGCGTTAAACGTACACTAAACATTAATTTTAAGCAGTAACGGGGGTCTGAACTGCGAAACCATCGGCAACAACAGTTAACGATGGCAAACTAAAACGAGAGAAGTATGGATCTTAATTTATATAATGTCGTCCTTGTACAAGTCACAAACAGGGCAGAACGAACACAACTACTCTTAAGAGGGGTTATGTAAGAACCCGGTTTAAAAAAAAGTCAGAACCGTACAGGCCTGTCTAGGAATCAACACGCCTTTTTACTATCGTTTTGCCATGACTGCACTTCCAGAAAGTACATTATTGGCTATAAAAACCATCAAGAGTCCTGAATCCTGAAAGACTATGTCAATATGTAACGTTTAAGTTCCTTCAGTTTCCTTCCTGTTGGCTTACGAGCCTGAGGAGCACATTACAGCTGATTGACTCATAATGGCCTCGAGAAAATATAGCCACAATAATCGTGTTGTCTATGAAAATTTACGTCCCATCGAATCAAAAAAGCCTTTTGAAAGTTGGAGTTGATGCTGATTAAAACGCAGAAACTGCTGATTGTGAAATCGGACAAGGTTAACACAGAACTAAGTTGTACGAGAGGCAAAGTAGCCGTCGCCAAGTCCCCCCACAAACCTGTGCCCGCCTCAGCAAAGTTACAAAAGACAACGGAACTGCATAAAAATATCGAACTGCCGAGAGACGCAATTTTACAGCGGAATCAGACATACCCCAGGTACCCGGTTCGCTCCAACAAATACCAGGCCGCTACCGGGATCTCCGCCGTTTTAAACAAAAAGAAATAACCTCCACAACGGTCCGAGCCCACTTACTGACATCGACATCGTGCCCGCGCAGGCGCAATGCCCGGGCCTGCCTGCGTCACCACGGCAACTCCAACCAGAGCAACGCCCAGAGGCGGACACCGTATGTAAAACCCAATTACTCTTTACGTGTGTACTGTCTATATCTATCACTGAGTTGGGTGATAGACTCTGTGTTTACCGTATTATTTCGTCGTTTGATAGTCAAGACCTTTCCTATGCCATGGAGTTGGAGTTAGTAACTCTTCCACTAATATCATTTATTGTATCCGTTGCTCCCTCTACATTGGGAAGACTGGGCGCCTCCTAGCAGAGCGCTTTAGGGAACATTTCTGGGACACCCGCACCAATCAACCACACGGCCCTGTGGCCCAACTTTCAACTCCCCCTCCCATTCTGCCAAGGACATGGAGGTCCTAGGCCTCCTTCATCGCCGCTTCCTCACCACCAGACGCCTGGAGGAAGAACGCCTCGGTGGGCGGCACGGTGGCACAGTGGTTAGCACAGAGACCCGGGTTCAATTCCCGACTCAGGCGACTGACTGTGTGGAGTTTGCACGTTCTCCCCGTGTCTGCGTGGGTTTCCTCCGGGGGCTCCGGTTTCCTCCCACAGTCCAAAGATGTGCAAGTCAGGTGAATTGGCCATGCTAAATTGCCCGTAGTGTTAGGTAAAGGGGTAAATGTAGGGGTATGGGTGGGGTTACGCTCCGGCGGGTCGGTGTGGACTTGTTGGGCCGAAGGGCCTGTTTCCACACTGTAAGTAATCTAATCTAATCTA
>NC_057710.1:69704857-69746895 GCF_004010195.1 Chiloscyllium plagiosum
GCCCTCATCGCCCCGCCCACCCATCTCCGCCGACGGGCCCCCAATGCCCCGCCCACTCCAGGTACTCTTCAGTCACGTTTATATCGTTCGGGCGTGTTACCAGTAAGGCCAATTGGTTCTCGTTTTTTTTTAAATTACCACCTCCGTGATGTCTGACGAGGAGATGGAAAAGATGCAAACCACGCATTCCGGCAATTAAAAAAAAGTTTGAAGAGTGGGGAAATAATCAGATCTTGTAGCGCCATCGCGCCTTTGGTGGATTTTCCAAGATGCAACGTTAGTCCCTTTTGAAATAATTCCACAAAGGTGTGGAATTTCTCCTGTCACAAAGTCACCCTTTATTTATATATACGTGAGTAATACATGACACTGACCCAGTTAGGAGAAAGTGAGGACTGCAGATGCTGGAGATCTGAGTCAAAACGGGGAGACAGGATGCCAACTCGCATAATGTTTCTCGCATAATGTTTCTGACAACATCTCTGGGACACATGCACCAAACAAACCCACCGACCTGTGGCCAACCACTTCAACACCCCTGCCACTCCACTAAGGACATGCATGTCATGTGCCTCCTCTGCAGCAGGTCAGGCAGCATCCAATGAGCAGAAGGGTTGACGTGTCGGCCATAAGCCCTTCATCAGGAATTTGGGGATGGGGGCGTTGGGGGAGTGGGTGGTAATTGTGCCCAAGGGGGCTGTGGAGCTGGGGGAATGGTAGCTTGAAAGGTGATAGGTAGATGAAGGTGGGGGTTGGTGGTGTAGGTCAGAAAGGTGGATGTAGTGGATACGTGGGAAGGATGATGGACAGGTGGGACAGTTCAAGGGGGCGGTGTCAAATTGGCGGATTGGATCTGGAATAAGGTGGGAGGAAGAGAGATGAGGAAACTGATGAAATCAACATTGATCCGGTGTGGTTGGTGGGTCCCAAGGCTGAAGATGAGGCATTCTTTCTCTTGGCACCGGGTGGCTTGGATTGGCGGCAGAGGAGGCACATGACATGCATGTCCTTAGTGGAGTGGCAGGGGTGTTGAAGTGGTTGGCCACAGGTCGGTGGGTTTGTTTGGTGCATGTGTCCCAGTGATGTTGTCAGAAACATTATGCGAGTTGGCATCCTGTCTCCCCAATGTAGAGGAGACCACATCGAGAGCAACAGACACAGTAGACGAGATCCTTGGATATGCAGGAAAATCTCTGCTGGATGTGAAAGGATCCTTTGGGGCCTTGGATGGAGGTGAGGGGGGAGGTGTGGGCGCAGATTCTACACCTCTTGCAATGGCAAGGGAAGGTGTCAGGAGTGGATGGGGGGTTGGTGGGGGCAGCGTGGATCTAACAATGAGTCATGGAGGGAGTGGTCTCTGCGGAATGCTGATGGGGTGGCAAGGGAAACATATCTCTGGTGGTGGGGTCTGACTGTAGGTGGCGGAAATGATGGAGAATGATGCGTTATATCTGGAGATTGGTGGGATGGAATTTGGGTTCTATCCTTGTTGCGGTTGGAGGGGTGGGGTTCAAGGGTGGAGGTGCAAGAAGTGGAGGAGAAGCATTGGAGGGCATTGTAGGCTATGTGGGAGGGTAAATTGTGGTCCTTGGAGGCCATCTGGGATGTTCTGGAGTGGAATTGGTCCTCCTGGGAGCAGTTCCGGCGGAGGCAGAGGAATTGGGAGTGAGGGATAGCATTTTCACAAGATGGGGGGTTGGGATGAGGTGTAGTTCAGGTAGCTGTGAGAGTCGGTGGGTTTGGAGTAGATGTCTGTGGTGAGTCGATCGCCGGAAATGGAGATGGAGAGGTTCCAAGAAGGGGAGGGAAGTGTCTGAGATGGTGCAGGTGAACTTGAGATCAGGGTGGAAGGTGTTTGTGAAGTTGATGAACTGTTCAACCTCCTCGTGGGAGCACGAGGTGGCACTGATACAGTCATAGAGACATAGAGATGTACAGCATGGTATTAGACCCTTTGGTCCAACTCGTCCATGCTGACCAGATATCCCAACCCAATCCTGTCCCACCTTCTAAACCCTTCCTATTCATATACCAATCCAGATGCCTTTTAAATGTTGCAGTTGTACTAGCCTCCACCACTTCCTCCGGCAGCTCATTCCATACACGTACCACTCTCTGTGTGAAAACGTAGCCCCTCAAGTCCCTTTTATATCTTTTCCCTCTCACCCTAAACCTATGCCCTCTAGTTCTGAACTCCCCACCCCAGAGAAAAGACTTTGTTTATTTACCCTATCCATGTCCCCTATGATTTTATAAACCTCTATAAGGTCACCCCTCAGCCTCCGATGCTCCACGGAAAACAGCCGCAGCCTATTCAACCTCTCCCTATAGCTCAAATCCTCCACCCCTGGCAACATCCTTGTAAATCAATTTTCTGAATCCTTTCAAGTTTCACAACATCTTTTCGATAGGAAGGAGACCAGAATTGCATGCAATATTCCAAAAGTGGCCTAACCAATGCCCTGCAATCGTTTCAATTGAGAATGACATTTCTTATCCATTAGATACTTGACATTGGAGGTAGGGTCTCTACATTAGAGTTAGGGTCCCTACATTAGAGGTAGGGTCTCTACATTAAAGGTAGGGTCCTTACATTAGAGGAAGGATCTTTACAATAGAGGTAGGAACTGGGTTCAGTTCTGAGCTCCATGCCTGGGGAGGGAGATACAAGTCTTGGATGGGGAAGCACAGCAGATACATCAGCATGAGCCCTGGTCTGAAAGAGTTAACTTACAGACGACCAAGAACTGCACCATGAGAACCCCTGAGATGTAACCTCTTATCGACCTGTGAAGGTTCACCATATTAAACAAAGTTATGGAAGAGGTAGTAGAGGCTGGTATACACGCTTACAACAGAAAGGGAGAATCATAACAATCAGGTAATGTTATTTCTACAGGTGAAAAGGGAGATAGAAGAAGTTAATTAAATTAAAGACCAATTCATTTAACCTTTACTGTAGGAAAGAGAATGGAATCAGGACCTACAAATGTCAGAAAGAGAAGTCAGCATAAACTCCAAAAGGAGATATCATACTTGACCAATCCTACTGAAATTTTTGAAGAATAATAGAAAGGGCAGACAAGAGTAATTTACAGAAAAACTGCAATTATATGGCATTTGATCATCCGAACATCGGATTATCTGGCAAGATCGCAAGGTCACAATGCTCAGGTAACCTATGTTATCTGGAATTCGATTACCTAGCATTCTATTATTTGAACAAAATACTCCCCACTCGTGTCCTTTGGATAATCAAAGTTCCTCTGTAGTAGGTGGAATATGTTTAGATCTTCAAAAGGACATGACACTGTTGGTTAGAACACGTGGGGTCAGGAGATAAGTATCAGAGTACAAAATGGGGATGTTATCAAAAGACAATTGGAAAACAGCAGAGCCATCAATGTAGCGATGGAAAAGGTGGGGAATGATGACAGTGTAACTACGGAAGATGAACTGTTCCACATACCCAATGAAGTGGCAGGCATAGCGGGGGCCCATGGGGGTGTCCATGGATACCCCTTTTGGTCTGAAGTGAGTGGGAGGATTCGAAGGAGAAGTTATTGAGGGTGAGGACCAGTTCAGCCAATTGAATAAGTGTATCAGTGGAGGGGTACTGGTTGGATTGGTGGGAAAAGTAGAAATGGACAGCTTGGATGCCTTCGTCATGGCAGGTGGACATGTACAGGGGATTGGATGTCCATGGTGAAGATGGGGCATTGGAGGCCGGGGAACCGAAAGTTGTGGAGGAGGTGGAGGGCATGCACGGTGTTCGGAATGTATTTGGGGAGTTCCTGGACCAAGGGGGACAGGATGGTGTCAAGGTATGCGGAGAGAAGTTCAGTGGGGCAGGAGCAGGCAGAGACGTTGGGTCGACTGGGGCAGTCAGGTTTGTGAATTTTGACTAAGGGGTAGAACCAGGCGGTGCAAGGTTCCGTGACTATGAGGTTGGATACTGTGGATAGGAGATCCCCTGAGGTGATGAGGTTGTGCGTGGTCTGGGAGATAATAGTTTCGTGATGGGAGATGAGGTCATGGTTGAGGAGGCAGTAGGAGGAGGTGTCTGTGAGTTGGCGCCTGGTTTTAGTGGTGTACAAGTTGGTGCACCAAAGTACCACTGCGCCACCCCCACCCTTGTCTGCTTGTATCTTTAAGTTTGCAGATGACACAAAGCTGGATGAAAGGAGACACTGAGAGGAGGATGCAGAGAAGCTTCAGTGTGATTCTGACAAGTTAAGTGGGCAAAGGCTTATGGGGAGAAATCAGACACAGAGTACTGAGTTAATTGTAATCAGCCTTAATTATGGAATCTCTGCAGTGGGTAAGTGGCCATTCAACTCGAGTCTACACTGACTCTCCAAAGAGCATCACATCCAAACCCAATCTCTTACCCTATCACTGAAAACCTACTTTTATAATGGTTAGTGCACATGGTCTGCACATCCCTGGACACCATGGACAATTTAGCATGGCCAATTCATCTAACCTGCACATCTCACGAGCTTTAGAGGAAACTGCAGCACTCGACAGAAACCCACGCTGACATGGGGAGAACATATAAACTCCACATAGACAGTCACCCAATGCTGGAATCAAACCCAAGTCCCTGCTGCTATGAGGCAGCAGTGTTAACCACTAAGCCACATGTTGCCCTATTGTCAATAATCATACTGTATTGAATGGCTGAGCAGGCTCAAAGAGTCAAATGGCCTATTCCTGCTCTAAATTATAAGTTTCTATATAAATATAATGGTTTCAAGATCAGGCCACAGGCCAGGAATTCTGCAAGTAATTTACCTCCTGACTCCCAAAGCCCATCGACCATCAAGAAGACACAAATTAGGAGTGTGCTGGAATACTCCCATTGTCCAAATGAGTGCTTCAGTAACAATCAAGAAACATGACAGGGTTGAGGACAAAACAGCCCGCTTAACTGTCATTACATGCATAAACATTTCATCCAACCACGATGTACAGTGGCAGCAGTGTGTATCCACTAGAAGATGCACTGTAGAAAGTCACAAACTCCCAACCATTACCATAGAGAAGGACAAGGGCAACAGATACATGGGAACACCACCACCTGCAAGTTTCTCTCTAAGCCACTCACCAATATATCAAAGTATATTGCTGTTTCTTCAGTGTCACTGAGTCAAAGTCCTGGAATGCCTACAGCATTGCTGGTCTACCTACACCAAATGGACTTCCATAATTCAAGAAGGCAGTTCACCACCTACTTCTCAAGGGTAACAAAGGCTGTGCAATAATACTGGCCCAGCCAAAAAAGCCTGCATTAATAAAACCATAAAGCGCAGTAAAACTCATATAATGGCTGCAATGGTTCACCAATACCTTCTTGAGAGCAATTAGGAATGAGCAACAAATGCTGGTCTTCTAAGGGAATACAGGTGGCTTGGTGGCTTAGTGGTTAACACTGTGGGACCTGGGTTTGATTTAAGCCTTGAGTGACTGTGTGGAGTTTACACGTTGTCCCTATGTCTGTTTGAGTTTCTGCCTAGTGCTCTGGTTTCCAAAGATGTGCAGGTTAGGTGGAATCGCCGTGCTAAATTGTTTGTGGTGTCTAAGGATGTGCAGCAAGGTGGATTAGCCATGATAAATGCAGGCTTATAGGGGATGGGTTTGGATGGAATGCTCTTTGGAGGGTCAGTGCAGAGTTGTTGGGCTGAATGGCCTTTTTCCACATAATAAGGATTTTGTTCTATTTTATACTGAAGGTACTATTAATTGACAAAGACTGAATTAAAGATTGACGAAATGAAATAGACACTAAGTAATAACATGCCACATTATCCATCTACCAATTTTTGCAGTTGACTAAGCCATCCACTTTGTCATTTTTTTTCTTTTGTCAGCTTGTAGAGATAATCCTTACTTGATTCCACTTTTAATGATACAACAGATATGGAGCATGTTGATGATGATAAACTTCTTTGGTTTTATTGGAGCTGCACTCATCTAGGTAAATGAGAAATATTCCATCATTCTCCTGACTTATACCTGTAGATAATGGAGTCTTTGAGAATTCAGAAGATCTGCTCTTGTAGCCACAGCATCTATATTACTGAACCAATTAGGCCTCTTGTCAATGGTAATGAGGGATTTGATTATTTCATTTTTGTTTCTTATTCCTAAGATGTGAATGTTGCTGATAAAGCCAGCATTTGCTCCTGATCATTAATTGCCCTTCAGAAGATGGCAGTTCATGGCCTATAGTGCATGTGATTTAACACCTACAGTGTTGTTAAGGAGGTAGGTTCCAGGATTTTGATTCACTTACAATGAAGCAAAAGTGATGTCAAGACTGCAATACCATTAAAAGTCAAAGAGATGATATTGTTTTAATCATATAGTCATATGTGACCATTAAAGTAGAAAACCTGTGTTTGCTCACACAATATAGCTACATGTGCTCCATTCAGTTATGAACAATCATCTACGACCATTCAGTCATTGATGAATGAATTATTCACAGCAAACAAATAATATTGATATGCTAATTTCTTTAAATGTGAGTTGGAGGTGGTTCAAAGGAAGTTTACTTGATTGACACCTGGAATAGGTGGGTTGTTTTATGAGGAAAGGTTAGAAAATGGTTTGTTTTCAGAATAATTTCAGAAGAGTGAGAGGTGATTTGCTTGAAGTTTCTAAGATGCTGAATGGTCTTGACAAGGTGGACGTGGGTATTTTCTCTTCTGGGTGAGTTCAGAACTAGGGAACACTGTTGTAAGATTAGGGTTACCCTTTCCTAAAATTGTCACAAGTTAGAGGCCATTTGGCTCATTATTCCACTACCTCTTCAAACAATCTTCATTACACTCTCCTTTCTTTCTCCCATACCATTGAAAACTATTTCTATACAAATAATCATCCAATGCCCTCTTGAATGCCTTCATTGAACCTGCCTTCAACCCATTTTCAGGCAGTGCATTCCATATCCCAACTACTCACTGTATGAAAATATTTCTTTCTCATATAAATCTTTTGCACATCACTTTGAATCTCTGGCCTCTCATCCTTGCTTTTTATTTTAAGCGTGGGAACAGCTTCTCCATAACCAGGCCACAGATGCTTTGAAAACCTCCAGCTAATTTCCTCTCGGCCTACTTTCGAAGGAGAACAGTCCCAGCTTCTTCAATCTATTCTCATAACTGAAATTTCTCATTCTTGCCAAGTGCTTCTGCATTCTCTTCAGTCATTCTTATGGTGCGGCACTCACAACAGTGCAAAATACACTTAGCTGAGTATCCTGTTCAAGTTCAGGATCATCTTGTTCTTGTACTATTCATAAAACTGTATGATTTATTACACCACTATTCATAAAACAGTATGATGTATTCAAAGTTTGTGAGAAGATTTGTAGCTCGGGTGCTCGTTGCTGTGGTTCTGTTCGCCGAGCTGGAAGTTTTTGTTGCAAACGTTTCGTCCCCTGTCTAGGTGACATCCTCAGTGCTTGGGAGCCTCCTGTGAAGCGCTTCTGTGGTGTTACCTCCGGCATTTATAGTGGTCTGTCGCAGTAGTCTGGCTGTCAGTTCAGAAATGTTCTTGATGTATGGTAGTGTGGGCTAGTCCTTTGGGTTGCGGCATGTCCTCGTTCCGTTGTCTAGACTACTGCGACTTATAACAGCACACAAACCAACAGCCACACTCAGACAACAACTCACCAGAACGAAGGACCCAGAACAGCCAGGGAATTCCTAGAAGCATGGCGCTCATCCACAAACTCCATCAACAAACACATCGACCTAGACCCAATATACCGGCCACAAACTGACAACCGGAAGCGGCAGGGACAGGCCACTATAAATGCCGGAGGAAACACCACAGAAGCGCTTCACATGAGGCTCCCAAGCACTGAGGATGTCACCTAGACAGGGGACGAAACGTTTGCAACAAAAACTTCCAGCTCGGCGAACAGAACCACAGCAGTATGATTTATTAACCGTTTTCTCCTTGTTTCTTGCCACCTCAAATGATCTGTGCTCACACACCCAGGTTCCTCTGCTCCTGCACTCCCTTTGGTAACACAGCAATAATAATAATTAACTTATTACTTTAAATACTTTTAACATTTTAAAATTTCTAATCATAGATTAATAGAACCATACAATATATACAACACTAAAGGAAGCCACTTGGCCTATTAAAACCCTGCTGGCTTGCTGCAAGAAATCCAATGCGTCCCAGTTGCACGTCTTGCCGATAACCCTGGTCATTGTTTTTAACGTTCAGGCACTTAACCAAGTTCGTATTGAAAATTACAATTGAATCTGTAAACCCTCTCAGGCAGTGTAATCCGGATTTTGACTACTCACTGCATAAAGCAAAATCGTTTTCTTATGCTATCATTAGTTATTTTGCCAATGGCGTTAAATACGTGCCCCCTGGTTCTTGATTCCTCCTGTAGAGGGTTTTCGTTTCTTTCCTTACACAGCAGGATCCCAAACTCGCCACTCTCGTAGCTTTGCGATCAGCAATGCATGCGTGTAGGCGCTCAACAAATAAAAATAGATGTGGAAAAGAAAATGTAACCACAGTTACCAAAGTAAAATAATTGTTAAATATAGTTTCTGTGGGTGACGAGTAAAAGGAGGGTTACTGTAATGTTAGAAATGTCGTTCAAGTCGAATGTTTTATCTTTATGTAATGGTTAAGGAAACATTGCCTTACACATGTTTCATCCGAGAACTTGTTTCACTGTACACTTTGAAATTTTTTTTACAGGAAAGATTAGGGAGGAGGAGTCGTAAAGATAGCAGACGCTTCACGCCAGAATGAACAAGCAGTTCCTGGTAGGGACCCTTGAAATGTGGCCTTCCAGTAAACTGAGTCATCATCAGATGGTTCATGGGTTGGCGTGTGAATTACAGAAAAGTAATTGAATTTGCTAAACATTTTTAACTGCAGGCAAACATACTTCGTAGCAGGGGAGGAAGAGTTAAGACTCGAAAAACAGGTTGTTGTTTGAAGTTGAATCAAACCTCGCTTTATTTTACAGGTTATTCGATACACTTTTTGTCTAAACCCTAGCTTTGGCATTCAAACCTGATACGGAAAATTCTGCGATTACCGGAAAACCAATTAAACCATTCATTAAAAAAAGGTGACTGTGATAAATTTCCCTCGTTTACATACTAATATGCAAGCTTTGTTTTAAAAAAATCAAGGGGTTTAAGATTTTCACAGGAATAGTTTAATTATACAACTGATGAGAGATTCTGTAGTAAATTTAGGGAATAAGATAACGTAATGAAAAATTTCGCTTGTAGTCCATGTGGATATTTACATTTTAAAAAAGCGAATACATCACCACCGGATGATCAGAAAAGAATTTGTCCTACCAATAGATTATTAAACAGTTTATTTGCCCATAAATGCGAGGTGCTGCATTTTGGGAAAGCAAATCTTAGCAGGACCGAAGGGTCTGTTTCCATGCTGTACATCTCTATGACTCAATGACTTATACACTTAATGGTAAGGTCCTAGTGAGTGTTGCTGAACAAAGAGACCTTGGAGTGCAGGTTCATAGCTCCTTGAAAGTGGAGTTGCAGGTAGATAGGATAGTGAGGAAGGCTTTTGGTATGCTTTTGGTCAGAGTATCGAGTACAGGAGTTGGGAGGTCATGTTGCGGCTGTACAGGACATTGGTTAGAGAACTAGAGGGCATAGGTTTAGGGTGAGAGGGGAAAGATATAAAAGAGATCTAAGGGGCAACTTTTTCACGCAGAGGGTGGTACTTGTATGGAATGAGCTGCCAGAGGATGTGGTGGAGGCTGGTACAATTGCAACATTTAAGAGGCATTTGGATGGGTACATGAATAGGAAGGGTTTAGAGGGATATGGGCTGGGTGCTGGCAGATGGGACTAGATTGGTTTGGGATATCTGGTCGGCATGGACAGGTTGGACCGAAGGATCTGTTTCCATGCTGTACATCTCTATGACTCTATGTGATGATACTCAAAATAGCCCATACAGACATGGTGGACCACACCTCAACAATTCTGTGAATGTCCGACCTGTCTGCTGCAAGAAATATTTGTGAAATGGTAATGACTAGTTTCAATGCCTTCTTCGAAGGAACCTGTCCAAGCAACAAAGATTGTATTATTTCTCCTTTACCGTGTTTGAAGGGCATTATTGGAGGAATGCTGAGTAACTAATTTCTTCTAATGAATTTCTGTTGGTAATGTAGTTTAAGTTTTAACAAATACAAATTCTGAGATGCATTTCACAAGTTCTAATCCCACCGTGCGTTTTTGGTGAGAATTGAGGTGAGAAGAGAAACCATCCAAAATAGAGTGGGCATCCAGGACATTCGTGGCACTGTGGGTAGTGTTCCTTTCTCTGAGGCAGAAGGCTGGGATTCAAGTCCCTCCTGCTCCAGAGGTGTGTCATGCATGCCTGGACAGATTGGTTAAAACAAAATCTAGAGCAGACATCCAGCCCAACACTGTCCCATGCAACCCCCATCTCACCCCCATAATATGGAAAGTGGATGGGTGCTGAAATTGACAGCCCACCCACAATATGTAAGCGCATATTTAAATGTCAATTGAGCTTGTTAAAAGTTTAACTGGTGCCAGTGATTTGCTGCCATTGCCATTATATGGTTAGCAAGGACCACTGTGGTGGGAGTAGACAGCTCAATTTAAAAATTTCTCAATTTCATCAGTCCTGAAGAATAGTTAGTACAGAAAACACAATCATCTCCACTTCCTGATGCTGCCTGGCATACCTTCTTCCAGCCACCTCTTTGTCTACTAATTTAACGAAAAGCTTTAAAGGGGTGGGAAGGAAGGAGGAGGTGCTATTTTCCAGGGTTGCTTTTAGGTCATTAGAGACACACCCCATCCTACTCCCCTGCTTTCCAAAACTTACTCCCCATCTTATGCCCCCCCCCCACCAAACTGATCATGTATTATCCCCCACATGAATGTCTCTGCTTTCTACTTTTTTATTCTATTGTCAAACATTTATATTCTTTTTTTTCATGACCTTGACCCTCCCTATCTCTTTCACCTTCTCCAGCCCTATAACCATCCAAAACTGTTTCACTCCTCCAATTCTGTTATTTTGCACAGCTTTAATATTAAATCTCTGCTATTGGTAGTCATATAGTTGTTTTGGCCCCAAACCCTGGAATTTTGACCCTGAGTTTCCCTATCTCTCCTTCAGCTTTAGAAACACCTCTTAAAATCTACGTCTTTGACTGAATTTTTGATCACCTGGCATAATGTTTTCTCGTAACAATGTGTCAAAGTTTGTTTGATACTAGTTCTGTGAGGCAATTTGAATAGTTTAAAAAAAGTATTGCATTTCTATAGCACTTTTCACAATCACTGGGTGTTAATTTGTAACCAGTGAAGTACTTTTGACGTGCAGTCACTCTTGAAATATAGGAAACAGGGTGCCAATATGTGCACAGCCAGCTCCCACAAACAGCAAGTGATTATGATCAGATAATCTGTTTTTGTAATATTGATTTGTCAGGACACTGGGAATAAGTCATCTGTGTTTTATTAGAAGTATTGTTACTGGATCTTTTATAAATAGATGGGGCCTCAGTTTAATATCTCATCTGAGAGATGCCAGTTTCAATAGTGCAACACTCTCAAATGCTTGCTTTTTGTATCCAAGCTCTGGAGTATAAACCTGGAATCTTAAGGCATTAAAAAAACATGCCACCAACTCATCCACAGCTGACACAGTTGTTTGTCATGTTAAATGATCTATATAAATTCATTTCATAGTTTACCTCTCCTTTGAGACGAGGCTCCCTAGATAAAGAAATTAGTCCTCGTTTTCCAGGATCTCACCATCAATGTTAATAGATGAGGGAGATAGTTTACTGTGGGAGTGGTTGGAAGAGGATCTGTGTTTTCCTATGATAGCAAAAAAGAGATGCTAAAAAGGCTGGCAGCACTCCAGGTAGAAAAGTCACCAGGCTTGAATGTGATGGGTCCTAAATTGCTGAGGGAGCAAATTGCAGAACCGTTGAAATAAATCTTCCAGGTGTCTCTGAACATTGGATTAGTTCCAGCAGACTGGAGGATTGCAAAAGTGGTGCTGTTGTTCAAAAAAGGGACAAAGGATAACATATTAGATTAGATTACATTACAGCGTGGAAACAGGCCCTTCGGCCCAACAAGTCCACACCGACCCGCCGAAGCACAACCCACCCATACCTCTACATTTACCACTTACCTAATACTACGGGCAATTTAGCATGGCCACTTCACCTGACCTGCACATCTTTTGGACTGTGGGAGGAAACCGGAGCACCCGGAGGAAACCCACGTAGACACGGGGAGAACGTGTAAACTCCACACAGTCAGTCGCCTGAGGCGGGAATTGAACCCGGGTTTCAGGCGCTGTGAGGCAGCAGTGCTAACCACTGTGCCACCGTGCCGCCCACAGAAACTATATGAAACTATAGATCTCCCATCTTGACATCAATAGTGGGAAATCTGATGGAGGCCATGCATGGGATAAAATAAGTATACACCTAGAGAAAAATAACTAACTACCAGACAGTCAACGTGGTTTTGTCAAGGGCAGGTCATGTCTGACAAATTTAATTGAATTCTTTGACAAGGGTAACACAGACAGTAGATTAGGGTAGTGCTGTGGATGTTGTATATCTAAATTTTCAGAAAGCTTTTGATAAGGTGCCTCATGGCAGGTTGGTAAGAAAATTGGAAATGTTTGGGATTGATGAATCCTTGGCGGCATGGGTTAGAAGTTGGCTGAAAAAACAGGAAACAGAGGATAGGAATAGATGAGCATTTCTCACACTGCAGACAACTTGAAAGTGGTGTTCTGCAGGGATTGGTGTTGGGATCCTTTCTTTTTCAGATTTATATAAACAATTTGGAGATGGGTGTTGAGGGCAAAATCTCTAAATTTACAGATGATGCTAAGCTAAGGAGAACACTGAATTGTGAGGATAACGCCAAGCAACTTCAAAGTGACAATTTTGAGGTGGTACAGAAGCAGTGGGACCTGAAAGTTCAAGTGCATGATTCTCTGAAGGTGGCCAGATAAGTTGAAGCAGTTGTTAACAAGACTTATAAAATCCCTGGATTTATAAATATAGCCATACAGTATAAAAGCAAGGAAATGTTGCTGCACTTCCTCAAATCATTGGTCAAATCATATTTGGTGTCTTGTGTTCTGTTCTGGGCACCTTATTTAAGGAAGGATATTTAAGCCCTAGAGAGAGTGCAAAGGAAGTTTCCTAGAATGGTACCAGGTATGAGGAATTTTAGACCCAAGGAAGGGTTAGAAAAGTTGGGCATATTTACCTTGGAGCAGAGAAGATTAAAAGGTGACCTTATTGAACTGTTCAAAATTATGATCAATTTTGACAGGGTAAAGAAGGATATTCTGTTTCTATTAGTTGGTATGTCTGTAACTCAGGGTCATTTCAAGGTTGTCAGCAAGAACGCTAGGAGTGAGATGAGGAGAAACCTCTTGGACAGCTGTTAGGATTTGGAATGCGCTGCCTGGGAGAGTGGTGGAGGTGGATTGTATAAGAGGTTTCAAGAGAACTGGATATATCTTTGAAAGTGATGGATTTAGAAAATGAAGTTTCTCATATGCCATGCCCCAGGACATCTCTACAGCTGTCCCTTGGAATGATGTCCGTTAGAACATAGAACAATACAGCACAGAAACAGACACTTTGGCCCATAATGTTGTGCTTAACATGATGCCAAATTTAAATAATCCCTTCTGCATGCTCTTGGTCCATATCCCTCCATTCCTTGCATATTCATGTGCTTATCTAAAAGTCTCATAAATGCCCCTATTGTATCTGCCTTCAACATCCCTGGCAACACATTACAGACTACTACCACTGTCTGTGTTAAAGTCATGTCCTTCACATCTTCTTTGACCTTTCCTCCTTTCACCTTAAATGATGCCGCCTAGTTTTAGACATTTCAACTCTGGGAAAAAGATTCTGACTATCAACCCTAACTATACATCTCATCATTTTATAGACCTCTATCAAGTCTTCCCTCAACCTCCACCACTACAGAGAAAACAACCTGAGTTTTTCTAGCCACCTTATAGCTCAAACTCTCTAATCCAGGCAACATCCTGATAAACCTCTTTTGCACCCTCTCCAAAGCCTGTAAGTGGTAACCAGAATTGAATACAAGTGTGATCTAACTAAAGTCTTATAAAGCTGCAACATGACATCCTGACTCCTGTACTCAATTTCAGGGAGCTTTGGACTTGAACCCCAAGATCTCTCTGTACATCAACCCTGTTCTGGTCCTGCCATGAACTGTATACTTTTCCTTAACATTTGATCTCAGCACCTCACACTTACCTGGATTAAACTCCATCTGCCATTTCTCCACCCATATCTGCGACTGATCTATATCTGGCTCTATTCTTTGAAATCTTCTTCACAATTCGACCAATCTTTGTAACATTTGCAAAATTACTAACCCCCATCTACATTTTCATCCAAGTCATTTATATATATCACAAACAGCAGAGGTCCCAGTATGGATCCCTATGGAGCACCGCCATTCACAGAATTCCAGCCTGAAAAACACTCTTCCACCACTACCCTCTGCCTTCTATGGGAAAGCCAGTTCTGAATCTATGTGGCCAAGTCACCCATGGATTCCATGTATCTTAATCTTCTGGGTGAGCCTACCATGAGGGAACTTGTCGAAAGCCTTATTAAAATCCATGTGAACAATATCCACTGATCTACCGTCATCGATCACTTTTGTCAATTCCTTGAAAAATTCAATCAAGTTAGTAAGACATGACTTGCCCTGCACAAAACCATGCTGACTGTCCCTAATTAGGTCATTCTTTTCAAAATATGTGTAAATCCTATCCCTAAGAATTTTCTCCAATAGCTACCTAACTATGTGCGACTGGTCAATAGATTCCTGGACCATCATCAACTGCATGAATGTGCACACAAATACTGTCTGCATACTGAAGCTGAGGTTGGAGTGGTTTTGTTTTTGGGTGTGTATGTTAAACAGTTTCCTGTCTGTTGCATGTCACTTTGTGAGTAGTGGCAATTGTTGGAGCTCGGCCAAATTTGAGGAGAATCCCTGGTATGCTTTCATAGTGACAGAGTAAAAGGCTTTTGTGAATTTGACAAGTAATGTTTTCTGCTACCTCTTGACTTTTTGTTGAATATTCCATGAATGAAGCTCATATCTTTAGTGCTTCTCAATGGGTAAATTTGAAAGTGCAATCTGGGAAGGGATTTCTCAGCCGTTTCAGAAGTGGGCAACTGAGAAGGACCCATGCAAAGAAATAACAAAATACATAATGCCCTCCAAAGAACCAGCTCAACTTGTGAACACCAGGGTCTCAAACCCAAGAGTAAGATCATAGTTTACCAGACAGCGTTGGTCCTAATGCTCCGGCATATTTTGAAGACTTGGATGATCCAAAACAGATGTCTCACTGGATATTGCTCAAGGGAAATACCACCAACAGTCCCTTTTTACAAGATCCTAAAGGAAACTGGCCAAACAGCAACATCCTCTTCTCAATCAACCTATCCATTATCAAGACATTGATCATTTAAAACCAGCTGTGATGGGCAAATTATGTTATTCATAGGGAGATGCCAGAGTCCTTAAGTGACTGTTCAACTTGGAGCTTGATGGTTGCAGGAGATTATGAGGAACACAGCATACTGTGTGAGCAAGTATGCAGGAGAGCTTTGCGGGTAGGGCTTTTGAAGGTTCATAGATAAACTCTATTTAAACTTAACTGTGATAAGTTCTGATGTTCAAACTATTGTTCACAAGTCTTATGAAAGAAATTATGAACAACATACACTTAACAGATTCACTGACACAAAATCTGGGGGTGAGGTTGGGTGGATTGCTGGCAAGATTGGGAGTGCTGTATGTGGGAGGACAGCCTTATTCTGCAATGGCAAGAACACCCAAACTGGGAACGGAAATTCTGCCCACCAATTTTAAAGTGCTTCCAATTTGGCCTAACTAACCAAAAATCTGGATAAAAAATGTCACGCATTCCGAATAAATTTTCCTTGAAAAATAAATCATGGGCCCATTCTCAGCTCTCAACCCAAGCAAGGCAGACTCCAAGACCCCTGGGTCTGGGTTATTGGATCCTGATGTGTTCCCATGTCCACAGCCCTGGTTATGACCAGGTGAGGAAGGGTGAATTGATTCTCTTAAAACCCTTTGGTTAGTCACAACAAATAAGTTGATTTCTTCACATCACAAATATATCATTTTTCAATTATAATGTAAATCACTAGATTAAATTAACAAGCCAATACATGGGTTTTTTGAATGAAGAGGACATTTATTATTTACTAACAAGAAAAGTAATAAAATACAATATAAAAGATGCACACAAACAGCAGAGAAAACTTTAAAAAGGGATGGCTGTCTAGTACAAAGGAAAAATAAAGCATATGCTGCTCCTTGCTTTTCTTACTTGCACCCAATAGATCCCACACATTGTTCTTTTGATCTGAGTTCCGACATTCTTAATATACTGATCCCATTCCTTATTATCACTGCAGCTCCATTTCCGTTTCCTTCTTGTCTGTCCTTCCTAACCATCAAATATCTTCAAATATTAAGGGCCCATTCCTGGTCAAACAATGGCAGTTAGATCATATCCATTTACCTCTATTATGTCCTTAGATCATCTACTTTGTTGCAAATTTCATTTTTTAATTATTTCACAGAATGTGTCCATTACTGGCTGGATTAGCACTTATTGCCCATTTCTAGATTTTTTTAAGGTAATGGTGAGATGCATTTTTGAAATGCAGCTATCCATTTGGAATAGGCAGACACACAATCGTGTCAGAGAATTAATTTTAGGATTTTGACTCAGTGACAATGAAGGGACACAGCTATATTTCCAAGTCGGTATGGTAAGTAACTTAGAAGGGAACTTGTAGGTTGTGCTTTTCCTATGAATCTGGTAGCTTTCTCTTTCTAGTGGGCAATATTTTTGGGTTTGAAAAGTGCTGTGTAAGGAACCCTAGTACATTTCTACTGAGCATATTGTAGCTGGAACACATTAGAGCTGTTGCCTCAGGAGCCTGAGTGACTTTCTATCGAACATCTTGTAGCTGATACACACTACAGCTGCTGACTGAGAGTGAGAGAGGGAGTGAATATTTGTAGATGTAGTGTCATTCAAATATGCTCCTTTCTCCTTGATGGTGTCAAGTTTCTTGAGTGTTGTTGGAACTGCATTGGCAAGCATAGTTAATTCCATCACACTCTTGTATGGTGAACAGGTATTAGAAGTCAGGAAGTGAGTTACCTGCTGCAGGATTCCTATATTCTGACCTTCTCTTGTAGCCATAGCAGTTAGATGGCTAGTCCAGTTCAGTTTCTGCCCAATGGTAATCTTGAGTATGTTGATCATGGGGGATTCAGTGATAGTAATGCCATTGAATATCTTGAGGTAATGGTTAGATTGTCTCTTATTAGAGGGTGTCATTGCCTGGAACTTGTGTGGTATAAATGTTACATGCTACTTGTCAGTTCAAACCTGGATATTGGGGTCAAGAGTGTGGTACTGAAAAAGCACTGCCACTCAGGCAGCATCCAAGGAGCAGGAGAATCGATGTTTCGGGCATAAGCCCTTCACCAGGAATCTGGATATTGTTCAGGCCTTGCTGCATTTTGTCATGAACTGCTTCAATATCTGAGGAGTTGCAAATGGTGCTGAACATTCTGCAATCATCAGTGAACATTCCCACTTCTGACCTTATGAAGGAGGGAAATTGATTGTTGGAGCAGCTGAAGATGGTTGGTCCAAGGACACTACATGAGAAACTCCTCCAGAGATGTCCTGAAGCTGAAATGACTAATTTCCAACAACCACAACCATCTTGCCAGATATGATTTCAACCAGCAGGATATTTTTCCCTTGATTTCATTGACTCAAGTTTTGCTAGACAGCCCTTGTTGTCAAAGGCCGTCATTTCCACATCATCTCAGGTCAGGAACTGTGGCCCTGAAGAAGCACAAACTAGTGTCATTGAGCAGGTTACAAATGCTGCTTGATAGAACTTTTGGTGACAACTTCTATTTATTGATGATCGAGGCTAGACTGATACAGTGGTAACTGGCTGGGTTGGATTTGTCCTGCTCTTTGTGTACAGGATATACCTGGGCAATTTCCCACATTGTCAGATAGATGCCAGTGTTGTTGTATTAGAATACAGGATTGGCTAGGGAAACTGAAAGTTCTGGACCACGCATCTTCAATATCTAGTGCCTCTATCCACTTCTTGACAGCACAATCAAATTGGCTAAATACTGTGATGCTGGGGACCTTTGGAGGAATTTGAGATGGACCATCCATTTGACTCTTCTGGCTGAAGATTTTTGCAAATGCTTGAGCCTTATGTTTTGCAGTGATGTGCAGGATTCCTCGATTACTCAGGATAGGGATGTTTGTGAAGCCCCTTGCTCCTCCAGTTTTCCACCACCAATGTGGTAGTACTGCAGAGCTTATATGAAATCTGTTGCTTATATCTGAAATGCTTAGTTCTGTCAATCATTGACTGTGCTATCTGGAATGAAAGTACACCTGTTTTGTACCTTCTTCGGACTGGCAGCTTATTTTCTATTAAACCTGGTGTTGCTCCTGACATGCACTCTTGCACTCGTCACTGAACAAGGGTTGACTCCCTGTCTTGATGGTAACAACACAGTGGAGATATGCTGGACAATAAGATTGCAGGCTGTGTTGGAGTTCAATTTGGCTGCAGCTCATGGACTCAGAGTGCCTCATGAATGCCAATCTGGAGTTGCTAGATCTGACCGAAGTCAGAGGATTAGATAGGGTGGACAGTGAAAGCTTTTTTCCTTGGATGGTGATGGCTAGCATGAGGGGGTATAGCTTTAAATTGAGGAGTGATAGATATAGGATAGATGGCAGAGGTAGTTTCTTTACTCAGAGAGTAGTAGGGGGGTGGAATGGTCTTCCTGAAACAGTAGTAGACTTACCAACTTTAATGGCATTTAAATGGTCATTGGCTAGACATATGGATGAAAATGGAATAGTGTAGGTTAGATGGGCTTCAGATTGGTTTCGCAGGTTAGCGCAACATTGAATGCTGAAGGGCCTGTATTGTGCTGTAATGTTCTATGTTCTATGAAAAGACAGGAACCGCATTCTCCACCATTGTAGAACGCTGATGTCAAAGCCACTGAATCTTGGACTATTGGAATTCCAGGCTGGACCACTGTACAGCCAAAGATGCTGCAGAAGCCGCCTCAAGGACCCACGTTGTTGCCGAAGTTGCTGCTCAAGCAGACTACTGTTGGAGTCCTGGGCTGGAAAATGCTACAGAAGCCACAAGGATGAGGCTACATTTGCTACAAGGATTGGACTGCACCACCTTCACTACTGCAGCAGTCTCCCGAAACATTCTTCCTCCACCAAAGCCATTAAATGGAGGCAAAATGAATTCTGTTGTATAACATAAATAAATGAAAAAATAAAAAAAGGTTACGCCAGGCCTGGTGAGCAGAAGAAAATGGGCTTAGGAGCCCAAACACTTTCTACCTATCCTGCTGCTGCCATCACACACAACACTATGGAAGGTATTCTCAATGTGAAGACAAGACTTAGTCTCCACAAGAATTGTGCGATTGTCATTCTTCCCAACTCTTCCATGGACAAATACATTTGCAGCAGGTAAATTGTTGAGGATTGGTTAAGATTGTGTTACTGATAAGTGAAAATATCCCAGCTGTGCTGAGGGAGGACAGCTTGAAGATCTCATCCAAGTGAGGCCACATGAGTAGAGTTCAGGGATAGGAAGGGTGCAATCACTTTGATGGATTGGTACTACAGGTCTTCCAATAGCCAATGGAACAGATGTAAAGTCATAGAGTTATACAGCATGGAAATAGACTCTTCAGTCCAACTTGTCCATGCTGACCAGATATCCTAAACTGACATAGTCCCATTTACCAGCATTTGGACCATGTCTCTCTAGATTCTTCATTTTCAGTTACCCATTCTTTTACATTATAATTGTAACAGCCTTCACCATTTCCTCTGTCAGCTCATTCCAGACACCCACCACCTTCCATGTGAAACAGTTACCCCTGAGGTCCCATTTGAAATCTTTCCCCTCTCACCTTAAACATATGGCCTCTTTTATAGAAAACTATAAAAAACGTAAGGGTTGTTGTGATGGGTAATTTTAACTTCTGCTATATTAACTGGGACTTGGATGGGAGGAATTTGTTGTGTGTGTCCAGGATGGTTTTTTGGAAGAATATGTGAACAGTCCGACTAGGGAATGGGCCATGACCTGGTATTGGGGAATGAGCCAGGCCAGCTCATAGAGTCATAGTCATAGCCATGAAGTCATAGACATGGAAATTGACCCTTTGGTCCAGCAAGTCCATGCTAAACATAATCCCAAACTAAATGAAACTGCCTGTTCCTGGCTCATATCCCTCCAAATCTGTTCTATTCATGTCTCTATCCAAATGTCTTTTAAACGTTGTAATTATACCTGCACCCATCACTTCCTCAGGAAGTTCATTCCACAAGCAAATCACCCTCTGTGTAAAAAGATTGCCTCATGTCTTTTTTTAAAATCTCTCTCCTCTTTACCTTAAAAATGTGGCCCCTTGTCTTGAAACTCCTCATCTTAGGGAAAAGACAACTACCATCAATCTATCTATACCTCTCATTATTTTATAAACTTCTATCAGGTGATCTCTCTGGCTCAAAAGTCCTAACCTACCCAACCTTTCTTTATAATTCAAACATTCCCTACCTGGCAACATCCTTGTAAATCTCTTCTAAACCCCCTCCAGCTTGATAATACCCTTCCTATAACTAAGCACAGTATTCCAGAAAAGGCCTCACCAATGCCCTGTACAACTTCAACATAACGTCCCAACTCCTAAAGCCAAAGGACTGGGTAATGAAGGCAAGCGTACCAAATGCCTTTTTAACTGTCCTGTCTATATGTGATGCAAACTTCAAAGAATTATGTACCTGAACCTCTAGGTCCCTATGTTGTACAATACCATTCAAGGCCTTACGATTAATTCTGTAAACCCTACCTTTATTTGTTGTACCAAAATACATTCCTTGCATTTATCCAGATTGAACTCCATCTGCCATTTTTCAGCTCATTGACTGATTGATCAAGATCCTTTCGTAATCTTATAAAGCCTTCTTCACTGTCTATCAAGCCACCAATTTTGGTGTCATCTGCAAACTTACTAACCATGCCTTCCATATTGTCATCTAAATCATTCATACAAATGACAAACAAAAGAAGACCGAGAACCAATACCTATGGAACACTGCTTGTCACAGGCCTCCAGTTTAAAAAGCAGCCCTCCACCATTACTCTCTGTCTCCTGCCATTAAACCAATTATGTATCCAATTGGCAAGCTCCCCCTGAATCTTATGTGACCCAACTTTACTAAGATTGAAGTTTCAGTGGGGAAGCATTTCAGGAACAGTGACCATAATTCTGAAAGTTTTAAGTTGCTTATAGATAAAGAGAAGGGTAATCTTTGGGAAGGCTTACCACTACAATATTAGGAGAAAGTGAGGACTGCAGATGATGGAGATCAGAGTCAAAATATGTGGTGCTGGAAAAGCACAGCAAGTCAAGCAGCATCTTGAGGAGAATCGATGATTTTGGCATAAGTCCTTCATCAGGAATGTGGTGGGGGGAAAGGGGCTGAGAGATAGATAGGAGCGGGTGTGGGGCTTGGGGGAAAGTAGCTAGGAAGGTGATAAGTAGATGCAGGTGGGGGGTGATGGTGATAGGTCAGAGCGGAAGGTGGACTGGATAGGTGGGAAGGAGGATGGACAGGTGGGACAGTTCAAGAGGATGGTGCCGAGTTGGAGGCTTGGATCTGGGATGACGTGGAAGTGGGAGATAAGGAAACTGGTGAAATCGGCGTTGATGCCATATGATTGAAGGATCATAAGGTGAAGATGAGGCATTCTTCCTCCAGGCATTGGGTGGCTAGGATTTCACAGTGGGGGAGGCCCAGGACTTGCATGTCCTTGGCGGAATGGGAGGGGGTCGGCCACAGGGCAGTGGGTTGTTTGGTGCATGTGTCCCAGAGATGTTCTCTGAAATGTTCCATGAGTTAACATCCTGTCTCCCAAATGTAGAGGAGACCTCATCGAGAGCAAAGTACGCAATAGATGAAGTGTTTGGATATGCAGGAAAATCTCTGCCAGATGTGGAAGGATTCTTTGTGCCCTTGGAGGCAGGTTTTACACCTCTTGTGGTGGCAAGAGAAGGTGCTGGGAGTGGAGGGCGGGTTGGTAGGGGTCATGGATCTAATGAGGGAGTTGCCGAGGGAGTGGTCTCTGTGGAATGCTGATTGAGTAGGGAGGGAAATATGTCTTTGATGCTGGGATCTGACTATAGATGGTGGAAATGGTGGAGGATGATGCATTGTATCTGGAGATTGGTTGGGTGGAAGGTGAGGACCGGGGTGGGGGTCCTATCCTTGTTGTGGTTGGAGGGATAGGGTTCAAGGATGCCATATGCCATGTGCCAGAAGTGGAGGAGATGTGCTGGAGGGCATTGTTGACCACATGGGAGGGGAAATTGCAGTCCTAAAGTAGGACGCTTTTGGGGATGTTCTAGAGTGGAATTGCTCTTCCTGGGAGCAGATACAGTGGAGGTGGAGGAATTGGGAGTACAGGTGGTGGAGTGGGAGGAGGAGTAGTCCAGGTAGCTGTGGGAGTCAGTGGTTTTGAAGTAGATGTTGAGTTGGTTGCTGGAAATGGAGAGGCAGCAACTGGGGTGGTAAATCCAGCTGGCATTTGGGAATCTTTTAAAGGTCAGTTGATCAGAATTCAAGACTGGCATATTCCTGTGAAACTGAAGGATAGGATAGGAAAATTCAGAAACTTTGGATAACAAGAAAAATTGAGAACTTAGTTAAAAAGAAAAATGAAGCATGCATAAGGTCTAGGGAACTGAGGATAGACAGAGCTTTTGTAGAATATAAAGATAGCAGGAAAGTATTCAAACAATGAATTAAAAGGGCTAAAAGGGACCATGAAATGTCTTTGGCAAACAGGATTAAGGAAAATTCCAAGGCATTTAATGCACATTTAAGAATCAAAAGAGTAGCTAGGGAAAAGGATAGGTTTAATGAAGGACAAATCAGGGAATTTGCGTGAAGCCCGAGGAAGTTGCTGAGGTCCTAAAGTGAATGTTGTGTCTCAGGAGGGGGATGTTGATATTCTAAGGCATTTCAATGTAAAAATAGAGGAGGTGTTATGTGTTTTGAAAAGCATTGAGGTAGACAAGTCCCCAGAACTTGGTGGGATCTATTCCAGAAAGATGAAGGAGACAGGTGAGGAAATTGCTGGGGTTTTGTATGAAAGCTTTATATCTTCTTTAGTCTCAGGAGAGGTCCCAGAGACTGAAGAATAGCTAAAGGTGTTTCTTTGCTTAAGAAGTGGAACAGGGACAACCTGGGAAACTACAGACCAGTGAGTCTTATGTCAGTAGTAGGGAAATTATTGGAGAAGATTTTTAGGGATAGGATTTTCTCACATTTGGAATACTATGGACTTATTAGCAATAGGCAGTGTGGCTTCATGTGGGGGAGGTCATGTCTTACAAACTTGATTAAGTTATTTGAGGAAGTGACAAAGATGATTGGTGAGGGCAGTGAGGTAGATGTCTGTATGGACTTTAGGAAGACCTTTCACAAGATTCCTCATGGCAGGCTGATACAAAAGGTGAAGTCACATGGTGTTCTGAGGAAGGGTCACTGAACCCGAAACACTAACTCTGGTTTCTCTTCACTGATGCTGCCAGACCTGCTGAGTTTTTCCAGCAATTTCTGCTTTTGTTTCTGAAGTCACATGGGATCCACAGTGAGCTGGAACGATGGATACAGCACTGACTTCGTCAGAGAAGAAAGAAAGTATTGGTTTTTAGGGAGTTTTTCAGACAGAAGATCTGTGACCAGTAGTATTCTGCAGGGATCTCAGTTGGTTGTAATATGTAGAAATTATTTGGAAGAGAATGTAGTTGGCTTGATTAGTAAGCTTGTGGATAACACAATGATTTGGGGAGCTGTGGATAGTGAGAACGATTGCCAAAGAATACAACAGGATTTATATTAGCTGGAGACTTGGGTGGAGAAATGACAGATGGAATTTAATCTGACAAATGCGTGGTGGCGCATTTTAGAAGATCTTATGCAAAAGGGAAATGTACAAAATCCTTAGAAGCATTGGCATAAAGAGGTTTTAGGCATACAGGTCCATTGTTCCCTGAAAGTGGCAATGCAAGTGGATAAGGTGGTTTTGAAGGCATATGGCATGCCTGCCTTAATTGATTGGGGCATAGAAAATGGAAAATGGCAAGTCATATTACAACTGTATAGAGCTTTAGTTAGACTACAATGGAACAGTTGTGTTCAGTTCTGGTCGCCACAATACCACAAGGATATGGAGGTTATGGAGAAAGCACAGAAATGGTTTATCAGGATGTTGCTTCGTTTAGAGGGTATTAGCTATGAGGAGAGATTAGACAACTTGGTTTATTTACATTTGAACATTGAAGGATGAGAGGCAACCTGATAGAAGTTTACATAATTATGAGAGGCAGAGATAGAATGGATAGTAAGAGTCTTTTTCCCAGGGTAGAAAATGTCAATTACTAGGGGACTAGGTTTAAGGTAAAAACGAGTAAGTTTAAAGAAGGTTTAAGAGGCAGGTGTTTTACACAAATTGTGGTAAGTGCCTGTATTGGCCCACCGAGGAGTTGGTGGAGGTGGATATAATAGCAATGTTTAAGAGGCATCTTAATAGATATGTGAATAAGCAGGGAATAGAGGGATGCATACAGTGTAGAGGGTGTCAGCCCGGTTCTTATGCTGTACAGTTCTTGTTCTTTGATGAGGTCAAATATATTTTTCCATCTCTTTAATTCCCTTGCAACCTGCTGCACAACCAGTCCAACAGCTTTGTTTTTTAAGGACTCAGCCAGCTTAGTCAGCAGTGGTGCTGTTGAACCACTTGGTGATGGATATTGAAGTCACTAATCTAGATTACATTCTACACCCTTGCCTTGTCACCTTCAGTGCTTCTTCCATTTTCTATTTAACCTGAAAGAGTAATGATTCATCAGCTGAGGAGGCAAGCAATAGGACCAATTGGGGTGTGGTATGTAGTCATCTGCAAGATGTTTCCTTGCCTACCTGATGCAATGAGATTCCTAGGGCAACTCTCTCCCCCTAAATCACTATGAACCACCTCTGCTGGGTCTGTGTTGCCAGTCGTTAAGAATGGAGTTAGTGCTTTCTGGGATATTATGTGCAAGGTATGATTCTCTGAGTATGACTATGTCAGACGGCTACCTTACTAATTTGTGAGATAGCCCTCCCAATTTTGGCACTGGCCTCAGATATTAGGAAGAAGAACTTAGAGATTGTGGCTGCTTTCCTTAGAGCAGAGGAGATTGAGAGAGGACATGATTGAGATGTATAAAATTATGAATGGCATAGATGGGTAGACAAGAAGGAACTTTTCTCCTTGATGGAAGGATCAATGACTAGTGGGGCATAGAATTTAAAGTGCAAGGCAGAATGTTCAGAGGAGATGTGAGGAAAAGCTTTTTCACTGAGAGGGTTGTAATCTGGAACTCACTGCCTCTGAGGGTGATAGAGACAGAAACGCTCATAACATTTAAGAATCTGTTATTCTAAGTATTCATCTAGAATCATAGTCATACAGCATGGAAACAGACCCTTCAGACCAACTAGTCCACGCCAACCATGTTCTCAAACTAAGCTAGTCCTACCTCCTGCAGTTGACCCATATCCTTCCCAAGCTTTCCTATTCAGGTACTTATCCAAATGTCTTTTAAGTGTTGTAACTGTACCTGCATAACACCACATCCTCTGGCAGTTCATTCCACACACAAAACACTCTCTGTTAAAAAAAAAATTGCCCTCATGTTCTTTTTTAAATATTTCTCCTCTCACCTTAAAAGTATACCCCAGGTTTTAAATTTCCACACATTATAGAAAAAACCTTTGCTATTCAGTTTATTGATGCTCCTCATGATTTTATAAACCCCTGTAAAGTCATCCCTCAATCTCCTACACTCCAGTGAAAAAAGTCCCAGCCTATCTTTATAACTCAAACCCTTCATTTCTGGCAATGTCCTGGTAAATCTTCCCTGAAGCATCTCCAATTTAATAATATCCTTCCATAACAAGGTGGCCAATACTCCAGAAGAGGCCTCACCAACTCCTATAGTCAAATATCTAAGCAATGAAGGCAAGTGTACTAAATTTTTTTTAACCATCCTATCTATATGTGATACAAATTTTAAAGAATAATGTACCTGAACCGCTCAACAATACTACCCAGCCCCTTACCCATTAATTGTATAAGTCCTCCCCTCATTGTTTTGCCAAAAGGCAATACCTCACATTTATCCAAATTAAACTCCATCTGCCACTCCTCATCCCATTGACCCAATTAATAAAGATGTGTTTGTAATCTTAGGTAACCTTCTTTACTGTTCACTGTACCACCAATTTTGTGTCATCTGCAAACTTACTAACCATTCCACTTATATTCTCATCTGCATCATTTAAATAAATCATAGACAAAAGTGGACCCAGTACTGATCATTGGCCACAAGCCTTTAGTCTGAGAAACAACTTCTACTGCCACCCACTGTCTCCTACCGTAAAGCCTATTTTGTATCCAATTGGCGAGCTCACCCTGAATCCCATGTGATCTATATCATGTGGAGCCTTATAAAAGACTCACTGAAGTCCAAGAAAACAACATCCATTGTTTTGCCCTCATCATTCTTTTTGGCTCCTTTATCAAAAAACTCAATCAACTTTGTGATGCAAAGGTATGCAAGGCTATGGACCAAGTGCTGGAAAATGGATTTAGAATAGTTAGGTGGTTGTTTTTGACTGGCCAAATGACTTTTTGTACTGAAGATCTTTATGACTTTTCAGGGTTAACAGGTTGTGTTTGCTGGTGCCTTATTTTATGTAGGGTGGTCATACATTCATAGAATCCCTGCAATGTGGAAGCAGGCCATTTGACGATTGTCTGAAGAGCATCCCACCCAGACCCATCCTCTTACCCTATCCCTGCATTTCCCACGGTTAATCCACCTAGCCTGCACATCGCTGCACACTATGGGCAATATAGTGTGGCCAATCCACCTAAACTGCACTTAGAGTCATAGAGTCATACAGCATGGAAACAGAGCCTTTGGTCCCACCAGTCCATGTGGAACATAATCCCAAACTAAACTAGTCCCACCTGGCCCATATACCTCCAAGCTTTTCCTATTTATGTACATATCCATATGTCTTTTAAATGTTGAAATTATGCCCACATCCATCACTTCCTCAGGAAGTTCGTTCCACCTTCTGTGTAAAACATTTGCCTCTCATCTTATTAAAAAATCTTTCCTCTCACCTTAAAACTGTGTTGAAATCCCTTAATCTTGAAATCCCCCAGCCTAGATTTCTACTATTAACCCCATCTATACTCATCATGATTTAAAAAACTTCTATAAGGTCACCTCTAAACCTATATTTATAACTGAGATCTTCCACGCCTGGTGACATCCTGGTCAATCTCTTCTGAACCTTCTCCAGCTTAATAATGTCCTTGATATAATTGGGTGACCAGAACTGGACACAGTGCTCCAGAAGAGACCTCACTAATATCCTGTAAAACCTCATCATGATTTCCCAACTTCTAGACTCAAATCTTTGGACTGTGGAAGGAAACCCATGAAGACACAGGGAGAATATGCAAACCCCACATAGACAGTTGCCCAAAAGTGGAATTGAACCCAGGTCGATGGTGCTGTGGGACAGCAGGGGTAACTACTGAGCCATCATGCTACCTACCTGTCTGTCTGGTTTCATTCCTTTTGATACAACTGAATGCCTTGCTAGAGTGTTTCAGTTTGCACCTAAGAGTCAGCCAAGTTAATGTGGTTCTGGAATAATCCATAGGCCAGACCAGGTAAGGACAACAGTTCTCTTCACTAAAGGACACTTGTAAACCAGATGGGCTTTTACAAAAATTGGTAATGGTTTCATTGTCATGATGAGACATTTAGCTCCTGATTTTTATTGAATCCAACTTCCACCATCAGCTTCTCCCCAGAATATTACCTGGGCTGAATTACTAGAATGTTGATATTAACACAAAGGCAACACCTGCTTTTGAACCAAGTCATTTTATCAATGCCAATTTCAGAACCAATTATGTCCAGGCTTGGTGGTTTTAAATAATGCTTTTACATGAGAGACACAAATGATCACAATCAGTTTAGGGTCCTCATATCCTAGGCTGAATCTTAAGTTTTTTTGGCTAAGTTTAACTTGCAGTGATGGTTTTGGAAGGTTTTCTGCTGTAGGCTAGCAAGTTCTTTCACTGCATCATACCAAACATGCTGCATTAATTAGGTACCATGCCCCTATGGTTTTGCTCATGTCTGATTTTGGCACTATCTTACCATGTGCCATTCCTGTAACAACTCACCAGCCAGCAGATATTTGCTGAAAGACTGGCAACCCTTGCTTTAGCACCATCTTTAAAAGGCTGCTTAGCACCATGATGTGGACTGCCATACAGATGCTGCTTTGCTTGTTGACAGACAGAATCTGAACGTGGTGGCGCAAAGGCATGTGGCATTACAATTCTCTGGCAGGGATCTAGAGCTCCTGGTGACTGGAATGGTGAGAAATTCTGTTCCTGGAGAACTAACCAAGAAGGCCATGCCACAAAACCCTGGCAAAATTAGAATGATGTTGGAAAAGCACAGCAAGTTGACGTTTCGAGCAAAAGCCCTTCATCAGGAATGAGAGAGTCCCTCCCTTTCTCTCATTATGGTCAAGACAACCTATAACATAGAAACATACAATGATAGGAGCAGAAAAGGCCATTTAACACTTCAATATGATAACTGAGCTCATTATCCTAATCCTGCCCGCCACCCATATCTCTTTGACCATAAGGGCTATATTTACCTCCTACTTGAAATCACACAATGTTTTGGCCTCAACCACTTTCTGTAGTAGTGAATTCCACAGGCTCATCACACTTTGGGTGAAGACATTTCTTCTCATCTCAGTCTTAAAAGGTTTATCCCTTTTCCTTAAACTATGACTCTTGCTTTTGAACTCCCTCACCATTGTGTATATTCTTCCTGCATCTAACTTCATCCTGCGCAAATTTTATAGGTTTATATGAGAGCTCCCCCCCTCATTCTTCTAAACTCCAGTGAATGCAATCCTAACTAACTCAGTCTCTTTTCATACATCATCCTGCCATCTCAGGAATCAATTTGGTAAACCTTTGCTATACTCCATCTATAGTAAGAACATATTTTTTCAGATAAGGTGACCAAAACTGCATACAATATTCCAAATGTGGCCTCACCAATGTCCTGTATAATTGCAGCAGGATATTCTTGTTCCTGTACTCAAATCCTCTCACTAAGAAGGCCAGTGTACAGTTTCCCTTCTTTACTGCACACTTCAGCAACTGGTACAAAAGGACACCCAGGTCTCATCGATCATTCCCCTCTCTATATTTACAGCCATTAAAATAACCTGCCGATCTATTTTTGCTACCAATTTGGATAACCTCACATTTATCCACATTATAATGCATCTGCCATGCATTTGCCCTTTCATTCAGTTTGTCCAAGTCACATTGCAGCATCTTTGCATTCTCCTAACAACTCCTAGCTTTCCTCCTAGCTTTGACTCAGCTGCAGACTTTGAGATATTACATTTAGATCTAAATCATTAACATACATTTTGAATAGCTGGGGTCCCAGGATTGATCCCTGTGGTAACGCACTAATCACTGCCTCACATTCAGAAAATGACCAACATTTGTTTCCTGCCTGCCACATCCTCTGGTTCCCCCACTCTACTGGTTATTTCTTGGATTCTTGAAGAATTTCAGTAGATTTGTCAAACATGATTTCCCTTTTTGTAAATCTGTCTTGACTATGTCTGATTCTACAAATGTCTACTAAGTGCTCTGCCATAGAGTTAAAAATCACACAACACCAGGTTATAGTCCAACAGGTTTAATTGGAAGCACTAGCTTTTGGAACGCCGCTCCTTCATCAGGTGGTTGTCAACCACCTGATGAAGGAGCGGCGTTCCAAAAGCTACTGCTTCCAATTAAACCTGTTGGACTATAACCTGGTGTTGTGTGATTTTTAACTTTGTACCCCAGTCCAACAACGGCATCTCCAAATCATCTCCCATAGAATCCTTGATAATGGACTCTGGCATTTTCTCCAGTACTGATGTCAGACTCACTGTTGTATAATTTCCTGTTTTCTCTCTACCTCGCTTTTAAAATAGTGAGGTCATATTAGTTACCCTCTAATCTCTAGGGACTGTTCCAGAGTCTGAAGAATATTGTAAAGACAGAGGCAAAGTATGCATTTACTTTGTCAGCCATTTCTTTATAATCATTATGAATTCCCCTGTTTCTGACTGTAAAGGATCTAACGTAGCTTTCACCAATCTTTTTCTCTTTACACACCTATAGAAATGTTTACAGTCAGTTCTTATATTCCCCACAAGCTTACTTTCGCTCTATTTTGAACTAATGCAACAAATGAAATAGTCCTTGACTTTTAGTCCTGTATATTAGATGAGATAATACTTTTCTTTACTACCCATCAATCTTGTTCCTACTTCACATTGTCTTATTATTTTTCTTCTCTTCTGTTTCTTTAAATGATCTAACATGGCCTCAGCAATGGCAACTTTTGAATTGGCCTGTGAGTAGTAAATGAAAATTATAGTATTATCGTTTTGTTAGACTAGGTTTCAACAGTTGTGAATTGAAGTGCCACAGTGGCAAATTTCCAGATTCAATGGTTAATGGGTCACTGGCACCATGAAAACTTAACCATAAGTTGCTGAGTTATGTTTAAAAAATTTAGGTCCACTGACATTCGTTTGAAACAATGATCCATTAGCTTTATCCCATTGTGTCTACATTTGACTTTGACCCATACTGTGGTTCATCTTAAAATGTCCCAGCCAGTAAGTGTTCAGTCAAAGAGTTATCTGAAAAGAAAACTTATAACCATCTGGACATACATATATTTTGAACATTTTCAAAAGACCACTTTTCAAAGGATAAGGCATTGGCTATAGCAGCAACAATGTTATAGTGGAAAGAAGTAAATGGTGGTCCTATTTTGGAAGGGGCAAAACTTAAGGTCCTCTTGGGAAATAAGGCAGAGCAGAAGTGACTGAGATGTTAGTGAGAGAACACTTTGGGACTGCTAACAATAACAATAGTTCCTATATTCAGCATTCGAGTTCGACCTACCAAAATGCATCACTTCGCATTTATCCAGGTTGAACTCCAACTGCCCTTTCTCAGCCCAGCTCTGCATCCTGTCTATGTCGTGTTGCAGCCTGCAATAGCCCTGGATACTATCAACGGCACCTCCTACCTTTGTGTCATCTGCAAATTTATTAACCCACTCCTCAACCTCCTCATCCAAGTCATTTATAAAAACTACAAAGAGCAGAGGCCCAAGAACCGAGCCCTGTGGGACACAACTGACCTACAGGCAGAATACTTTCCATCTACAGCCACTCTCTACCTTCTGTCAGCCAATCAATTCTGAATGCAGATAGCCAAATCTTCCTGTATCCCATACTTCCTGACTTTATGAATGAGCCTACCATGGGGAACCTCATCAAATGCCTCGCTGAAGTCCATATACACCACATCCACTGCTCGACCTTCATTGACTTGTCTTGTTACCTCCTCAAATACCTCAATAAGATTTGTGAGGCATGACCTGTCCCTCATAAAGCCATACTGACTGCCTTTAATCACACTATGCTTTTCCAAATAGTCATAAATCCTATCCCTCACAGCGCCAGGGACCCTTGTCGATTCTGGCCTTGGGCGACTGTCTGTGTGGGGTTTTCATATTCTCCCCGTGTCTGCGTGGGTTTCCTCCGGGCGCTCTGGTTTCCTCCCACAGTCGAAAAGATGTGCACGTTATGTGAATTGGCTAAGTTAAATTGCCCATAGTATGAGGAGCATTAGTCAGGGGTAAATGTAGGGAAATGAGTCTGGGTGGATTTCTCTTCGGAGGGTCGGTGTGGACATGTTGGACTGAAGGGCCTGTTTCCACACTGTAGGGAATCTTATCTAATCTAATCTAAACCTTGCTGACCACAGGTGTAAGACTGGTCTGTAATTGCCAGGGGTTTCCCTATTACCCTTCTTGAAAAGAGGAACAACATTCGCCTCCTTCCAATCCTCCGGTACGACTCCAGTGGAGAGTGAGGAAGCAAAGAACATCGCCAGTGTTAATGGCTACATTGTGTCCTTCCACAAGGCACTGTCTCCATCCTTTGGTACAATTCTTAGCTGTCATGGCTATGTAATATGTTTGCCCCATAAGAGCATATTGTAGAAAAAGCTGGTTGTTAACAGGCAGAATGAACAATGAACAATCTTCATAAGTACTGAAACTACATTCTGTAAGTTTCTGCCTTATAATCTCTTCAGGACAGGTCCCCCACCTTGGTGGCATTTGGATAAATCTACTCCTTTCTTAGCATTATCCATTGGCATGAGATGGTGGATTGCTAAAGATATCCAAGTAATCTTATGATATTTGCCCACATTATCGACTCTCTTTAGAGGGTAGCTCAGATTGTTCCCATGGCGGGAAATATGAAACACTGCCCCAACATAGTATTTCCCTTTATCCTTGTCACAGGTACCTAATACCCTATTAGTTAAGGTCAAACATCTGAAGTGACATAGGGGTTGCTCTTCTCTGACCCATTTGCTAATTGTTCATCTGACACCCAGACTGGAACTTGGTGTGCATGAAGCTGTAACAAATTAATACCAATCATAGTCAACATATATATATATAGCACACACCTTGGTGTTAGGGCCTCCTCAGAAGTATTGGCCATACAATCAGTATTCTAATTTGTTATATCCTGTAAAGGTTTTAGAAATGTTAATGTGTCCAGGGTAACTTGTGACACATCCTGGCCTATTTGGTCAGTCCGTATATAGTCTAAGTAACCTTCCCCAGTAATGACCTGCATTTTCTGCTGGAGAGATCGTATCTGACTTCAAACTCTACTCTGTCCAAGGTTCTAGATGTAAATTTGCTCGCTGAGCTGGAAGGTTAATTTCCAGACGTTCCATCACCCTACTAGGTAACATCTTCAGTGGGCCTAAGGTGAAGCACTGTACATGATTCCTGCTTTCTATTTATATGTTTGGGTTTCTTTCGGTTTGTATTGTCATTTCCTGTGGTGATGTCATTTCCTTTTCTTTTCCTCAGGGAATGGTGGATGGGGACTAACTTGATGTGTTTGTTGATAGAGTTCCGGTTGGAATGCCTTGCTTCTAGGAATTCTTTTACATGTCTCTGTTTGGCTTGTCCTAGAATGGATGTCTTGTCCCAGTTGAAGTGGTGTCCTTCCTCATCTATATATAAGGATACTAATGAGGGAGGGTCATGTCGTTTTGTGGCTAGTTGATGTTCATGTATCCTGGTGGCTAGTAAATACAAACCTTCCCTTAGCACCCCACTAGCCAAAAGAGCAGCAGAACATTCTGAGAATTCCTCGAAGCATGGCATTCCAACTGGAACTTTATCAACAAACACATCGAGTTAGTCCCCATCTACCACCCCCTGAGAAAAAGGACAGGAAATGACATCACCACAGAAAATGACAACACCAACCCAAAAAAGCCCAAACATATAAATAGAAAGCAGGAATCATGTACAGTGTTTCACCTGAGACCCACTGAAGATGTTACCTAGTAGGGAAAGAAACGTCTAGAAATTAACCTTCAGTGAGCAAACCTACATCCAGAACCTCAACCTGAGAGACAAATCTTCTCAAAACTCGCTATGCCCAAGGTGTTGACAGTCCTGATGCATATCATGCCCCTACTAACTTCAATACTATTCTTCAATTGGACTTAAACTCATTCCTGCTCAACTCTTCTTTAAGAAGCTGGACAAATAATTGTTTCATTGTGGATTGACACCAATCTGGAGCAGCCATTTCAGTTAGATTGAAAACTATCTGCACAAGACGATATCCTGGTACCAAAGTGATGGATTCTCCTGTCTCTTCTACCACCAAACCTATACCTTTCATCTTGTATTGAGATTTGCTATATCTAGGTTCTGTTGTGATTTTAATCACGGGGGGTGGCGGTGGAGGTGTGATTTTGGAATGGTAGGTTTCCTATGGGTCCTAAAAATTATGAAGGGCCCTGGCCCCTGACAAAAACCTCTATCTACCACCCCCTGAGAAAAAGAACAGAATGATGCTCCATATTATCCTTTGTACAATTGATGATGATCCAACCAATTTTTCTAAATTACCTGGAAAGGTCACCCCAGTCAATATATCTTTTGTATGTGTCATTATCACAATCTATGTTCACATAATTGTGGTCCCAGTGAATTATAATTTTACCTCGACTGTCATTTCACAATGGTTGCTCAATGAATGGACCCATAAATTGTCTAGTGATTTTTCCTTCTGTGATTACTGCCAATGTCACCTCCAGAACTCTGTTACATGAAAATTGTACTCCTGTTCCTTCTGATATATCCAATGTCTTTCCTGTGCCTGCTAACCCACCCAGTCCTGTGTAATACAAATTTAAGTCCTCTTTATGTCCTTTGTTAGTTTGTATTATCTTGCACTGCAGTGCAGAGTTGTTCTTGGTCACAGGATAGTCTTCCAGAGTTGATGCTGTGCAAGGCGCATTCACCTGTCCAAAGCCAGTTCAACCGCAATGCAAAACATTGTCAATGCAATTGCAACAAAATGCATTACTCCTCTTATTCTAGGATCTGTAGCATGTAAGTGTAATTTCTGCTCTTATTTGCAGACTTATCCTCACATTATTTTAAGTGCAGGATCTCCAAAAACAGAGCCAAATTGTGTATTCCCTGTTCCCAATTTGTTCTGAATTCTAACCATCCATTTTACTTAACCCATTTGCTTCCTCTATGCTTTTTCTTCTTCTTTTGGTGTTTTCCCTGGTTACCCTCTATGTAGTTGGCCAATATCAGGTCATCTTTCAGTTATCTCTGTGGATATCTGCAGCTGGTCCTGCTCTTGATTCCCCTGACTATTGGAACTCAGAGCATTGTTAGCATCGAGTGTCACATGCCAATGGTAGTTGCTCTGTTTCTCACCGACTAACGTTAACTGAATAATGTGATACCAGCCAGTCTTATCTGGTGCCATCAATACCTTGTTTTCCGATGGGCTAGCTCTATCTACTATCTCATAGGGATCTGCGAACTTTGGACTCAGGAATGAAGTGGACTGGTATATTCTGATCATTATCTTTGTCCAGGATTCAACTCCATCAAGCTGGCTTTTGAACATAGAACATAGAACATAGAAGAATACAGCGCAGTACAGGCCCTTCGGCCCTCGATGTTGCACCGATCCAAGCCCACCTAACCTACACTAGCCCACTATCCTCCATATGCCTATCCAATGCCCGCTTAAATGCCCATAATGAGGGAGAGTCCACCACTGCTACTGCAGGGCATTCCATGAACTCACGACTCGCTGAATAAGTGTCATCGAGGTGACTCTGTTCCACAACCTGGGCTAGCCTACCCTTCACAGATCCAGCAAGACACAAGTGGAAGGAAGTCGTGCTGAGTCTCATATCATGGAGCCTGAAGCTGCTTTATTGCCTGCGTCTCACCCTGGAAACTGTGCCTCACCCCACTCCTATTCAATCCTGCCTCCCTACCCACATACTCTGAACATTTGGTCACCTCCATGTGGATGTCCATGCTAGGGCTGTGACTCAGGTAGGGGCTTCAGAATAGTGTTTTTCATTTTGGTTTCAACTCCACTCTATTTCCCATCCACTCGATACTGCGGCATGTATCATACTGACACTTCCAGGTGAAGGTTGTTACTGATTAATGTTGTAAGGTCAACTTATTGTTCATGTAAACACACATCCAGATGTATTGGAAACAACTGGAAGAAACAAGCAAATGTATTCAAAAGCAAGACTTACACAAAAATAATCAATAAAACCAATATAACAAAATATGACTATTGCAACTGATGAATACACAAATGAATTAATCAATAACATTTATAGACAGATTTGTAAATGACACACTGGTAAAGTTAAACATTTATAAATTAATAAACAGACACAAAGAATGCATTTAATATTAACACAGCTATAACTGCATTGGTAACAAACAGAACGCACAAAGCAGTTTGAAATAATACTTACAGTGTAGTTCATTAAATATGAAAGAGATACCTTGACCTAGCTGGTGGACTGTTTATATTTTATTTGAAAAATGTGGTGCTGGAAAAACACAGCAGGGCAGGCAGCATCCGAGGAGCAGGAGAGTCGACGTTTCAGGCATAGGCCCTTCTTCAGGGCTCATATTTTATGTATGTATATAATATATGATACATATATAATACATATGTATCATATATTATACACACACACATAAATAATGTATGTATTGTGTATGTACATTACCTATGTAGATTAATATGTAACAGACACAGTAGCCACCGAATATGAGACAGCAATTTGAAGGAGCCATGATGATGATCCAGGCTGTCTGGTTACAGGCCCATTAGCCTCTGAGGTTGTCTACCATGGGGAACCTTATCAAATGCCTTACTAAAATCCCTATACACCACATCTACTGCTTTCCCCTCGTCCACCTCCTTAGTCACCTTCTCGAAGAATTCAATAAGGTTTGTGAGGCACTACCTGCCCTTCACAAAACCATGCTGACTATCCTTGATCACATTATTCCTATCCAGATGTTCATAAATCCTATCCCTTACAATTCTCTCTAAGATTTTGCCCACAACAGAAGTGAGACTCACCGGCCTATAGTTACTAGGGTTATCCCTTCTCCCCTTCTTGAACAAGGGTGAAGATGGAGAAACAAGTTATTTTGCATCGAAATAAGTTTTGCTTTGCTGTTTCTTTTTCCCCTTTGGCGAACACTCCCCTTCTTGAACAAGGGTGAAGATGGAGAAACAAGTTATTTTGCATCGAAATAAGTTTTGCTTTGCTGTTTCTTTTTCCCCTGTTGGCGAACAGTGACATAATTTGCCTCCTTTACTGTTTCCACAAACTGTTGTACCCATTTATCTAATATAATATTGTCGATCTTGGGCTCAGACAAGTCTAACACTACCAACCCCTCCATTCCTGTCATGTCTGTTCCTATCATGAGCTTATAAGGGGTGAGACCTGTGGATGAAGAAATAGTATTCTTAATTATCATCAGCACATAGGGCAGACAACCTGCCAGGTTGTCTCGTGCTGTTGCACCATTTTGACTATCATGTTTTTCAGTGTCCGATTCTTCCTTTTCCACAATTCCACTCGCCTGTGGTCTATAAGGTATATGGATTCTTTGTCTGATCCCAAAAGGGTCATTACATCTTGCATTATTTGGGCAATACAATGTCTGCTTCCATGCTCTGGGGTATACCCCAATGAGTGAGTACATGTTCCAATAAAATTTTTGCAGTATTTCTGGCTGTGATGGATAAGCTTCCACCCATTTAGTGAAGATATCTGCTATTACCAGAATGTACTTGTAACCTCCTGGAGTGGGGGGTAGGCGTCCTACATAGTCTATTTGTAAATTAGTCCAAGGCCCTTCTACTGGTGTAGTATGGCAGAGGGTCCATTTCTTAACATCGAAACAGTTTTGAATGAGCTTTTACCTTCGTGACCCCATATTCTTTCCTCTGCGCTTCTTTAATGATGTATCGTAACAGTGGAGTTGATGAAAAGGGTTTTCCATCCACTGAGACAAATCCTCTTGCCTTCTATTGGAGCAAATATTCTATTAGGCTATTACAGACATACATGCTATCAGAGTATATAATTGATCAGGGTGGTCAACTACATATATGACAGTGGCTAACTTTGCTGCCTGCATGTTCATTGTTCTGGGTAATTTCAGAGCCATCTATATCTTTCCTGTCCGTTCTCATCTTCCATGTATATCTTAGATGAGGAAGTGGAAGGATGGGTTAGTAAGTTTGCCGATGACATGAAGGCTGGTGGAGTTGTGGATAGTGTGAAGGGCTGTTGTAGGTTGCAACGGGACATTGACAAGATGTAGAACTGGGCTGACGAGTGGCAGATGGAGCTTAACCTGGAAAAAAGTGAAGTGATTCATTTTGGAAGGTCGAGTTTGAATGCAGAGGACAGGGTAAAGGCAGGATTCTTAGCAGTGTGAAGGAATAGAGGGATCTTGGGATCCACGTCCATAGATCCCTCAAAGTTGCCATCCACGTTGATAGGGTTGTTAAGAAGGCATATGGTGTGTTAGCTTTCATTAGCAGGGGTGTTGAGTTTAAGAGCTGTGAGGTTATGCTGCAGCTCTATAGAGCCCTGGTTAGACCACACTTGGAACATTGTGTTCAGTTCTGGTCGCCTCATTATAGGCAAGATGTGGAAGCTTTAGAGAGAGTACAGAGATTTACCAGGATGCTGCCTGGACTGGAGGGCATGCCTTATGAAGAAAGGTTGAGGGAGCAAGGACTTTTCTCATTGCAACAAAGAAGATTGAGAGGTAACTTGATAGAAGGTGTACAAGATGTTGAGAGGCATAAATAGAGTGGATAGTCAGAGACATTTTCCCATGGCAGAAATGCCTGACGAGGAGGCATAATTTTAAGATAATAGGAGGAAGATTTAGGGAAGATGTCAGAGGTAGGTTCTTTATACAGAGAGTGGTGGGTGTGTGGAATGCACTGCCAGCAGTGGTAGTAGAGTTAGATACATTATGGACATTTCAGCGACTCTTGGATAGGCACATGAATGATAGTACAATGAAAGGTATGTAGGTTAGTCTGATCTTGAGAGTAGGATAAAAGACCGGCACAACAGGGCTGAAGGGTCTGTACTGTGCTGTAATGTTCTATGTTCTATGTATATACCACATACAGTTTTTATTTCTCCTTCCTGTACTGATGAGGAACCATGCACAAAAACTTTGAAGTGGAGTTCTTCTTTTCCATTTTCCTTTGCCCCCCTGCTTCCAGGCTCCATCTAACTTGTCCCTTTTTTTGATACAAATAGACCCTTGGGACCACTTGCTAACATCAATTGACATTTGTCTTTTCGCCCTTGATATGCTAAGTTGTCTGCTAACATAGTGGTGGCTTTTATAGTGATATCTCTTCCCTGTAGCAACAGTCTCCATCTGGCAATTCTATTTTGACTAACTGAGCCATCTTTAATCCTTCTGTCAAATAATAGCTGTATGGTGGTTTGTTCTGTTAATATTGTGTGGGTTCAACCCCTCTATGTAGGTAAAATACTGGACTTCCCAAAAGACAGCTTGCAGATGCTTTTCACATACTGTGTACCCCTGCTCTGCAGTGAGAGCATGTGCCAGGCGTATGCTACTGGTCTTAATTTTCCGTGCACCTTCTGTAACAGAACTGTCAGAGGGTTGTGAGTGTGGTGACCATCTCCGATGAAAACGGTTCAGTCAGGTTTGGCATTTTCAGAGCAGGTGTGGCAGATAGTGCTTGCTTTAGAGTTGCTATGGCCTGCCTGTGTTCCGTTTTCTACTCCACGGCTGCATTCATTTTTAGTAACTCCATCAATGGGGTAGCTTTTGTCACGAATCCATCAATGTAGTCCCTGCAATATCCCACTGAGCCCAGGAAGAATCTTAACCCTTTGACCATCCCACGGAACTGGGAGTCTGCTGACTGCCTCTACTCTCTGTTTGTCAATTTCTCTTTTCCCTGGTGACAGAATCATTCCCAGGTAAGTAACTTCCTGCTTCACCACCTGCACTTTTTTTTTGGGTTTACTTTCAGGCTCCTGCAACAGCCGAAGCAACTCACTTCGCAGCTGATAATGCTTCTCTTTAGTTTAGATTTGTAGAAGCAGGTCATCTACATAATGCACCAGACATTCAGGTTTTGAGAACCCTTTTAACCCTTCTCTTAGACATTGGTGAAATATGGATGGGGAATTATGAAATCCCTACAAAAACTGTAAGTACAACAAACTTTTATCTACCCACCTCCATAACCAGTGCTCCTCAAACATTCCAGAAGATTCCCCCAGCCTCTGGAACTGCTCGGACGCCATTAGCCATGCGGCTGGTGCAGCTGCCACCCCCACGCTGATTGATGATGTCACTTCCGCCCCACAACCACTTCCGCCCCTCACAATTCCTCATGCATCACACGTGACACCACTTCTGCCCCTCACATCATCGCTGATGTCACACGCTCAGTGACTTCCGCCACCCCTACTGCCGTGTCTGCCACCACTTCCGCCCCCACCAACACCACTCACCTGCATTCTGCTGCCTCCCCACAGATCCCACTGTCACATTCCCGGCCCCTAGAACCCTGAGGGGAACACCACCCCTGCTCATGACTCCACCCCCATTCCCCCCACCATCACACCCATTCCAGTTACTGGCTCCGCCCCACGCCCAGCTCCACACCAGATCCCAGCTCCCAGCCCTGCCGAGTTTTCACCATCCCTCCAGACCTTTCCCTCACTGAGGACGAACGATCAGTCCTCAGCAAAGGACTCACCTTCATCCTCCTCCGTCCAAGCATCAATGAATTTAATACACGCCGTGACGTCGAACACGTCTTCCGCCGCCTCCGCTCCTCGGACGCTTCACAATCAGGACTCCCGCCCACCTTCTGAGGACCCCTTTGCCCACCTCCAACACACTGCATCTACCTGGACACCCCGTGCTGGCCTATTACCTGCCCTCGACCTTTCCAACTACTGTCGGGACATTAACCGCCTCAACCTGTCCACCCCACTCCCCCACTCCAACCTCTCACCCTCACAACGAGCAGCCCTCCAATCCCTCTGCTCCAATCCCAACCTCACCATCAAGCCAGCAGATAAACGGGGCGTAGTGGTAGTCTGGCGCCGCTGAAGCCAAACGCCAACTCGAGGACACCTCTTCCTACTGCCCCCTTGACCATGACCCCACCCCCCATCACCAAACCATCATCTCCCAGACTATACAGAACTTCATCACCTCAGGAAATCTCCCACCCACAACTTCCAACTTCATAGTCCGGGAACCCCGCACTACTCGGTTCTACCTCCTTCGCAAGATCCACAAGCCTTACCACCCTGGCCGACCCATTGTCTCAGCATGCTCCTGCCCCACTGAACTCATCTCTACCTACCTCGACACTGTCCTATCCCCCCTAGTCCAGGAACTCCCCACATATGTTCGAGACACCACCCACGCCCTCCACCTCCTCCAAGACTTCCGTTTCCCCGGCCTCCAACGCCTCATCTTCACCATGGATATCCAATCCCTCTACACCTCCATCCGCCATGACCAGGGCCTCCAAGCCCTCCGTTTTTTCCTCTCCTGGCGTCCCCAACAGTACCCTTCCACTGACACTCTCATTCGTTAGGCCGAACTGGTCCTCACCCTTAACAATTTCTCCTTCGAATCCTCCCACTTCCTCCAGACCAAAGGGGAAGACATGGGCACATGTATGGACCCCAGCTATGCCTGTCTCTTTGTTGGCTACGTAGAACAGTTGATCTTCCGTAATTACACCGGCACCACTCCCCACCTCTTCCTCCTCTGCATTGATGACTGCATTGGCGCCACCTCGTGCTCCCGCGAGGATGTTGAGCAATTCATCAACTTCACCAACACATTCCACCCTGATCTTAAATTTACCTGGACCATCTCTGACACCTCCCTCCCCTTCCTGGACCTCTCCATTTCCATTAATGACGACCGACTTGACACTGACATTTTTTTCAAACCCACCGACTCCCACAGCTACCTGGATTACACCTCTTCCCACCCTACCTCTTGCAAAAATGCCATCCCGTATCCCCAATTCCTCCGCCTCCGCCGTATCTGCACCCAGGAGGA
>NC_057710.1:69747468-69772713 GCF_004010195.1 Chiloscyllium plagiosum
CTGTCCTCATGACTTGTCCGGACTTGTCCTACCTGCCCAGCTCCTTTTCCACCTATCCACTCCATCCTCTTCTCCCTGACCTATCACCTTCATCCCCTCCCCCACTCACCTATTGTACTCTATGCTACTTTCTCCCCACCCCCACCCTCCTCTAGCTTATCTCTCCACGCTTCAGTCTCTCTGCATTTATTCCTGATGAAGGGCTTTTGCCCGAAATGTCGATTTTACTGCTCCTCGGATGCTGCTAAACTGCTGTGCTCTTCCAGCACCACTAATCCAGAAGTAGGGTGGTCCATGTATATTGCTGTCCTTGGAAAGTAAATGCAAAATTATACTGGCATCCTCACTCCAGTGGGATTGAACAAAACCTGTTACTTATGTCCAAAATCGTGAACCACTGTGCATTCTCATTTTGCTTAAGTCTTGTCTCTGGGCTAGTTGCTACAATGAGGGCTGCTATCAGGAAAGCCTTGTTCAATGATCTGTAATCTATTGTTAGTGACATTTTGGAGAAAATTTGTTGCTCTGGTTGTGGATCAGGTTGCAGGTTTGTTTGCTGAGCCCCCCCCCGCTCCAATATCCCAAAGGAACATAACAGGGCGGCCTCCAACCCTGCCATTCACTAGGAGTGAGCCTGCTTTATCCCACCACGCATCACATGCTGATGATGGAGAGGCCTGTGCCCATCCTTGCAGTTCTGGGTACATCCCCAGAGATGGTAGTATTATCTATGTCACATCGCATTGAGGATTGGATGTGTGTTCTCCTTCTATGGGGAGGGTCTGCCCCCCACACCTTGCATTCTCATGTCTCGGATTTAGGCATTCTCTCATGAAATGCCCCTCTTGGTTACAATTGTAACACTTGTACACCCTTCTTTGAGTTCTCCATGTTCCTGAGATGTTTCCTCTCCCTCTCCCTCTACCTCTATCTCTCCCCACTGTCAGGTAGGCTGGAGAAGCCCTTTGAGAGTGCCCCCTTCATTTCTCCAGTTTGCTGTATGACCTCAGACAGACATTATCTTTACCCCAGAGGCCCTGGGTAATTTTGTTGTTTTCTTTTCCCATGCCATAACTATCTTCTTGATCATCTAGGCCACTGTGTGTGTGTTATCAGCTGGATAAAACTGTTCTGGTGCCCTCTTTGACTCCTTAGTGCCATGCGACACCAGCATTCTCAGCCAACGGTTCCCAACCTCTTCCTCCAGATTGTTACTGTCCAAGGCTGTGCCATATAGCACCTGAAACACTACCCAAAACCGCAAATGCAGAGGGCTGCTCACCTTTCCTTTGATAGCACTTTGTTAGCACCTCCACTGGATCCCCTCTGTCAGTGTCTATGACATTTAACACACGTTCTTTTAAAAGCCTCAATTGTGTTTTACCAATTTTATGGTAAGGTAAGTTATTTGGGTGGAACTGAGAAATAAGAAAGGGACGATCACCTTATTGGGATTGTATTATAGACCCCCTAATAGTCAGAGGGAAATTGAGAAACAAACTTGTAAGGAGATCTCAGCTATCTGTAAGAATAATAGGGTGGTTATGGTAGGGGATTTTAACTTTCCAATCAAAGACTGGGACTGCCATAGTGTTAAAGTTTAGCTGGAGAGGAATTTGTTAAGTGTGTACAAGACAATTTTCTGATTCAGTATGTGGATGTACCTACTAGAGAAGGTGCAAAACTTGGCTTACTCTTGGGAAATAAGGCAGGGCAGGTGACTGAGGTGTCAGTGAGGGAGCACTTCGGGGCCAGGACCATAATTCTATTAGATTTAAAATAGTGATGGAAAAGGATAGACCAGATCTAAAAGTTGAAGTTCTAAATTGGCCATGCTAAATTGCCCGTAGTGTTAGGTAAGGGGTAAATGTAGGGGCATGGGTGGTTTGCGCTTCTGCGGGTCGGTGTGGACTTGGGCCGAAGGGCCTGTTTCCACGCTGTAATGTAATCTAATCTAATCTAAATTGGAGAAAAGCCAATTTTGATGGCATTAGGCAAGAACTTTCGAAAGCTGATTGGGGACAGATGTTTGCAGGTAAAGGGACGGCTGGAAAATGGGAATCCTTCAGAAATGAGATAACGAGAATCCAGAGAACGTATATTCCTGTCAGGGTGAAAGGAAAGGTTGGTAGATATAGGGAATGCTGGATGAGTAAAGAAATTGAGGGTTTGGTTAAGAAAAAGAAGGATGCATATCTATGGTATAGGCAGAATAGATCGAATGAATCCTTAGAAGAGTATAAAGGAAGTAGGAAATAAGAAGGAAATCAGGAGGGTGAAAAGGGGTCATGAGATAGCTTTGGCAAATAGAATTAAGGAGAATCCAAAGGGTTTTTACAATTACATTAAGGACAAAAGGGTAACTAGGGAGAGTTTAGGGCCCCTCAAAGATCAGCAAGGTGGCCTATGTGTGGAGCCACAGAAAATGTTTGAATAAAGTTCAACAGTTTATTTTTTCAAGTAGAAATTAGGATTACAAATGACAACATATTCTGGCCCCCAAAAAAAAGTTATTTCACTCACCACCAATTCTGATGTCAACTCTGCTGCCTGGCTTGCTGTGTTCTTCCAGCCTCCTGCCTGTCTACTTTGGATTCCAGCATCTGCAGCTTTTTTGTCACTATCTTTATTGAGCCATTGCACCCTCAGCATCTTAGTTGACCTTGAATTGTGCTCCTGACTTCATATTCTCTCCACCACAATGATTGTCAACTTCCATTCCTGCTCTCACTTAATGCTGTGCTGACACTTCATAAACCTGATTCCCATTTAAGACTGAAATACGGGAGAATGTCTTCTCTCTACGGGTTAGTATTTGGAGTTTTATTTTCTCGTGCACTGTGGATGCTAAGTCATTGAATATGTTCAAGGCTGTGTTGGATAGATATTTATTTGATTTGGTGTTATAAGGAACAACCTGAAAATGGAGTTAAGGGTTTAATTGGATCATCCATAATTGTATTCAGTGGTGGAGCAGGCTCATGAGATCATATGGTCTACTCCTGTTCCTGGTTCTTAAGTTCTGTCTTGTGAGGTTGTGGGAGAGGCTCAATTTCACTGAGAAATTGCATCTGAATTTTGCAATTTTGCATGACTATTTCCAAATTGTGAACCACTATAAATAGAGAACATCAAGGAGTTGAGATTACCACAGGGAACATGTGCAAGAAAGCGTGTAGGACATTTGTGAGAGAGAAAACAAAGCATGGGTGACAAGAATATATGAGACAGGACATGAACAGAGGAGATGTACAAGTGGATCCTCCATCAGACAGTTTCTTCTGTATACTCCCAGAGTAGGTGTGCTGCAGTTTGGGAAGGGCTACTCTGAGATTCATTGCTTATGGGGATCAGCCTGTATAGTGAAATTGTTGACTTTGTTGAATGTTAATGCATAGTCAAAGGACAGTATGATCCAATCTCGCTTCTTATCTGTCATGTTCTACTCACATATAATAGATATCTAGGATTGCTCTATGTTGTATACATTAATCAGTTTTAAGGCTGTTTCTGAAATAATTTTTTTAAAATCATTTTATGTCCCTCCTGGGATGGGCGTCCTTGTGTCATTGAGTATTTGTTTGCCAACAGCATCATTGCTGGCATCATCAATGGCTATTTCAACAGCAATTCCTCTAAAATGTTTGTAAGGGGAGTGCCAGGACAGCATTCTAGGCATATCAGTTTGTATGAAGGAAATCCTGTGCTTATGCACAGCTGGACTTCACCTGATGAAGGAGCAGTGCTCTGAAAGCTTGTGATTTCAAATGTACTTGTTGGAGTATAACCTGGAGTCATGTGACATCTGACTTAAACCAGTTGTAACTGTGCTTTATATGTCTGGACTGATATTCTAAACTTGTATCTTTATATCCCTCTATCTCCCTCCTTTCATTTAAGACTTTTAAAAATCCACCTCTTTGAATAAATTTTCATTTCCATTATTTTCATTTCTTTGGTTTTAAGTTTATTCTGAAACTCACATCACTTCAGTTTTGTAATGCAGTTTATAATATGGGCCACATTCATAATGAAGTCAATCTAGCTCTTTTGCCTCATTCCTTCCTTTATATTCACTTAAACTGGTGTCATTTCACAATTTTATGCAATTACAATTACTTTGGCTGCTTGTGCTTCTTTTCACTTTCATCGATACTTATTTCTCCAGTAGTGGATGCATATAGATTCAAAATTGTGTCTTTACTCTAATGGCACTGTTGTGATGTCTTGCACAGAATTACTGATATAGAAACTGATATAGAGAAATTAATAAATTAATGATCAAGAAAAGGAAGGAATTACTGAAAGTGCAAATTTGTTAATATATGTTATCACTAGCATTATCAAGTGACAAAGCAGTCTAAAGGGTCCTTTTAAGATTCTGAGTTGAAAAATAAGTGCACAACTTTAGATTTAGCTGAAATGATAGTTACAGATGCACCTTTAATATAATGTGATATTATTATATTATGAAACTAGAGCACAATGATGAAAAGGGAGGAAACTCACAAACCAATTCAATCGCTGCTGTGGGCATGGTGCCAATAAAATCATACACTTGAACTTTTACATTTTTGGCCTTAGCCAATTTCAGGAAAACAATCAGATTTCACTTTTCCATAATTTGCCAGATATGGTTCTCTTTCTATCTCTTTCTGCTGAAGCAACACACTTGAATTCTCTCTTTGCTGTTAGATTTGTTCTATCAGATTTACCATTCTCCTGGACTGGAGGAGAAAGCAAGTGAGGGAAATGCATTTTGCTGAATTTGCCTGTGCCAAGTGTGTTTATGGGACGCTGTTATATTGGAATGATTGATGAGTAGTAGTTTAATTATACATTATATTTATTAAGTGTTTTAATAGAGTTAAAGTCATGCCTTTTTTTGTTTGTATTTTAACTGTAGCGGAAGCATAAAGTGTATCTTGGTTTTCAGCCTAGTAGTTTGACCAATCAAATCACATCTAGAACACAGCACCTTATACTTGCCTTTAAATAAGATAAAAGTTAGGGTTGATATATTTTGAGGTGGTTTGGTCTGGCCCATAGCAAACTGGGTACTCTTGATGGGATCAAAATCTCTAATTCCAGGTTGAGTTTTGGATTATTGGACTCAAAGATAGTGAGTGGTAAATGTGGCATTCAGTTCTTTTAAATAGACTGTACCTTGTGTAATAATGGCTCTTTCAGAGGCTAAGAGTTTACTTGGTGCGTGGAAGAAATCATTTGGGGTGGTTTACAAAAGATGAGTAAGGCAAAGTTTTCAGAATTGGCAGATAAACTAAATTTGAGGTTGTTTTTGTCATGAAGAAAGTGGAGGTAATTGTACAATAGCTCAGTCACGATTAAAAGCAGGAAAAAGGGAGAAAGTGAGAGTTTTTGAACTTTGCAAGTTAGAACTGAAAAGTGAAAGGCGACTTAAAATGATGGAGATAAAGGTGAAAGGTGGGATTAGTGATGAGGACAGTCATGGAGAGCAAACTCACCATAGCCAAAGGCCTGGTAGGTGCTGATGTACTTTTGTGAGGTATAACTTGCTTGGATAGCATACAAAACAATACTTGTTACTGTATCTAGGTACATGTGACAATAATAAATCAAATCAAATCAAAACAGTACCAAGGTTCAGCAAGAAGATACAGAGACATATTGGATATTTCTCCCAAAATTTGAATATTCATCAAAATAAATATTCTGCTATTGAGAAAGTGACCTTGAGTTTGGTGGTAGCTTTGCAAATTTTCAACACTTACGTTGGCAGTAATGCATCTGAGACAATTATGCATGCTGATCATAACCCCTTAAGGATTTTAGAAAATATTAGAATAAACTCCATCTAAACGGTCTGGTATTTTATTATTATAGCCACTCATAGTGTCATAGAGTCTTAGAGCTGTACGGCATGGAAACAGACTCTTTGGTCCAATTTTTCCATGCCGACCAGATATCTAAATTAACTATCCCATTTGCCAGCATTTGGTCCGTATCCCTCTAAACCCTTTCTAACCAGATGCCATTTAAATGTTGTCATTATACCAGCCTCCACCACTTCCTCTAGTAGCTCATTCCATACACGCACCACCTTCTGTATGAAAAAGTTGCCTGTTAGACCCCTTCTAAGTCTTTCTGCTCTCACTTTAAATCTATGCCCTCTAGCTTTGGATGCCCTCACCCTGGGGATAAGACCTTAGCTATTCACCCTATCCATGCCCCTCATGATTTTATAAACCTCTATAAGTTGACCCCTCAACCTACATTGCTCAATTTAGAGATTATACATGTGACAGGATGAGAGAACATAGTTGCGGACACATTGTCACGACTTTCATGAAGGAAAACAGAGATGTTCGGTGGCGGAAATCATGGTCTGAGATCGACTGTAGTATTGAATGTTTGCATGCTTAAATTTAATGTTATATGACATACTAATAGCATGAGACTGGAGTCTTTGAAAATGAAGGCATCTTGGTATATTGGTGGTTCATTTTTTTAAGAGGAGAGGTGTGACCATACATGCCTTTAAGAAGGATTTGTTTTGTCCTGTTTATCATGAAGAAGGGTGTTGTCAACCTGGAGCCAAGGTGTCTGTCCCATGGAAAGCAGAGTAAATAGCTTTTTTTCAATTAGACAAAGGAAGCATGAGTGGGCGGAATCAGGCTCACATTCACCCAGAATTTTAGCTTTGCTTGCAGTTGTAGAAGTTGGGGTTTTTTGAGTTGAAGTTGTTAAATACAATGCCCTCTCACTCTCTCTGTGCTGCAGCAAAAGGCTAGAGTTCTCTTTCTGCTGCTTGCTTCATTCTTCCTTTCTCCTGGACTGAAGGAAATAGCAAGTGAGGGAAATTTGTTTTGCTGAATTTACCTTTGCTAAGCATGTGTTTATGGGTTGCTGCTATGTTGGAACAGTCGATGAATGGTAATTAAATAATAACATAATAAAATAATATATTTTTAATGCTTAATTTCAATTTAAATGATAAAATGTTTATCACTCAATGCAAAGTGTATTTTTTTTCTCTTGTTAGAGCCCACTAACATGAATAGAAATATCTTACAATTATTGCAGATGAACTGGTTGGTGCTGTAAAAATTAACAGTTTTATTGTTTAAGTCCAACAGTGAACATTAAAACAACAGTTGTTTACAACTCTTTTCTCTTAAGCCTTTCTTTTACCTCCCACTCCAAAATACTGGCCCGATTAAAAAAAACTGATTAAGATTTACAAAAACAAAATCACTTTTCAAAACCAGTCAGCTTTGTCGATTCTCCTTTGTAGCTTTTCCTCTGTAGATCTTTCTCTAGGTCGGCTTCGATGTTCTGCTGCACAAACTTCTTATAAACAGGTACCTTTCAGAGAGCTCTTCAATTCGCAGCCTTTTTTTTGTTGGTGTCCTTGGTGATTTCCCCCCAACTGTTCAAAATGTCTGGTTTTATACCCCAAAACATCGGATCATTTAAATGGTTTTGATGTCATCAAAAACATTATATTTCAAATTCAATTGGATTTTGGTATCTTGGGGGGTAGTTTAAACTGATTGGCCAAATTTGAACTTGTTTTTGTTCCATAGAACACAACTCCAGCTATTTATTTTAACCAAGTGTTACTTTTTTACTTTGTTCAGGACTCTCTGTGCTTTAGCCAGTCCTTGCTAGCTTTTCAACTCTCTTAAAGGTACAGTACACACCCACACCTTCATAACAATATGCATAGATCTCTGAAAGTTGCCACCCAGGTTGATAGGGTTGTTAAGAAGGCATACAGTCTGTTAGCTTTTATTGGTAGAGGGACTGAATTTCGGAGACATGAGGTCATGTTGCAGCTGTATGAAACTCTGGTGCGGCTGCATGTGGAGTATTGTCTTGGTGCCTACATGGACCACGACTTCGGGCTGCACCCCCCCCTCATTAAGGATCTCAAAATCATGATCCGAGAGATCACGTACGTTGGCACCAAGAAGGCAACACACCAACCATGAGTCTCTCTTGTTCCTACAGAATCTGTTTCCCTAAGTATGAAGTCCCCAATGACTAATGCACTACTCCTCTCCCCCCTTCCCTTCTGAGCAACAGGGATAGACTCTGTGCCAGAGAACTATACCGTATGGCTTACCCCTGGTATGTTGTTTCCCCCCCCCCAAAACAGTATCAAAACAGTATACTTGTTATTGAGGGAACAGCTGAATAGGATCCCTGCACTGTCTGCCTGTTCCCTTTCTGTCCCCTGCCTGTAACCCATCTACCTTTTTCCTGTACCTGAGGTGTGACTACCTCCCTGTAACTCCTCTCAATTACCCCCTCAGCCTCCCAAATGATCCGAAGTTCATCCAGCTCCAGCTTCAGTTCCCTAACGTGGTTTCTGTGGAGCTGGAGTTGGATGCACTTCCCATAGATGAAGTCAGTGGGGACAGTAGTGGTGATCCTTACTTCCCACATTCTACAGGAGGAACATGCAACTGCCCTAACATCCATTCCCACTGTTCTGAATTCCCAAAGAGACTACTGAAAAAACCCCACTAATAACCTTATGAAATTGGCACACAGAACCTTTCTTTTGGTTAGAAGAGGAGGATGGGTGGGAGACACTACCAAAGTAGTGTTCAGGTAAGCAACTGCCCAAATATATTACCTCACTAACCTAGCTGTCCTGTGTCTCCTCCTGCTCAGTGTGCACTCTGCCTATCCATGAGGTAAATTTTTAAAGGATTAATTTATATTCACGGCAGCCCCCTGATCCTTGCCCTAACAGCTCCCGCCGCTGCTGCAATAAAATGAACATCAGAACCGGATGAAAAGATGCATGTCTTGGGTTTTTGACTTACTTTTCAAAACTGTGTGTCAAATTTATGCTAGCTGCATAAGTAAAATAGTATATGATGTTAGATCACAGCTTTGTATTTTTATGCTGAGAAATATTCTGATGCATATTCCTTACGAACATAAAAGTACTTCAAAAGTTAGCAGTATTTGGAAGTACCAACTTATTTTGAATCATAAATTGGTTATAGTACTAAAATTGTATTTAATGTTTCCTTTTCATTTTTTACAGAGTAATTGTAACACAGAATTCAGTGAATTGCAGTGGTTGAATCTGAACATAATGAAACATTGTATTTTTTTGACATATTTTTGGAAGTAAGTAATTTTCCAGCATTACTTCCCTTGAGCCTGGAACCAGTTAACAAAATACAGTCAATGTGAGGAGTGCATGAGTATTTTGCAGGTGTTAATAGTGTTGCATGAATAATATTTGTGCCACTTTTAACATTTTTCCTTTATGAAGGAGAAAGCACAATAATAATTCAGTTCAAAGAGATTTGTAATGGTCAAAACGCTGTAACCTTGGTCAGAGAACTGAATTAAATATGATACTCATCTATCGCAAAACACAGGCATTTTTCTGATTTCACATGTCAAAAATCTACCAGTTTCAGACTTGAGAATTTAACTTGATTCAGCATGCGCAGCCTTTTGATAGACTTTCAGATTTTCACCAGCTTTTGTCTAGAAAAGTTATTTCCTGATTTCAGGCTTAAATGGCTTTATTACTTTAAACATTTCAAATACATCACTTCCTCATCCATCTGAACTGATGAAATGTAAGTCATATTTATGCACTGTTTCCTCAGAATTTAACTCTGAGAACAGGCAGATACCTTATGCAGCCCTCTATTTATGCCGTTTTTAATTCAATGCCACAATGCACTTTAAGGATGTTTTCTCTCTTACAAGGAAAAGTCAGGAAATGCCAGACTGAAAGAATTTTGTAACTCTTATACATTAATGTAATGTAATGTAATGTAATCTAATGCTAATCAGGCTGCCTTGTTCTGGCTGGTGTCAAGCTTCTTGAGTGTTGTTGAAACTGCACCCATCCAAGCAAGTGGAAAGCATTCCATAGTACAGATCAACCTTGATTATCTGAATGAGATGGGCGAGGGGTATTTTGTTCAGATAATTGATCGTTTGGATTATTGATCTTATCATAAAAAGTGGTAATTTGAGTGCCGGTTATCGAATATGCCTCGATTATCCGGGAATGCACACCATTATGCCGTTTAATTGAATGCTGAGTTGCCGAATGCCATTTTTATGGTTCCTTGAGATCTTGTTCAGATAATCTGAAATTAGGATTAATTGATATGCAGATAATCAAGGTTGCACTGTACATCAAATTTGTGCCAAATACATGGTAAGACAGATACTGAGGAGAATGCCAAATTCCCATCCTCTGACCTGCTGTTTGAGCCACAGTATTTGTATGGCTAGTTGTGTTGAATTTTCTAGTCAATGGTATCTCCAGGATGGGAAAATTCAGTGACGGAAATGACCTGTAATGTCAAAGGGCAGTGGTTATATTCTCTCTGGCCTGGTACATATGTGCATGAGCCGTAGAATCATAGAGTTAACCAGTCCATGCCAAACATAATCCCAAATTAAACTAGTCCCACTTGCCTGCTTGTGGCCCTTATCCCTCCAAATCTTTCCTATTCATGTACTTATCCAAATTCTTTTAAATGTTATAAGATTTACCACTTCCTCAGGAAGTTTATTCTGCATGCAAACCACCCCCTTTGTAAAACCTTTGCCTCTCACATCTTTTTTTAAATCTCTCGCCTGTCATCTTAAAAATGTGCCCCCAGTCTTGAAATTCCCCATCCTAGAGAAAAAACAACTACCATTAACTGTATCTATACTTATTATTTTATAAACTTCTATCAGATCGCCTCTCAACATTCCAGTGAAAAAAGTCCCAGCCTGTCCAGTCTCTCTTTATAACTCAAACCTTCCATGTTGTAGTTCTGTTCGCCGATCTGGGAATTTGTGTTGCAGACGTTTCGTCCCCTGTCTAGGTGACATCCTCAGTGCTTGGGAGCCTCCTGTGAAGCGCTTCTGTGATCTTTCCTCCAGCATTTGTAGTGGTTTGAATCTGCCGCTTCCAGTTGTCAGTTCCAGCTGTCCGTTGCAGTGGTCGGTATATTGGGTCCAGATCGATGTGCTTGTTGATTGAATCTGTGGATGAGTGCCATGCCTCTAGGAATTCCCTGGCTGTTCTCTGTAGTGTTCAAACCACCACAAATGCTGGAGGAAAGATCACAGAAGCGCTTCCCAAGCACTGAGGATGTCACCTAGACAGGGGACGAAACATCTGCAACACAAATTCCCAGCTCGGCGAACAGAACCACAACAACGAGCACCCGAGCTACAAATCTTCTCCCAAACTTCAAACCTTCCATACCAGACACCATCCTGGTAAATCTCTACTGAACCCTCTCCCGCTTAATAATATCCTTCCTTTAACTGGGCGACACAGTTAACTAGACATAGTATTCCAGAAGAGGCCTCACCAATGTCCAGTAGAACCTCAACATGACTTCCCAACTCCTATACTCAAAGGACTAAGTAGTGAAGGCAGGCATGCCAAATGTGATGCAAACTTCAAAGAAATATGTACCTGAACCCCTAGGTCCCTCTGTTCTACAACTCGATGCAAGGCCCTATTAATTGTATAAGCCCTACCCTTCTTTGTGTATCAAAATGCAGTACCTCACATTCATCCAGATGAACTCAATTGGCCATTTCTCAGCCCATTGACCCATTTGATCAGGATCTCTTTGTAATCTTAGAAAACTTTCTTCACTGTCTACTATGAATATTACTTTCCATTGATTAGTCCTCATTTCTATCTTATTGTGACTGTTGGATCCATTCAGGATTTATTGCTGTTATTTTATTTGTTTTCACCACTTTGATCTTACTTGCTTTCTTATGTTTGCTATATTTGATATATGACTTTATATCCTATTATGTTATACTCTGTGATTGTGCTCTTTACATTCTAAATCCCCACATATGTGGACAGTCCCTACAAATCCTCATTTATTAAAAGAACCCATCCATACAGTGTTCCCTGCGTGGTTCAAGTGAAGGCTGACCAGTGCCATGTCTCTGTTTTTCCCCAGTACTAGAATGATTTGAAATTATTTTTTCCCACACCAATCTTTGAGCTATGCATTTGACTCTCTGATCTTGTTTAACCTGTATCATTTTGTTTGTGTTTAGGTGGTAGTCCAGAGGTGATTACTACTGGTATGCTGCGTTTGAATTTAGTCCCTAGTGTTGTGAAGTTGAAGGCATGTACTGTACCTTAAAGAGAGCGAAAAGGCTGTTCTGAACTTAGAGATTACCAGCACCTATGTCTATGACTAGATTGCAGTCTCAGAGTGTACTGGACAATTGAAATTATGTAGCATTTGGCTGTGAAATGGATACCTGAGTTTGGTTGCTGTTTTGACAACAATTCAAATTTAACCAATCAGTTTAAATTGTGTCTCAGGATACTAAAACACAATCAAGTTTGAATTTATTGTTTTGCCAACATCGAACAAATGAGACAATCTGAAGTTGGGGGGAGGGTGGGGTGGGGGCGGTGGTGGTATAAGAATGCAGACATTTTGAAAATTGGTCAGATAGCAAATGCCGTAGAGAATTAAACTCCTGGAGAGCCAATTGCCCATTTAACCTCTAGTTCTCAAAGAAATTAAAGGTACCTTTTCATGTGAAATGTATTTGCAGTAAAAAGAAAGAAGACAACCCAGGGAGATTATCAGCTGGAAGAGTGAAGACACAGAAGAAGACAGAGACTGTGTGGTTTTAAAATTAAGTTGATGTAATTTTAATAAATGTCTTATTGGAGCAACATATTGTTATAGAGTTGGAAGCAGATAGTGAGCAGTTAAGAGAAGGGGGGGCTTTGATTTGTGAATAGTTTTTGTTTAATGTTCACTTTTAGAGTTAGAAAATAAATGAATGTTATTTCCTTTAAATAGTGGAATTTTGGAGTTCTTTTACGAAGTGGGGCAAGCTTTTCTGGGTGTTTGGTTTAATTAACAGAAAAGGTTCGCCTCCGTGTCATAACAATAGCTACTTTAGCTCCTTAGCAATGGTTCTCACTTGGTCCTACTGATGTCGTTAATGTGCTTGTGGATCTTTCTCTTCCTCCTGCCTTTCCAGCCCTGAGGAGATACAAACCTGTTACAGTTTTTAAGGTTGTTACTAGCAGACTGAATAAGGGCAATCCAGCAGATGTGCTGTATTTAGATTTTCAGAATGCTTTTGAACAAGTCCCATATAGGAGCTTATAAAACAAAACAAACACATGGCATGGGGGTTAATATGCTGGGACAGGTTGCTTAATAGAAAGAAAACACATTGTAGAGTCTACCTAAAGCGCATGGATTGCAGTGGTTCAAGTCAGCAGCTCACCACAGCCTTTTCAAGGGCAAGTAAGAATGAGCAGTAAATGTTGGTCCAGCCAGTGATGCCCATATCCCATAAATGAATTTTAAAAAAGGAATAAATTGGTTATTCTTAGATTGGCAGCCTATATCTAGAGTTATGTTACAAGGATCAGTGCTTGGGCCCCAGTTGTTCATAATCTATATCAATGGTTTAGATATGGGGATCAAATATAATATTTCCAAGTTTGCAGATGGCACAAAGTGTGGAAATGTGAGATGTAAGGAGGATACAAAGATGTTTAATGGGGTTTGGACAAGCTGGGGGACTAGAAATGGTGAACACAGTCTCAAAATAAGGGGTAGGTTGTTTAGAATGAGATGAGGAGAATTGTCTTTTCTAAGAGTGGTGAATCTTTGAATTCTCTACCCTGTAGGTCTATCATTGAGTATGCTTATTAGTATCTAGGACAGATTTCCTGGATAGTAATAACATAGAGTATTATGGGATTAGTGCAGGAAAATGGCACTAATGTAGGTGATTAGCCATATCTAGAATAGCAGAGCATGCTTGTAAAGCTGAATGACCTAATCCTGCTCCTGTGTTTCAGTGCTTGATCCTTGGAGTAGACAAGCAACAAAGCTTCTTTGATTTCGGCTCCTGTTGTAGAGAACAATACCTGCTAACTAAGCTGCTACTAGCACATTTCATTATGTTTCTTGTGCTTTGATAGCCCCTGTACTTCAAGGTTTTGGATTTCTAGTCTAAAAGCATTAACACCACCCACCATATGCTCAGCCATTGGCATGTATTGCATTATAGCATAAATTCTAGAACTGATCAGTTTATAATTTTAAGACAGTTACTTGACATCATGACAGTTTTGATACCCATCTGGCTTTCAGTCATTGATTCTTTATAATGGAGTCAGTGTAGTTTCTTTGGTCAGCCTGGTGTGTCTGGATAATGTATATTACCATCTATAAGCACAGACACCAGATGTGCACATCTAATATTATAATCATGCAAATAGTTTTTTTGTTGATAAATTCAAAACATTTTTCACAATAAGAACTGATTTTCTTTGGTATATATTAGATGGGCTAACATAGAAAGCTACAATATGCATCATGGTAACAGTACATGGCCACTAAAAGATAGTGTTAACAGTTACTTAGTGGCAGGTGGTGAATGCTAGAGACTGGAAAGGTGATAGCAGCATGGCAGTCATGAATGTCTTGTTTCTGAATCATCATTTATTGGTCTGTCTGAGTTCAAAGATAACGTTTGCAACCACAACCAAAACTAATGAGTACTAACCTGTACTGAGGTGAATATTTTATCTTTCTATATCACATTACAAAAACACGTGTGAGAGTTTACTGCTGATTCAATTAAAAAAAAAAGCAGCTCCAAAGGTGCCAGCTGAAACGATCAACCAATTTGTAGGCAGGTACTGAACAAAGATACGGAATGTGTTTTCACTAAAGCTAACTTAGCTGAAAGTATTATGAAACTGGCCAATGTTGCCACACCCATCAAATCCGTCAGAAAGTCACTTATGGTCAAATCTAAAGAATAATCATTGATGCTGTATGAGAAGAAGATCACGAGGCTGAAGTAATCTGCAAGAGTTTGAATCTGGACCAGCTATTGCAACTGTCAACAGATTTAGTGGGATATCTGATACATGAATGGGCTCTGGCTTGTCTCACTCATGAAAACAGTGTCCAGCATTTTATGAAATAGGCAAGCTATGTTTCATAAGAGGACATTGGGCTAAAATGTGTTGAAAATGCCATAATCCAGAATGCACCACAATGCCTCATAGCAACTGATGAAGAAGAGACAATCAAGGAACAATCCAAATAATTTTCCTAATGTATAGCAGCAAAATTCAAGAGCTAACCACAACATTACAGCTTGCAGACCCAGTCAGAAAGTGCGCATGGTAAACTTAACACATCATATGGACACTGAGTAAAGTTGTAGCGTTTACTTCCATCCAAGCGATGTACCCAAAATGAATTGGATAGCATGCACTAAGTGTTAAATTGACATTGTAAATAGGATCCTTTTACATATTATGATAATAATTTATAATAGAGATAAAGCAGATATGTGAGCTCAGTTCTGTGGGAGTAATTTTTAGCAGATTTTAGTTCAGAATCAGATTTTAGTTCTGAAGAATACACTTTTCAGTATAGGAAATCATTTTCAACTTAGTGAAGGGGCAGACAAATTTGTGAAGTCTCTAAAGTGTGAGAGTTTATGTAGACGTTTTCAAGCTGTTAGAGCTGGAAAGAGATTTAGACCATCAGCAATATAAAGAGATTTCTCGCCCATCAAAACTTGAAACAGTCAATTAATTAAAGGAATTAAAGAGTTGATAGGAGTGACACTTCACTGGAAGTGAGCATCTGTAAAACTTTATTTTCCTTTTTGTATTAATTTCTAAGTTATCTTTTACACGTATAGCTTTGTTTTCTTTTGTACAACAAGCGATATATTTTTTTAAAAGAACTTTGACTGCTTTGTGTGAGTATGTTCATAACTAATCATCACAGTAAACAACTGCAAAAGTTAAACTTATGATCTGTGGAGCCAAATTTCATTTAAGGAGGATTTGACACGTCCAGTATTACCTTCAGCTGGTTCATAACTGATCATATATGAGATATACTCACCAAATGGACATGGTGCATTGCAGTCCACAGAAGATAAGCTAGTTGCTTAAAATGGATCTGACAATATTAATATGCTGCTCAGGATGGAAAATTGAAACTTCTTTACATTGTAGAAACAGATGGACTACCTGTCATTTGTTCTACCAACATGCATGGATCCACGTTTTATTGTGATCCATGAACTGACAAATTTATTAGTTGGCACACCAAAGATTTCAGACCACAACACTATTGGCATACATTTTGATCACAATTGGGTAGAGTAGATTCAGCAAGCTACTTCAAATGATGACCTATTGCAATACCTCAATAAAAATCATCTGTGAATGACCTGAACACATCCAACAGGCTTCAAGCTAATATATTCATTCTGGTAATTTAGAAATGAAATATGACTCTCCAAGTATGTCTTCAAAGACAAAGAAATCATAATTATGCAAACTCTATGTCAAGACATGCTACACCATATACATGGAGGTTACATGAGTGCAGAGTTCATGAATTCATGTATTGGCAGTGCAGCAATAGAGACATCAATCATCTAATCAAGTCATATGAAATATGTTAATTGTATCACCCTCAACAATCAAGAACACCTCTACATTTATATCATGTTTTATTATTTCCTTTTTTTTAAACAATAGATTAAGAAAGGAAGATACTGCTCTAAACTAAAGGGACTGTGCAAAGAGGTAGCTGCAGTTTTATATGCCATCTTTACGGGATTACATTGTGATTTGTACACTTTTTTTTGGTGGAGCAATGAGAGCAAAAGCACATACCATGAAGTGGATGGGTTCTGACCTGGGGGAAATTGCTTGACAACAACGTTTTGAATGGCTCCTGACCAGGTGACCATAGCTTGTGTGGGGCATGCAAACAGAAAGCATAAGAAAATTGTCTCTGTCTCTGCCTTCTCAGTAGAGGTACCAGAAAATCTCCAGCAATCTCCCTTGTTCTGAAAATTCCCTGTTGAAATTGTTCAATGCCTTCAAAGTTATTGAAATATTGAACCCTTGACCAATGAATGAAATGCTGAACATTGGTGTGCAAACAACCTTGTGCTATAACAAAGAACTGAAAGGAATTGGAAGAAACTGAAAGAAAACTACTCAGTAAATCTTATGGTTTAGACTAATGTATTCAAACTGTGTTTCCCTAATTTTATTTTATTTTTCTTACCCTTAACATCCATTACTTGTCTGTCTTTGTGTGTCTATCTGTATATGAAGGAGTTAAGAAGGGTTAGAGTTTAAGTTATAGAGTTAAAAGTTAGGAATTCATAATGCCCAGTTGGTTAAAGATATTTTGTTTGTAAGAAACAATATTTTTTGTCACCTTTTCTTTTAATCTGAGTTTATCTGTCAGGTTAATCAGGACTTTGGATAGTGTAACTAAATCTTTAACTTTTGTAATGACTCCAGGACGAGTGAGGTTTGATTTCTAATGCGTCACTCTAGTCAGTCATAACAAGTTTTAGGAGCGAGTAGCTAGGATGTTTTTGAGCAATGACATTGGAGGTTTGGAGTTAGTAAGTAACAAAGAGAAAAAAACATCAGATTTTGTACTAAGCAAAAGAAAATGGCATTAGAAATTACTACATTCTTCCTGCAGGTGGGAGAGATTTCCTTGAGGTCCGTATCCCTCAACTCTTCCTATTCATATATCAGTCAAGATGCCTCTTAAAATTTGCTATTGTACTTGCGTCTATCATTGCCTCTGGCAGTGTATTCCAGGTAATTCTATGTAAAATAACTGCCTCTTAAATCTCCTTTAAACTTTACCCCTTTTACCTTAAACCTATGCCCCCTAATAATTGATATTTCTACCCTGGGAAAAAGACTCCAACTATTCATTCTGTTCATGCCTCTCATAATTATGTAAACCTCTATCAGGACACCCTTCAGCCTCTGATGTTCAAGTGAAAACGAACTGGTGTACTGACCTCTAAATCGCTGAGGCCAGAAGCCAATCCTCTGACACCTCCTCCTACCGTTCCCTCAATCATGACCCCATTGTTCATCAATAAACCATCATCTCTCAGACCATCAGCAATCTCATCACCTCAGGAGATTTCCTATCCACAGCCTCCAACCTGATAGTTCCTCAACCCCACAACACCTGTTTGTATCTCTTACATAAAATCCATAAACCTCACTGCCCTGGTCGTCCCATTGTCTCTGCCTGCTCCTACCCGACTGAACTTATCTTCTCTTATCTCAACTCCGTCCTCTCCCCTTTATGATCCAGGAACTCCCCATCAATGTTCGGGACACAACCCACGCCCTCCACCTTCTCCAAGACTTTCAATTCCCCAGCCTCAGACACTCATCTTCCCCACGGACATTCAATCTCTTTACACCTATATTCCCCAAGAGCAGGGCATAAAAGCTCTCCATTTTTTCATCTCCTGCAGGCCCAACCAGTCCCCCTCCACCGACGCTCTCAGTTGCTTGGCGGAACTCATTCTCACCCTCACCAACTTTTCCTTTGACTTCCTATAAACCAAAGGGTAGCAATGGGTTCCTGCATGTGTCCGAGCTATGCCTGCTTCTTCCTATGATATGTGGAACAGTTCCTCTTCTGCAGCTATACTGGCACCATCCCTCAACTTTCCCTCCACCAAATTATATCAGCGTTGCCTTGTGCTCCCATGATGAGCTCGAACAGTTCATCAACTTCACCCACATCTTCCACCCCGACCTCAAGTTCACCTGGGCTATCTCTGACACCTCCCTCCCCTTCCTGGATCTTTCCATCTCCATCTCCGGTAACCAACTAAACACTGACATCCATTTTAAACTCACTGACTCCCACAGCTAACTCGACTACACCACCTCTCATTCGCCATCTTGCAAAAATGTGATCCCATATACAAAATGTGATCCCTCTGCCTCCACCACATCTGTGTCCAGGATGAGGGATTCCATTCCAGGACATCCCAAATGACCTCCCACTTCAAGACCCATAATTTCCCCTCTCCCGTGATTCATAATGTCCTCAACTGTATCTCCTCAATTTCTCGCATATCTTCCCTGAAACCCCCTCCCCCAACCAAATATGGATAGAGTCACCCTGGTCCTCACATACCACCCACAAATCTTCGAATCCAACACATCATCCTCCATCATTTTTGCCACCTGTAGTCAGACCCCATCACCAAAAGGACCATTCACTCCGCAACTCCCTCGTCAGTTCCACACTCCCCACCAACCTGTCCTTCACACCTGACACCTTTCCCTGCAACCTCAGGAAGTGCAGCACCTGTCTCTATACCACCCCTCTCATCTCCATCCAAGGCCCCAAACAATAATTCGAAATTTGGCAGAGATTCACCTATAATTCTTCTAACTTGGTCAATTGCGTCCGTTGCTCCTGATGTGGTCTCCTCTACATCAGAGAGATCATGCGCAGATCTGGGGACAGGTTTGCAGAGCATCTGCACTTTGTACACTCCAATCAACACCACCTCTGGTTGCCAGCCATTTCAACTCCCCCTCCCACTCCCTTGGAAACATGTCCATCCTGGGCCTCCTCCAATATCAAAATGAGGCCACGCTCAAACTGGAGGAACAATACCTTATATTCCATTTCGGGAGCTTACAGGCCACTGGCCTCAACATAGAATTCACCAGCTTCAAAATCTCCTCAACCTCATCCCATGTCCAGCCCTCCCTCTCCTCCCTACCTCCTTGATCTGACCCTATCTGTCCATCTTTCTTCTCACCTATATGCTCCACCCTTTCCACTAGCCAATACAATAATCCCTTACTTGCATCCATCTATCACCATCTCACCTACCTTTCCCCCAACCCCACCCCCTTCCATCTCTATTTCTGAGCTCCCTTCTCCCTCCTCAGTCCTGACAAAGGGTCCTACCCTGAAATGTCAACTTTCCTGCTCCTCTGATGCTGTCTGACCTGCTGTGCTCTTCCAGCTCCACATTTTATTGTCTCTGACTTCCAGCATCTGCATTCCTACTATCTCTAGGTTTTTCCAATCTCTCCTCATAGCTTATACACTCTAAACCAGGCAACATTCTGGAAAACCATTTCTGTACCCTGTCCAAAACCTCCCACATCCTTCTGATAATGTGGCAATCAGAACTATAAGCAATATTCCAAATGTGGCCCTGCTAAAGTTCTCTACAGCTACAATGTGATTTGTCAATTTTTATGCTCTATTCTCTGGCCTGATGAAGGCAAGCATGCCACATGCCTTCTTGACCATCTTATCCATTTGCGTTGCCCCTTCCAGGCAACTGTGGATCTATATGTCTAAATCTGTCTGATTGTCAATGCTTCTCAGGGTTCTGCCATTTACTGTATAATGCTCTGCTGCATTAGACTTTCCAAAATGCATCATCTTGCATTTGTCTGGATTAAAGTCCATCAGCCATTTCTCTGCCCAAATCTCCAGCCTATCTATTATCCAGCTGAATCATCTGACAATCCTCCTCACTATCCGCAGTTCCCCCAACCTTTGTGTCAACTGCAAATTTCTAATCTGACCACCTGCATTCTCTTCCAAATCACTTTTATGTTTCTTACAAACAATAGACGTCCCAGCATTGATCCTTGCAGAATACCATTGGTCACAGATTTCCAGTTAGAAAAACACTCTTTCACTGATAATCTGTATCTTCTTTGACCAAACTGGTTCTGTATCCATCTTAACAGCTCACCACGGATCCCATGTGACTTCACCTTCATCACCTCCTGTGGTGAAAGACCTTCTCAAAGCCCTTGCCAATGTCCATGTAGACAACATCCATTGCTCTCCCCTCATCAGTCATCTTTGTCACTTCCTCAAAAGACTCAATCAAGTTTATTAGAAACGACCTCCCCATCACAGTCATGTGGCCTGTTGCTAATATGTCCATATTTTTCCAAATGTGAATAAATCCTGTCCCTAAGAACCTTCTCTCATGATTTCCTTACCACTGATGTAAGGCTCACTGCCCTGTAACTTCCCGATTATCCCTGTTGTTCTTAAACAAAGAAACAACATTGACTATTCTTCAGTGCTCTGGAAACTTTCTTGTGACTAAAGAGGATACAAAGATTTTGTACAAGGCTCCTGTAATTCCCTCCTTTATTTCCCTTAGTATTCTAGGATAGATTTCATCAGATCAAGGGGACTTCTCTACCCTAACACTTTTTAAAACACCCAACACCTTTTTTATATCAAAATGCCCTAGCATATCAACGTAACCCTCCCAAGACTCACCATCCAACATGTCCTTCTCCTTCTCCTTTGTGAATACTAATATAAAGTGTTCGTTAAGAATCTCACCCCCATACTCTGGCTCTATGCATAAATTTTCTCTTTTGTCCTTGAGTTAACCTACCCTTTCCCTAGCTACACTGTTGGTGCTTAAAAAAGGCATAAAAAGCCTTGGGGTTTTTCTTATTCCTATCTCCTTGTTTAAGTTCTTTCCTGCTTTCTTTATATTCTTCAAAGGCTCTACCTGTCTTCAGTTTCCTAAGCCATATGTATGCCTCCATTTTCTTTCTGACTAAACTCACAATTTCTCTTGTTATTCAGGGTTCCCAAATCTTGCCACACTGATCCTTCACTTTCACAGGAACATGCTGGTCCTGAGCTCTAATCAACTGGCCTTTAAAACATTCCCACATGCCAGATGTGGATTTACTCTGAAACAGCTGTTCTCAATCTGCATTTCCAAATTCCTGCCTAATGTTGTCTTAGTTAGTCTTCCCCCAAATTTAATATTTTGACACGAGGACTACTGTTATCCTTATCCATAAGTAACTTAAAACGTACAGAATTATGGTCACTGTTCCTGCAATGCTGTCCCAGTGTAACTTTGATCACCTGGCCAGCCTCCATCCCTAATACCAGGTCTAGTATGGCAATGTATGCTTCACTGTTAAAGGGGTTCTCTAGGGATTATGATGCTCCAATCATTTGGTCATGGATATTGACCATGATAATAATGCCAGATGGGGCACATACAGAAGCCTGACATTTTCATGATGATTTTTTAAATTACGCGATTAAGTTACACAGGATATGCAAAGAACTTCTATGAAACTGAAGTGTCACTGTGGAATTACTACCTAATTTAAAAGTTTATGCTGCTGAAGGAACATTGCCCCACCTGAGCTAGGTGTTTTATCAATCTGAAAACGAGGCAGTAACAGTTCTTGCATCATTTTGCCCTATCGAGTCTTGTGTTTCCATTACAGTACCATTGTAGTTAAAAGTGAGGAAATTTGAATGTAATTCTGAGATCATACTTGATTTTTCTCTGGATGAGATAAATTTTGCAAAGGTTTCTGAGGGGAATAAGACAAATTGTCCGTGATCTGTGTAGCATTTGGTGATGGGTTGAATCACTGTTTTCTTAAGTTTTAACAATTGAAGACTGATGAAGTCTCGATATGAGTCTGGAGATAAAGCAGCAGGTAAGGCCACAAAGGAATAGCAGGTTTTACAGAAATTGGGAATAAAATCACTTATAGTATTGGAAAAATATGAAGGGGAAATTAGAAAGCATTTTGTAAATTACAGACACTTGTTTCATTTTAGCAGCCTCCATTTCAGTGGGAGTTGTGAGAGTGCGAGCCAGGGAGCAGCTGAGAACATAAGTTTGAATGTGAAATACTTACCTCGTGAATCTGTGGACCGAAGGCTGAACAGGAGTGGAAGCAGACAGGGACTGCTGGGTAAGTGAACTAATGTACTCTGGCAGTGGCTAAACCTGAAACACTATGTGTATAGTGTCTCCCATCTGTCGTCCTCCTCTAACCAAATAAAACACTCTGTGTGGAGGGTTGGTAAAGTTAGGTCTTTTTAAAATCTCTTTTGGCAATTTAGAGCAGAGGTGATGAAAGCTAGGGCAGTTGCATGCTCCTTTTGCAGGATGTGGGAGGTAAAGGTCACCACCGGTGCCTCTGCTGACTTCACCTGTGAGAAGGGCAACCAACTCTAGCTCCTCACAAGTCACGTTAGGGAACTGGAACTGGATGAACTTTGGATCTTTCAGGAGGCTGAGGGGATGAGAGGAATTATAGGGAGGTAGTCACATCTAAGTTAAAGGATAAAGGTACCTGGGTGACTGTCAGGAGAGGAAAACGGAATAGGCAGACAGTGCAGGGATCCCCTATGACAATTCCCCTCAATAATAATTATGCCACTTTGGATGCTATTGGAGGGGGCTTGGAGGTTGGGTGGATGGGGAACCTACCAGGGGAAAGCCACAGTGGCCAGGTCTCTGGCACGGAGCCTGGTTTGTGATTCAGATGGGAAAGGGGGAGAATAGGAAAGCGATAGTGATAAAGATTCAATGGTTAGACAAACAGACAGGAGATTCTGTGGTTGCGACCAAGACTCCCAGATAGTATGTTGCCTCCCGGGTGCCAAAGTCAGGAATATCTCAGATCGAGTAGACAGGATTCTTAAGTGGGAGGGTAAGCAGCTGGAAGTCATGGTACATGTCGGTACCAATGAAAAAGGGATGAGGACCTGAAAAATGAATATAGGGAGTAAGATTGGAAACTAAAAGGCAAGACAAGCAGTGTAGTAATCTCAGTATTGCTATTGCTGCCAAGAGCTAGGAACAGAGAGCAAGTGCAGCTGAACATGTGGCTGCAGAGCTGTGTAGGAGGGAGGGCTTCAGACATGTGAATCATTGCGATACCTTCTGGGGAAGATGGGACCTGTACAAGGAGGATGGGTTGCATCTGAACTGGAGGGGCACCAATATCCTGGGCAGGTGGTTTGCTAGAGCTGTTTGGGAGGGTTTAAACTTGATTGGCAGGGGGATGGGAAATGGAGCTACGGATCATAGGATGGGGTAGCTGGTGAACAGGCAGATGCAGCGTGCAGAAAATCTGTGAGGAAGGATACAGAAAGTTGCAGTCAGTGTGATGGGTTGAAGTGTGTTTATTTTAATGCAAGAAGTATTAAGAATAAAGGTGATGAACTTAGAACATGGATCAACAATGTTGTGGCCATTACGGAGAATTGGATATCCCAGGGGCAGGAATGGTTGATGGATGTTCTGGGATTTAGATGTTTCAAAAGGAGTAAGGAGGGAGGTAAAAGAGGTGGGGGGAGTGGCATTGCTAATCAGGGATAGTATCACAGCTGCAGAAAGGGAGGTTGTTGAAGAGTGTTTGTCGACAGAGTCAATATGGGTGGAAATCAGAAACAGGAAAGGAGCAGTCACTTTTTTGGGAGTTTTCTATCGACCCCCAATAACAATAGAGACATGGAGGAGAAGGTTGCGAGGCAGATTTTGGAAAGGTGCAGAAGTAGCAGGGGTTGTTGTCATGGGTGACTTCAACTTCCCTAATGTTGATTGGAACCCCCTTAGTGCAAATAGTTTGGATTGAGCAGATTTTGTCAAACGTGTCCAGGAAAGATTCCTGATTCAATATGTAGATAGGCCAACCAAAGGGGAGGCCATATTGGATTTGGCGCTTGGCAACGAACCAGCAGTTTTAAAAGGGAGAAGAACAGACAAAGGAAGCACATGGTGAGGTCATTGCAGGAGAGAGAGAGAGAGAACCTGCACAGTAACTGCCTTTGATATTTGAATTCATGTGTCGCTGGACATCAGAGTGCATCTGGGAAAATTAACCAACAGTGAAATTCACAACTGATCTTGGAGGAACTGTTGGGTGAAGTTCACAGAATCAGATAAGTTAATCGTTGTTTACAAGTGTGGCCAACAGAGAATCTGCAGTAGTGAGTAGAGTAGATTCTTTCTTAATTATGTTTTTGGAGATATGTCTCTTGATTAAACTTAAAATATAAGCCATGACTATTAATTTAACCTGGGGCAGTGTTTGTAGAGGAATAAGACGGTGTTATTTTCTGGGTCTGTAGATTGTGAAGGAGCAAAAATGGCCTTTGCAGTGATATGTACTTCTTGTCAGATGTGGGAGTTTAAAGAGAATTTAAGCGTTACTGTGGATTATATCTGCCATAAATGCTGTTGGATGCAAATCTTATCAGATCGAGTGGATCGGTTGGAGAGACAGATAGAAGCGATGAGAAATTTGCAACAGCAACAGTATGTGGTGAATGGCAGTTATAAGAAGGGGGGAAAGTCTCAGATACAGTCACATAAATGGGTTAACTCCAGGAAGGGTAAGAGAGGTAGACAGCTAGAGCAGGAATCTTTTGTGGGTTTACCCATTTCAAACAGGTATACTGTTTTGGAAAATTTGATGGATTCTCAGGGGAACGTAGCACAAACAACCAGGTTTCTGGTATTGAGACTAGCTCTAATTCAACGAGGAGTACGACGGCTTCCAAGAGATCAATTGTGTTAGGGGATTCTGTAGTC
>NC_057710.1:69775400-69783239 GCF_004010195.1 Chiloscyllium plagiosum
GCATTTTGGGAAAGCAAATCTTAGCAGGACTTATACACTTAATGGTAAGGTCCTAGGGAGTGTTGCTGAACAAAGAGACCTTGGAGTGCAGGTTCATAGCTCCTTGAAAGTGGAGTCGCAGGTAAATAGGATAGTGAAGAAGGCGTTTGGTATGCTTTCTTTTATTGGTCAGAGTAATGAGTACAGGTGTTGGGAGGTCATGTTGCAGCTGTACAGGACATTGGTTAGGCCACTGTTGCAGTATTGCGTGCAATTCTGGTCTCCTTCCCATTGGAAAGATGTTGTGAAACTTGAAAGGGTTCAGGAAAGATTTACAAGGATGTTGCCAGGGTTGGAGGATTTGAGCTATAGGGAGAGGCTGAACAGGCTGGGACTGTTTTCCCTGGTGTTCCGCGTTGGCGGCTGAGGCGTGACCATATAGAGGTTTACAAAATTATGAGGGGCATGGATAGGGTCGATAGGCAAAGTCTTTTCCCTGGGGTCGGGGAGTCCAGAACTAGAGGGCATAGGTCTAGAGTGAGAGGGAAAAGATATAAAAGAGACCTAAGGGGCAACTTTTTCACGCAGAGGGTGGTACGTGTATGGATTGAGCTGCCAGAGGAAGTGATGGAGGCTGGTACAATTGCAACATTTAAGAGGTATTTGGATGGGTATATGAATAGGAAGGGTTTGGAGGGATGTGGGCCGGGTTCTGGCAGGTGGGACCAGATTGGGTTGGGATAGCTGGTTGGCATGGACAGGTTAGACCGAAGGGTCTGTTTCCATGCTGTACATCTCTATGACTCTATGAGGTCAGGTGTCAGATCTCTTGGTGGGAGAGCATTTTGGTGATAGTGATCACAACTTCCTGACCTTTTCTGTAGTCATGGAGAGGGATATGAGTGAACGTTATGGGAATGTATTTAATTGCGGGAGGGGGAATTACAATGCTATTAGGCATGAACTGTGGAACATAAATTTGGAAGAGATACTCTCAAGGAAATGCATGACAGAAAGGTGGAGTTTTTTTAGGGATATGATGATGCTGCTCATTTAACAAGATTATGTCCTTGGCTTTTTTTGTCAGAGATGTTGTAAAAGACATAGACTCTGAAAAGTCTAAGTTTGTAGGGTTTTAGGGCCAATTTGATTTTCGAGAACAGATATTGTCTTGGGAAAAAGGCTGTCAAGTTTAAAAAGAACACTTGTACAATGAAAGGAAAGTGGCCAGTTCTCCCAGCTTAGCCTTTTTCTGGTTTGGTCTGGCTATTCACTGAGAGCAGTGAGGCAGTTGTAAAAGCTGCTGGACTCAAAATAGCAGGTCCATGCTGATCCTCCTGTCTCTCTGACATCTCTCCTGTAATACCCTGTGTTTGATTTTACCTTTTGTGCCAAGAAGTATTTATGGGGATTTTGCAAGTATTTGGAACAGCATCATTAAGTTGGGATATTCCATTGGGATTTTTGGATATGTTAAGTTATTCTGTACTTCATTCTCTTTTGTTTATGTTTCATTCAGTAATCTTGTAAATAAGTTCTGTTTTGTTTAAAACTAAATGGTTTGACCAGCTGCATTAATCATGGAATGTCTGCGTTACACCTGCTTAAAACAACTAGCAAATTTAGGGTCTTGGCTACTTTCTTGAAATGCTTTGAGGAGTCTGGCCTGGTCCATAACAGCATCTGCAGACCTCACTTTCTCCATAACAGATTGGGGCTCATCTGGAATTTGCTCTATCATTGCAAATTGGGATTAGGGTTGTTGGATTAGAAGGCAGCGAATAGAAAGTATTAGTGTCTTTTGTTCTGGGTGTTGAATTCAGTTGGTTTAAACAGTGCTTGAGATAGCAATGGTTCTTTCTTAATGGTTCTTTCAGTCACCAAGAGTTTTCAGCTGGTGGATGAAGTGACCTTGGCAGTTTTGCAAAAGGTGATTAAGGCCAAGCTGCTGGAATTAGCTGAGAAGCTGAAGTTGGAGCTGCCTTCTTCCGTGAGGAAAGGAGAGATAATTACAGCAATAGCTCAGCATTCACATTTGACAGAAGTACCATCAGAATCTTTAGAGATGGCTAAAATTGAATTGAAAATGAGGCAGCTTGAATTAGAGGCAAAAGACAAGGAAAGGACAACAGAAATGCAACAGTTTGAAATACAATTAAAAGCAGAGGAAAGAGGAAAAGAGAGAGAAGAGAGAAAGAAGACAGAGAAAAGGAGAGAGAGGAAAGGAAGAAAGAGAGGGAGTTTGAACTTCAGAAATTGGCACTTAGACAGGAAAGTCAGCTTAAAAGGATCGAGGTGAAGACTGCAGGTAAACTGAGTAAGGGTGAGTAAACCAATGGTAGCCAAAGACCTGGTGAGAAACTGTTTAAAAATATTCAAGCATTGCCAAACTTTGAGAAGAATGTGGGAGCCTTTTTCATCTCATTTTAAAAGGTGGCTAAATAGATGCAGTGGCCAGTGACCATGTCGGTTTTGTTGATTCAAACAAAACTCAGAGGTAGAGCTAGTGAGGTATTCACATCACTGTGAGACGAGGTGTCTGGGGCATATGAGGACGTGAAGAAAGCCATTTTAAGTGCATATGAGCTTGTGCCAGAAGCCTACAGACAATGTTTCAGGAATCTAACGAGGGACCTGGTTAAACCTACATTGAGTTTGAAACGATCAAACAATGTAATTTTGACAGGGTGGATAAGGGCATTAAAAATAGAGCAAACCTATGAGTCTCTTGAAAGAATAGCTTGGCTAATTTCCTTTGAACTGAGATATATTAAAGGCAACATGTTTTGCTATGAACATTTCCATGAAACTGAATTGGAAGTAAAAAAAGGATGAGCACCTTATTGGGATTCCTGATGAAGGGCTTATGCCCGAAACATCGATTCTCTGCTCCTTGGATGCTGCCTGACCTGTTGTGCTTTTCCAGCAACACACTCTCGACTCTGATCTCCAACATCTGCAGTCCTCACTTTCTACCTTATTGGGATTGTATTATAGACCCCTAATAATCAGCGGGAAATTGAGAAACAAATTTGTAAGGAGATTTCAGTTATCTGTAAGAATAATACGGTGGTTATGGAAGAGGACTTTAACTTTGCGAACACAGACTGGGACTGCCATTATGTTAAGGGTTTAGATGGAGAGGAATTTGTTAAGTGTGTACGAGAAAACTTTCTGATTCGGTACATGGATGTATATTCTAGAGAAGGTGCAAAACTTGACCTACTCTTGGGAAATAAAGCAGGGCAGGTGACTGAGGTGTCAGTGGGGGAGCATCTTGGGGCCAGTAACCATAATTCTATTAGTTTTAAAATAGTGATTGGAAAAGGATAGACTGTATCTAAAAGTTGAATTTCTAAATTGGAGGAAGGTTAATTTTGATGGTTCAAAAGCTGATTGGAGGCAGATGTTCGCAGGTAAAGGGATGACTGGAAAATGGGAAGCCTTCAAAAATGAGATAACGAGAGTCCAGAGAAAGTATATTCCTGTTAGGATGAAAGAAAAGGCTGGTAGGTATAAGGAATGCTGGATGACTAGAGAAATTGAGGGTTTGGTTAAGAAAAAGAAGGAAGCATATGTCAGGTACAGACAGACAAGATTGAGTGAATCCTCAGAAAAATATAAAGGCAGTAGGAGTGTACTTAAGAAGGAAATCAGGAGGGCAAAAAGATAGCTTTGGCAAATAGAGTTAAGGAGAATCCAAAGGGTTTTACAAATACATTAAGGACAAAAGGGTAACTAAGGAGAGAATAGTGCCCCTCAAAGATCAGCAAGGTGGCCTGTGTGTGGAGCCGCAGGAGATGGAGGAGATACTAAACGAGTATTTTGCATCAGTGTTTACTGTGGAGAAGGATGTGGAAGATACAGAATGTGGGGAAATAGATGGTGACATCTTGAAAAATGTCCATATTACAGAGGAGGAGGTGCTGGATGTCTTGAAATGCTTAAAAGTGGATAAATCCCCAGGACTGGTCTGGTGTACCCTAGAACTCTGTGGGAAGCTAGGAAAGTGATTGCTGGGACTCTTGCTGAGATAATTATATCATCGATAGTCACAGGTGAGGTGCCGAAAGACTGGAGGTTGGCTAACGTGGTACCACTATTTAAGAAAAATGGTAAGAACAGCCAGGGAACAATAGACTGGTGAGTCTGATGTTGGTGGTGGGCAACAGGATTTCCATGTATTTGGAAGGGCAAGGGCTGATTAGGGATAGTCAACATGGCTTTGTGCATGGGAAATCATGTCTCACAAACTTGATTGAGTTTTTTGAAGAAGTAATAAGGAGGATTGATGAGGGCAGAGCGGTGGAGGTGATCTATATGGGACTTCATTAATGTGTTTGACAAAGTTCCCCATGGGAGACTGGTTAGCAAGTTAGATTTCATGGAATTCAGGGAGAACTAGCCATTTGGATACAGAACTGGCTTGAAGGACAGGATGGTGGTGGAGTGTTGCTTTTCAGACTGGAGGCCTGTGACCAGTGGAGTGCCACAAGGATCAGTGCTGGGTCCACTGCTTTTCATCATTTATGTAAGTGATTTGGATGTGAACATAGGAAGTATAGTTAGTAAGTTTGCAGATGTCATCAAAATTGGAGGTGTAAGTGGACAGTGCAGAAGATTACCTCACAATACCACAGGATCTTGTTCAAATGGGCCAATGTGCTGCGGAGTGGCAGATGGAGTTTAATTTAGATAAATATCAGGTGCCACGTTTTGGAAAGCAAATCTTAGCAGGATTTATACATTTAATGGTAAGGTCCTAGGGAGTATTGCTGAACAGAGACCTTGGACTGCAGGTTCATGGTTCCTTGAAAATACAGTCGCAGGTAGATAGGATAGTGAAGAAGGCGTTTGGTATGCTTTCCTTTATTGATCAGAGTATTGAATATAAGAGTTGGGAGGTCATGTTACGGCTGTACAGGACATTGGTTAGGCCATTTTTAGAATTTTGCATGCAATTCTAGTTTCCTTCCTATCGGAAATATGTTGTGAAACTTGAAAGGGTTCAGAAACGATTCACAGGGATGTTGCCAGGGTTGGAGGATTTGAGCTATAGGGAGAGGCTGAATAAGCTGGGGCTGTTTTCCCTGGAGCATCAGAGGCTGAGGGGTGACCTTAGACATTTACAGAATTATGAGGGGCATGGATAGGATAAATAGGCAAAGTCTTTTCCCTGGGATCGGGGAGTCCAGAACTCGAGAGCATAGGTTTAGGGTGAGAGGGGAAAGATATAAAAGGAACCTAAGGGGCAACTTTTTCACGCAGAGGGTGGTACGTGTATGGAATGAGCTGCCAGAGGAAGTGGTGGAAGCTAGCACAATTGCAACATTTAAAAGGCATCTGGATGGGTATATGAATAGGAAGGGTTTAGAGGGATATGGGACGGGTGCTGGTAAATGGAGCTAGATTAGGTTAGGATATCTGGTTGGCATGAATGAGTTGGACTGAAAGATCTGTTTATGTGCTGTATATCTCTGTAACTCTGTAACTCTATAAAAGCATATGATATTACAAGAATGACAACCAACTCATTTAGAAAGGGAAGATCGCACATTTCCCCTTAAGCAAGCACACTCATATATGCCATAATTTTAGTTTGCTTTCAATTGATGACTTAAGTTCCCTTTGGTAACGTTATACAGGAAATACAATGTGGAAGTAAGCCTCTCAGCCTGAACAGTCCATTTTGCCTTCACAAGGGCAACAATCCTAATAAAATGTTTGTTTTGTCTCATTTTCTTTCAACCACATTCATAAATGTCAGCAAACTGAGTTTTCATTTATGTTAGTAAACTCATTTTAAGTTCTAAAACTAGCATGGTGGGATTTAAATTGGTTCTTTGAATTATTAGCCCAAACTTGTGTATTACTTAAAACAACACATGCTGGCGTTTACAGCAAGTCAGGCAGCATCCATGGAAAGAGAGCAAGCTAGTGTTTTGAATCTCGATGACTCTTCAACAGAGCTGACGTGAAGTGTGGAAGGGGCAGCATTAATGCAATATTCCGGGGGGAGGAGGGAGTTGGAGTGTTGGGGGAGAAAGAATGTTGATAGTTCAGATTAAGTAATCGGAATGTGAGAATGGCACATGTATTACCACGTTAACCTTCACCCTACCATACCCTATAGGTTTTATTAGGTTTTAAAGCTGACACCAAGGTTTGATTGATTTGGTTTCACTTCTGTTTCATTAAGCATGTTATCTCAGAACCACATCAACCTCATGGCACTTAACAAAACTAATGGATTAGGTAGTATCAAAACATAGAGACTTGCAATTTACATTTTTGCCATTTATGTTTTGTATCAAAAACATTTCAAAGTGTTTCCCACAATAAATGATTTCAAATAAAAATGATCTATGCAAATATCAAATTTATTGCTTTATTTCTTACCAGTATGTTTTGATTGAAAAATAGTGGAAATGTCAGAAATTCCAGAGTAAATTAAGAATGTAAATCAGCAAAGCTTTGTGAGGCAAAGTATCCACAGCCTTTTAGGGAGGGATCCAGATTTCTATTTACCTTAGTATAATGTTGCCACTTTTCATGTAACGGGAAATATACATAAAGAATGTTTAGTTTGTTCATTTTCTGGCCACCTGGAATGCTGAACAGAAAATGTTACTGAAAAATTGCTGTGGTGAATTGCAGGCACAGCAATGTGGAATAGCACTGGGAGAAACCCTGTTGGCATGGATTTGTGCATCCCTGACACTATCATTACTGCCTTATTTTGGCTGCATGATGGTTGCAGGGCCATGAGACAAAGCAGCATTCTATAATAGCATTGAATTGGACCATTGGTTGTACAAAGTATTCTGGCTGTGCTCTCCTTTGATTTTCCAGTAAATTTCTAGAAAAGACTAAGCAAAGAATTGCAGATACTGGAAAGAAGGGTCCGAGGGTTCTAGCAGCTTTAATTTTGTTTCTAGATGAGGTTTACTTTTATTTTGTTCTTGGCTACTGTTGATGAGAAGAAAGTGAGGTCTGCAGATGCTGGAGATCAGAGGTGAAAATGTGTTGCTGGAAAAGCGCAGCAGGTCAGGCAGCATCCAGGGAACAGGAGAATCGACGTTTCGGGCATAAGCCCTTCTTCCATTTTCTGCTGTTGATGAGAGGAGACCAACAGGTAAGAATCCTTTTCAAGATAATGTGGCATGTTGGGTGGTGGTTTTGGGTAAGTCAGCTACAATTCTTTAACAGAATATACTAATCTATCCCTCTCTGCATTCTTACCTTTCAGATACTGATTATATTGGCAATAACTTCATCCTTTTATAAAGTTGGACTTCTGCCCGCTGACAGGGTCAACATCGTAGGTAAAAACAATGACTGCAGATGCTGGAAACCAGATTCTGGATTAGTGGTGCTGGAAGAGCACAGCAATTCAGGCAGCATCCGAGGACAGGCAAAATCCGAGGACAGGCAAAATCGACGTTTCGGGCAAAAGACCTTCAGGAATAAAGGCAGAGAGCCTGAAGCGCGGAGAGATAAGCGAGAGGAGGGTGCGGGTGGGGAAAGAGTAGCATAGAGTACAATAGGTCAGTGGGGGAGGAGATGAAGGTGATAGGTCAGGGAGGAGAGGGTGGAGTGGATAGGTGGAAAAGGAGCTCGGCAGGTCGGACAAGTCCGGACAAGACAAGGGGACAGTGTTGAGCTGGAGGTTAGAAACTTGGATGAGGTGGGGGAAGGGGAAATGAGGAAGCTGTTGAAGTCCACATTGATGCCCTGGGGTTGAAGTGTTCCGAGGCGAAAGCTGAGGCGTTCTTCTTCCATCCGTCTGGTGGTGAGGGAGCGGCGGTGAAGGAGGCCCAGGACCTCCATATCCTCGGCAGAGTGGGAGGGGGAGTTGAA
>NC_057710.1:69786449-69837358 GCF_004010195.1 Chiloscyllium plagiosum
GGTAAAAACAATGACTGCAGATGCTGGAAACCAGATTCTGGATTAGTGGTGCTGGAAGAGCACAGCAATTCAGGCAGCATCCGAGGACAGGCAAAATCGACGTTTCGGTCAAAAGCCCTTCATCAGGAATAAAGGCAGATATCATCATCAGCTAAGAATGGAATTAAGTTTTGGCCCATGTTAGTGAAGCTTTAGAACTCAAAACTAGGTCTCCTATAGATTGCTTAATTCCTCATTTTCTATTTTCACCCTGAGTTTCAATCATGTTAATGTGAAGAGGTTAAATACATTGCGTAACACCACTAAGGTTTTAAAGAACTGGTAAGAAACTGAAGTAATAAAAAAAAGTGATTTAATGGCCCTACACATGGGATTTAAAACATATAGTTTTTTTTGTCCTTATTTTGTTTGTAGTATACTGGTGACATTAGCTGAGTAGCCTGTACTGTCCATCTCACGTTCTTCCCTGAGGGTACTTAGTGGGCTGGAGTTGGATTAAATAATTTTTTACAATGATTATGGATTATTTCATTTTGGATGCTAACTCATGTCATTGACAGGGTCAGGCAGGCAGACAGTAGTGTAGTGGAAATGTTACTGAACTAGTAGACTAGTAAAATGTTCTGGTGACATGCATTCAAATCTCATTTGGCAGATGGTGAAATCTGAATTCAATAAACATCTTAATTAAAAGGTTAGCCTGAAGAAACCTGTAACCACTGTCAATGAATGTAAAAAAATTTCATTCACTAGTATCCTTTAGGGAAGGAATCTGCTTTGTTTACTTGATCTGTCTTGTGTGTGACTTCAGACCCACAGCAATGTGGTTGACATTTAACTGCATTCCGCACAGTAGATGCTGACATTGTCAACAACATCTTCATTCCAAAAATGAACAAATAAAAAATTACGATATAACATATGATAAGGCAAGGAGCAGAGTAGGTGAGCTGTTTTGATCATTTAGGAACAATGAGTGAAGAAAAAGATTGAGTGATGAATGTTAATTCTAGCACAACAAGAAGGAGCAAGAATAGAATTTATTATTTTACTTACACTGACAACACAATACTAATAAATATATAGAAAATCAATTTTATCAAAAATAGCTATTCAATATAGATACAGTGCACAAACATGATTTAAAATCAGGGAACCGAGATCCAGCTATTTAGAGACCAGATGTATTTAAATTATCTCAGAAGTTTTTGCAGTGGGAAGATTTGGGTAGAAAACATTTCCGGCTGTCTTGAGTCACAATTCAGTATTGCTAAGACAATTCAAGGTAGTTGCTCGAGAATATAAAGAAAAAGCCAAGGATTGTTTCCAGTCTGCTGCTGAGCTGCCTTTTCAAAAGGTTGTGCACAAATTGACTACACAATGGCAGTAGAAATGAGGAAGGCCAGGAAACCAATATCTATTTTCCTCATCAGAGTAATTTTTGTTTCAAATGTGCAAATCTTCATATCTCGTTTGGAGGAAATTCTGTATCTTGATGTTGTGAATGATTTTTATCTATTAACTCTTAGTTTGAACCAGCCCAGATGAATGAAAAAGTCTACTGCTTGACTAATAACTTTATACAGGGATGAGCACATCTTTATAAAATTCTTTGTGGATTATTTTCATGAAATGAAAAAATATTAGATTCTTTTATGTGCAGTCTGAGGGGGGAAGACTCTTCCTTTTTGGTTGCATATAAAAATAGTGGACTGTTATCCACTGGTCCGCACTTCATTTCCCCCAATCTCCTTGCACACCTCTCCAGACCCACATTTCATTCAGTGCTGCTACCTCTGCCAGCTAATTGATTTGAATGAAATAAAATTTGACAATTTCAATCCTGAGTGGTACTCAGTGCTGTGGATCATTATAGTTAAAGTGAAATGAAGGTTTAGCCTACGGAATAGCAGGGGCAGTCATTCAGTGTGGGGGCAGGCTCCACCCCTGACCTTTTAGCTGGGGGTGGGTGCAAGAGCCATGGCCCCCCCATCGATCCAGGCTAATGTCTTTATAACATGTAGGAAGTGTGAATGTAATGAATGGATATACAGTGAGAGGAAGAGACAGGAGGGAGAGAGCTGTTTAGACACATTGAATGTTAATATTCTGGGAACCTGGGTTCGAATCCTGTCATGGCAGATGGTGGAATTTGAATTCAATAAAACAAATCTGGAACTAAGAATCTACTGATGATCACAAAACCATTGTTGATTGTCAGGAAAAACCCATCTTTTCATTAATGTCCGTCAGATTAATTACCGGACATTAATTTGGATATATGACTCCAGACCCACAGCAATGTGGTTCACTCGCAACTGCCCTCTGAATTGGCTTGGTAAAGTATTCAGTTGTAACAATTGCTACAAAGTTTCTAAGCAATGAAACCATATGGACCACCTGTCATCGACCTTGGCACCGGAAAAGACAACATTAGAAACAGCTGTGTCAACCCTGCAAAGTCATCATTACTAACATCTGGGCCTAATGCCAAAATTAGAAGAGTTATCTCACAGGCTGGAGAAGTAGCAGCCTGACATAGTCATACTCACAGAATCATGTCTAACAGACAATGTTCTAGACACCACCACCACCACCACCACCACCACCACCATCATCAGCATCCCTGGATATGTCCTGTTCTACTGAGAGGAAAGACCCAGCAGAGGTTGCAGTACAGTGATAAACAATTGGGAGGGAATTGCCCTTGGAGTCCTCAACATTGGACCCCATGGCTTCAAGTTAAACACGAGCTAGGAAAACTCCTGCTGATTACACATCCAGTCATCCCTCAGTTAATGAATCAGTACCACTCCATGTTGAACAACACTTGGAGATAGCACTGAGAATACCAAGGGCAAAGAATATATCCTAGGTGAGGATTTCATTGTCCACCTCCAAGAGTGGCTTGGTAGCAGTACTACTAATCGAACTGGTTGGGTCCTAAAGGGCATGGGTCTGCAGGAGATAGTAAGGAAACCAACAAGAGGGAAAAACATAATTGATCTCGTCCTTACCAATTTACTGGCTGCAGATGTCCATGACCACTGTCAGTAAGAACAACGACTGTGCAGTCCTTGTGGAGACGAAATCCTGCCTTGATATTGAGAATAACCTCCATCGTATTGTGTGGCGTTATCACTGTACTAAATGGGACAGACTTTAAACAGATCTAACAACTCAAGACTGGTCATTCATGAGACGCTGTGGGCCATTAACAGCAGCAGAATTATATTCCAGCACAATATGCAACCTCGTGGCTCAGTATAACCCCCACTCATGAACAACCATGGTTCAATGGAGCGTATAGGAGGACATGCTAGGAGCAGCAGCAAGCATACCTGAAAATTAGGTGTCAACCTAGTGAAGCTACAATACATGACTACTTGCATGCCAAACAGCACAAGCAGCAAGCGATAGACAGATCTAAGTGATCCCACAGCCAACAGATCAGATCTAAGCTCTGCAGCCCTGCCACCTCCAGTCGTGAATGGTGGTGGACAAATATACAACTCACTAGAGGAAGAGGCTTCACAAATATCCCCATCCTTAATGATTGAAGAGCCCAGCACATGGTGCAAAAGATAAGACTGAAAGCATCGGCAACAATCTTTACCTAGAAGTGCTGACTGGATGATCCAACTCGGCCTCCTCCAGTAGCCCCCCAGCATTACAGATACCAGGCTTCAGTGAACTCAATTCACTCCATTTGATGTCAAGAAATGGTTGGAGATACCGGATACTGCAAAGGCTATGGGCCGTGACAATATCCCAGCAATAGTCCTGAAAACGTGTGCTCCAGAATGTGCCACCTCCCCAGCCAAGCTGTTCTCATACAGTTACAACACTATTATCTATTTGACAGTGTAGAAAATTGCCCAGGTATTACTGTACATAAAAAGCAGGGCAAATCCAACCCAGCCAATTACTGCCCAATCAGTCTCCTGTTGATCATCAGTAAAATGATGGAAGGTGTCATCAACAGTGCTAACAAGCAGCACCTGCTGAGCAATAATCTGCTCAGTGACACCCAGTTTGGGTTCTGCCAGGCCACACAGCTCCCCTCATTACAGCCTTGGTTCAAACATGGGAAAAACAGTTGAATTACAAAGGTGATGTGAGAGTGATAGCTCTTGACATAAAGGCTGCATTTGACCAAATATGGCATCAAAGAGCCCTCGCAAAACTGAAATGAATGGGTATCGGGGGCAAACTCTCTGCTGATTTGAGTTATACCAGAGTGTGATGGAATTATACCCCTATGCCTGGATGTGTGCACCTCCAACAACACTCAAGAAAATTGATACTATCTCAGTCAAAGTAGCCTGTTTGATTTGCATTCCATGCGTCACTGTCAACATTCGCGGACTTCAACACAAATGCACAGTGGCATGAAGGTATACAGTATACACAGCTGTAGCTCACTAAGGTTCCTTTAACAGCACCTTCCAAGCTCACAATCTGTACCACTTAGAAGGAAAAGGGCAGCATATGTTTGAGAACACCATCATCTGCAAGTTCACTGCCATTTTCTTCCGTGAATCTTCATTCAATTGAACTTAATTTTTCTTAATTCTAAGAATTCCTTCAGTTTTAATTAAACGCTCTGGTCTTTAACTTTAAAACTAAACTCCTTAAACTGAGGGGATCTATCAGTAGAGCTGTTTTCCACTCCAGCTCTAGCCAAGACCTCTGTAAACTGCCAAATTGAAACCAAACAGCTTTTTTAAAGTTATTGGTTTCCTGTATTCAAAAGGAACAGAAGTCAATTTCTGACCTAAATTGAAAAACAACTGTTTACTTTGTTCACTCATAAAAACTCTCCTAATGTAAACAAATTTCCATCGCCCTCTAAGGACTATCTCCCTCAGATTGTTTTTCTTAAAAGAAATTACCATGGCTACAGTAATAATTAAATGTTAATCATTAAATCATTAAATTTCATAGGCACAAACGAAACCCACATACATTAGTTAAAAATCAAAAAATTCAAAACTAATCATATTAAAATATATAAATAGTCATTATTGCTCCTTTATTAGGCTGTTGAAACAAAACAGGAAAATATTAATCAGAAAATTGTTTTGTACAATATCAATATTTACAGAGAATGACTTGAATAGTTATTACACATTAATTACAACTATTTCCTAATAACTGACCACAATATTCTCCAAAAGGAAGTTACATAACAATGTAGTTTTGCAGTTAAATCTTTGTTATCCTGCACATTTGTCTTGAAATTAATCAGTGATATCCAAGTGAAATTGACCTGTAAAGGCACTCTCAAATTTGTAGGTTATTGATTTTGTCAACTCACATTGAAAGGATCCCAAGTTATCCAAGACATTGAATTTTCAAAGTATAAAAGCCTAAACAGGTCATTTGAATTAATTTCTCAAATAGCCTTAAGTAGAAGTAGACATTCTTAAATTTATGAAAGCAAAATCTTAATTCAAATAATTTTAAATTTGTATTTCCCGAGCTCCGTCTCTTTCGTGCACACTCATGTTATGGTAACTATGGTTTTTAATGATCGAAAACAATCGCTGACAGCATGCGTGGTTACAGTATTTATCTGTGTGTTTTTGTGGTTTGATTTCCCCTTCATCTCTCACCATCTCTGAGCTGTATTCATAACTGCTTCTGTTCTTTCCTTGCCTTCTTGTTTCTCTCTATGTACTCACACTTTGCTCTATTTGCCTAAATCCTTCCTCTGTGCAAATTTTGATTATCTCTCTTAATTTTGCCATCTCAACCTTCATTTAAAAAAAAAATCATTTGTGGAAAGTGATTGTCGCTGACTAGCCAGCATTTATTCCCCATCCCTAATTGTTGTGGAGAAGATGATACTGAGCTGTCTTCTTGAACTGCTGCAGTCCACCTGCAGTGGGTTGACCCACAATACCATTAGGGAATTCTAACATGTTGACATGAAGGAAGTGAAGGAACAACAATGTACGGAGGAACTTTGGTTATCCGAATGAGCTGGACGGGCACTAGTTCATTCGGATAATTGATTATTTGGTTAATTGATTTCTTCTGGGGCTTGGAGTTTTCTGTGAAGTCTGCTCCCATTCAGAGACTAGGCAGCAGCACACTTCACACAGCCCCGCCCCCCTAAACCTGCCCTCAACCCCTGCCCGCCCCCACCCCCACCTTCTCGTCCGCCCCCAACCCTGCCCGCGCCCCGTCTGCACCCCCGGCTGACCCACCTCCCGTCCGCCCCCACAGGGTAGCCGGACTGGACACAAATAGTAAGAATACTGCTGCCTTTTGTGGGGTAAGTCTCCAAATAGCACACATACACACACACACAAATTTTTACTGCAACATTTTGACAGGTTCCACCTTTGCCCTGTACAGGACAATGTTGGAGAAATTATCTGGCGAAGGGGGGTTTAGGGTACACCCCTGTGTAGAACTCCAGGGAAAGTGTGGCGGGAAAGAGAGAGAGGGCGGGAGTTCAGTCATTTAGAGACGCTGCCTGGACTGTCCAGGACTGTTCTCTGCAGCATTTCAGTGAACTGAGTTTGTTTTCAATCATTGTACCTGTAAACAAAAGACGCAATCTGGTTTGAAACAGCTCTTTGACGTAATGTTTCTATCAGGACCTTGAGATCCCCTTCGGATAATTGATATTCGGATAATCAAGGTTCCTCTCTATTTCTAGGTCAAGATGGTTAGGGACTTGAAACTTAAAGATGGTGGTAATCCCATGTATCTGCTGCCCTTGTCCTTCTAGATGGACATGTTTGTTGGTTTGGAAGATGCTGTCTGAGGAACTTTGGTGAATTTATGCAGTGCATCTTGCAGTGGTGGAGGGAATGGATGCTTGTCGATGTGGTGCCAATCAAGTCGGCTGCTTTGTGCTGAATGGTATTAGGCTTCTTGAGTGTTGTTGGAGCTGCATTCATCCAGGCATGTGGAGAGTATTCCATCACCTTCCTGATTTATGCCTTATAGAACATGGACACGCTTTGGGCAGTAAGGAGGTGAGTTACTAACCACATTATTTCTAGCGTCTGTATAGCAGTGAAAAATGTCAGGTCATTCTGCTATAATGGGATAGTTGCATTCCCCTGCAACTTTACACTATAGAAAATCGTGCTTTGGAAAACTGCTATAGAAAATCATGCTGTACAAGATCGCGATAGAAAATCGCTATACTGTTCAGTAGAGAGTTTGCTCTACCCAAACCGAGGCCAAAATTTGTCAATCGCATTATTGCCAATTCATGTTAATGAAACACATGTTATACCAGAACGACCTGTGCATCAATTTCACATCACATTTGTCTCTGGATTTTAAGACTACTGTCAGCATTCATTGACTTTAGTCACGTTCTGCCTGCACCGTGCGGTAGTCTTTCAGGAGGTTATACTTCCATTCTCTTCAACCAAAGGGTAATCACAGATAATATAGTGTATGCACCTCTGTGTCAAGTTCGATGTCATGTTCCCACCCTTCTCTTGTGTAGTTGTTGGATTTAACTCTGTTGGCTCTATGGCTGGTTTGTAATGCAGAGTGATGCAACGGCCTGAGTCCATTTCCCTCACTCGCTGACGGTACCATGAAGGACTCTCCATCTCAACCTCTACCCTTGCTTAAGGTATGTTGATGCTTAGGTTAAACCACCAGAGTCATCTCTCTCTCTCTCTTTTTTTCTCTCTCTCTAATGAGAGGGTAGGTCTGAGGTCGGATAGGACTATAGTGACTTTACTTTTTGTGGGATTTCAATTTCTATCACCATTGCTATTTCCAGTGTGAGATTTTCTTCTGATTGTAACATATCTGAAAGGAACTTATCATAAATTCTGATAACATAGAACATAGAATATTATAGAACAGTACAGCCCTTCAACCCTTGATGTTGTGCCACACTGTGAAACCAGTCTGAAGCCCATCTAACCTACACTAATCCATTTTCATCCATTTGCCTATCCAATGACCACTTAATTGTCAGTAAAGTTGGCAAGTCTACAACTGTTGCAGGCAGTGCATTCCATGCCCCAACTACTCTCTGAGTAAAGAAACTATCTTTGACATCTGTCCTATATCTATCACACCTCAATTTGAAGCTAAGCCCCCTCATGCTAGCCATCACCATCTGAGGAAAAGGGCTCTCACTGATTATCTAACCCTCTGATTATCTTGTTTGTGTCAATTAAGTCACCTCTCAACCTTCTTCTCTCTAATGAAAACAACCTTAAGTCTCACAACCTTTCTTTGTAAGACTTTTCCTACATACCAGGCAATATCCTAATAAATCTCCTCTGAACCCTTTCCAAAGGTTCCACATTTTTCCTACAATGCGGTGACCAGAACTGCATGCAATACTCCAAGTGACGCCGCATCAAAGTTTTGTATAGCTGCAGCATGAAACTTGATCCCTCTACTAATAAAGTTAACACACCTTCTTGATAACCTTATCAACCTGGGTGGCAACTTTGAGGGATCTATGTATATGGTCACCGAGATCTCTATGCCCACCTACACTACTAAACATCTTACGATTCACCCAGTACTCTGCATTCGTGTTACTCCTTCCAAAGTTTTCTGCACCAAATTCCATTTGCCACCTCTCAGCCCAGCTCTGCAGCCTATCTATGTCCCTCTGTAACCTGCAACATCCTTCGGCACTATCTACACTGTACCGACCTTAGTGTTGTCTGCAAATTTACTAACCCATCCTTCTATGCCCTCATCCAGGTCATTTATAAAATGACAAACAGCAGTGGCCACAAAACAGATCCTTGTGGGATCCTAGTAAGCGAACTCCAGGATGAACATTTCCCATCAACCACCACCATCTGCCTTCTTTCAGCTAGCCAATTTCTGATCCAAACTGCTAAATCGCCCTCAATCCCATGCCTCTGTTCTGGTTGTAAATGGCAATAATCATAAAATTATGATAATATTAAAAGGTCATTAACGATGTTGCCAATGGGTTCTTCTTGAAGCTGTATTCTTCTATTATAATCTTGCTCTCTCCCAATTATTTGATTGGTTCTTAATATAATGTATTTGTTATATTTTGTTAAAATTGTTAAATAAGGTGTCCATTTCTTCTCATACATTCTGTTTTAAAACATGATCTGCAGAGTAAAGAAATGTATTGACTTGTTCTTCTCTGGGTTTTTTATGGAATCCTGAAGTAAATGTATTTCATGAATTGTCTCTTTCATATAGTCCAGTTTCATTTCAAAAGTAAATTGATCTAAAATTTACTTGGAGTTAGAATATCTTTCTCCATTGTCACTGTATTTAACTGCTATAACTTCTCTTAATTAAGTAATTTACTTGCAAACTGTTGAAGAAATGTTTAAAGTTGTTTATAGATGCAGCTGGTTTTGCTGTTCAGCATTTTAAATTGTAGAATCACAGTATTAAATGATGCCGTCTACAGCAAAATTTTAAAGTTTTATTTTTGACTATTTACTTCATTTAAAGCTGCTGGATAATGAAGACAAATTGCAAATAAAGCCCTATCATTACCGAGCTTTGTGGTTTCATGAAAGTTTCTAACTTTTTTTTCTAAAATTTTCTTTGAGTTTTGTTATTTAAAGCTGAAGAACTGTTCAAGTTTAAATTATCTTCCCACTTCTGCTGAAAAAGAATTGAGTTTTTAAAGGTGCTTTAAAATGGATACATTTTGTATTTTTAGTTTTTTCTTTCTTATCCTTTGATGGCTGTAGCTTTGTAGAGCTGAGGATTTCTTCAGGGCTGAGACTGAGGGGCTGACATCCACATTCCTTTCACCATGGTATATGTTATCTTCTTGTCCACAGGTACCATTTGAAATGCTTTGGGTAAATTCAGTGGCACCAAACCTTCTTATTAATATTGGTTTGTTACTGATTATATGTGGAAAGAATACCCATACAAATTCTTTGGCAGGAGAGAGACTTGGTCTTGTTGAACATAGTAGATCTTTACATAGTGCTTTATAATTAGCTACATTACATATGAGTCACTTGAAAGCATAATGAGACCCCAAGCTAGATATATATTACAGCTTAGCTATATGGAACCTAGCATTGAATAGTGCAACTTGGAACTTCTTGAACTTAGAACTGGTTAATGCTTCCTGGGAGCAGTCCTTTATATGCTGATGGTTGGGAGCTTACCTTGTGATGTCAGTTATCCCTTTCCAAGGACTAAAATCACCACACTCTTACCAGACCATACAGCTGTGCTCTGATTAAAGAGAGACAATTGATGATGATTTAACTTGAGGGTCAACATGCCTCGGGTGAAGGGAGAGGTTGAAAGGAGAGTCCTCCACAGTAACTTCAGCCAGTGCGGGAATTGGGCCCACATTGTTGGCATCACTCTGCCTCACAAACCAGCTATCCACCCAATTGAGCTAACCAAATCCCTTCGTGTACTAACTCTTTTATACAACAAAGCGAACATTAAAACGAAACATATATTATGTTGCTTACATAAATAACAATATCATATCAGTGAACAAGGCTCAACCAAATTAAGAAATATGAGTGACACCTGCTGGGTAAAACAGTACATGAATTGCAGTCTTCTGCTGACTGTAGGATTGAAGAGCTTCTATAAAGGTAAGGTAAAGCTGCCGTAGTCGTACCAGAACATAGGGCTGTTCCCTCATTAGAAAGAGACAGAGAGAGATGACTCGTGGTGGTTTAGCCTATGGGTCACCACACCTCAGACAAGGAGAGATATTAAGAAGGAAAGAAGTTCAAGGTAACTTCAGCTGGTACAGGATGAACCCATGCTGTTGGTGTAACTCTATATTGCAAATCAGCCATCCAGCCAACTGAGCTAATGAATGTATATAATATGTTTCAGAATCCCTAAGGATCTATCTTCAGCTCTCACTTATTTGTACTTCATGCATTGCATCTTAGTGACATCATCTGGAAGGATAATGTCAGATTCCAAATGTCTCTTCCTCACCCGCATTTCACCCAATTTTTGCACTGTCTCTGATTTGTCTGCACTGTCTGTTATCCATGCTTGACGAGCAGAATTTTCATCCAATTAAATATTGAGAAGACTAAGACAATTATCTTTGGTCCTTGCCACAAATCTTGTTCCTTGACTAATGACCTTAGCCTTCTCCCTTGTCACTTTCTGGGCTGAAATAGAGTCTTGGCAAAATTGGCTTTCTGTTTGACCCTGAGATAAACTTCCAACTATATATCTACTCCCTTACTAAAACTACCTATTGCTATCTATTTCCCATCTTCCAGCCACTGAAAACTTATTAATTCATTCTAAATTCTATAAAGCCATATCCTAAATTATACCAAGTCCCATTCACTGATTACTCCTGCATTCACTGACTTACATTTGTTCCAAGCCCAGCTTTGATTTTAACACTTCCATTCTTGTTTTCAAATCTCTCCATGACCTTGCCCTTCTTTGTCTCTGTAATCTCCTTCAACACTACAAGCCTCTTGGCTCTTGTGCATTCCCAATTTTAAATGCTCCATTATTATTATTTTATTAAATTAAATCTGCTACATAAATAAATGTCCTAAATCCTGTAATTCTTACATGTCTTGGTCTGTTTTTGCTCATGTCTTTGGTTCACAAAACCTTCCTTTACAATACCAAACTTTTGTTTGCCGGTCATTAAGTTAATTCAAGGCTGAGATAAACAGATTTTGAATCAGTAGCAAAATCATGGAGAATGCAGAAAAGGCAGGAAAGTGAAATTGAGGAATATCAGATCACGATCGCAATGAATAGCAGAACAGTCTTATTTGGCCAAGAGGCCTACTTGTCCTCCATATCTTATGGTATTAAGAGGACTGGGAGATAAGCCATGCCAACAAGTCTTTTGCCTGATTCCTTTCTTTTACTTAGCTGAATTGATAAGGAGGCAGTTAGTGCATCTAACGTAATGGTCATGATTGATTGAGGCCACAATTCCTAATGTGCGTTCTTGGACAATGAATGATATATCACTGAAGCGAAATTTTAAGCTGGAAGGGTGGCATCATTGAATCATTGGAGTGATAATTACTGCAATTGTTCCTTTTGGAGCCTTGCATTTTAGAAGTTTTCCTTTGTTTCTGAAGAAAATAAGCAGTAACTTACTCCACCCATTTTGCATGTGGTGTCAGTCATTGTGTAGTTATTGTACCGTTGACCTTTGAGCTGATATGGGAAGGTTCGAAATTTAATTCAATGTACATAAGTTGCTGGCTCCATTGCATGAACATCTCTCCTCGTGTTCAGGCTCCCTTTGTATCGCTGTCCCTATGGCCACAATGACCTTTCAGGCACCCCCCCCCCCCCTGGTTACTGTTGAGTCCCTTTTGTATAACTAATACTGTTTCCACTTACCCCAGAATCCTTAACTTTGGAAACTCTCAAATCCTTGTTGGCCCCACACCCTCCTCATGTAGAGTTCAGTGTTCCTGTGACTCATGTGAATGGTCCTTCTAGAGCTCTCAGAACTATTGATTACTGATTCTTGTTGCCTCATGTCACTGTCATTGTTCACTCAGTGATCCAGTTCAATCGAGTTCACCCCAATCTTGAGTTGCCATTTTTCACCAGGAGGCCACAGCCTGCCACAGATAAAGCCTCCTTACCATTACAGACCAAACCCAGAAATGACTGTGATCCACTCCCTTGCATCACTTGTCAGTACAACCCTGATTTGTCATGGTTACCTCTCTGATTGATTTTTCTACAGGTCCCCAACTAACCTACCTGTAATCTCTGAACTGGTTGCACTTGACCTGGAGGACTGACCATAGCTCAAACTCAGACTTTTCACTGTTCCTTAGATATATGTGACAATAAATCAAATCAAGTATGTGATTGACAGTGCCAAACCCCTTGGACTGGAATGGGAAAACCCATTTGGTTGTGATGGTACACCTGACTGTCTTTGTGGTGTTCCCTGACTAATTGTAGACCTCCTCACCACACTAAGAACTGATGCCCTTTAACTTCCAGACAACCATTTGCTTGAAGCACAAACAGTTTGTTTTTTGTGTAAATACCAGGCATGTACTGCAGGTGTGACATAACTTTTACGTGGTACTGTACAGTGACATGTCTACCCCTGCTCCTTGAATGTTCAATGCTCCCCAAATATGATGAGTTGCCTACCGGTCCCTCTGTGCTATAAAGCAATGCAAACCACAGAGTATGGCAGCCTGTAACAGAACACTAAAGACTGTGCGCTAAGAGAACAATGTGAGCAGCACAAAGGCTGGCAGCCTGTAAATCTATGTTGAAGTCAGTGAGTATTTTTCCCACTCTTTGGACCTGGGCATCACTGGCTGGATAAGCATTTATTGCTGTCCCTAGTTGCCTTGAGAAAGTAGTGGTGAGCTATCTTCTTAATTCCTGTAGTCCATGTGTTGTAGGTAGACTCATATGCAGCAAGAGAGGGAATTCCAGGATTTTCACACAGTATGCCAGGAAAGCAATCTGGAGTATTCAGAGTTTAGCAGTTAGATCCATGTATTAGTGTTAGTGATAGTGAATATTAAGAAAACAGGCTAAGCTGTGACCAGGCAAAATCATGCAAGCCACATGTATCCCTAAGCTCCAAAGTAAAGTATTGAAGGGGTAAAGTGATTGTGCGTTGGATCAAAGCAAATGCGATAATGTGGTAATACTGGTGGTTTGCCAACACCAACTTGCGAGGACATAGCATTGAGGAAGATGGTGGCCAGGAAGCATGTATGAAAAATCATTTGATCAATTGCTCCTCTTCAAACTTAGTTGATTAAAAAGTACTGATTTTCTTAACATCTTTTTTTCTAAATTCAACAGAGTATTTGATTGTTTTATTTAACTATCCTACAAGTGAAATTAGCCAGATCCATGACTGTTCCCAACGAAAATTTTTTTAAAAGTGAGAGAAAGACTGACTGAAATTTACACTCCCAATGGTTGTAAAGGCAGCGAACACACAAAATCCAACAAAGGCCATTCTGTACATCTTCTGATATATTTGAAATTTTATGGGGCTAACAGGGGATGAAATTTTAGATGCTAAAAAAGAGATTTTCAACCAGGTCGTAAATATACCACTTAGGAGAGAACTAGCTAATGCAGATAGGGAAGACACATTGTTCAATTTCAAATCTGTGCTCAGTTATTTAATCTAATTTGGGAAGCAATTACAATAAACGGAATGTAATAGTAAAAATACTGAAAAATTTCTGCATCATACTTTTTGGAGTATTTTAACAGCTCAAGCAGTTACCCCAGAAACAATGCTGAGGATTTTTAGTATGTGTTGCATTTTTATTGGAACATAGGTAATTAATCTCAGTTACAAGTAGTTGTTTATATCTCTCAAGGCTAAAGGTATTAAAAGATATGGGGGAATGTGGAAACAGGCTACTGAGTTGGACAATCAGCTGTGAGAATGAATGGTGGAACGGGCTTGATGGGCCAAATAACCTACTCCTGCTTCGAATTTCCATCTTTGTATGACTCCTTGGGTGGAAAATGGAGAAAAGAAAATCAACTGGTGCTCCCACACTTGTGTACTATGTAGTTGCTCCTGCTGGAAAACTCATGGATAGAATCTTATCATGTTAGTTGCTGCCGGAATAGCAGGACTATTTTCAGTTTTGGTATCATCCCTCTGCACAGCATCAAAAAGAGAAGTTGCTGGAAAAGCTCAGCAGGTCTGGCAGCATCTGTGAAGAGAAATCAGAGTTAATGTTTCAAGTCCAGTGACCCTTCCTTAGCCCTGAAACGTTAACTCCGATTTCTCTTCACAGATGCTGCCAGACCTGCTGAGCTTTTCCAGCAACTTATGCTTTTGTTTCTGATTTACAGCATCTGCAGTTCTTTCGGTTTTTCCACACAGCATGCCTGGCAGTTTCTTGTTATCATCTTAAACCAATTATTATCTCACTTCCAGACTCCCAAACCAATTAGAGATGGTAGGTACATAAGACCATAAGATATAGGAGCAGAAGCAAATCAGTTGGCTCATTGTATCTACTCCACCGTTCAATGAGTTTGTTGCTGATCTGAAAATCCTCAACTCCACTAATCTGCCTTTTCCCCAAAATCCTTGATCCCTTACTATTAAGAATCTGTCTCTCTCAGCCTTGAGTATACTCTACAACCCAGGCGCTAAGGTGAGGAGATTTGTCAGGCTGCACCAAGGGCTTTTGCTCTTTCCTACGGATGCTACAGTGAGCTATGAGAAGCAGTACTCACTGACCAAGGTCACACTTAAAGTTTATAGTGTCTTGTTTAACCATATCCAGAATGGTTTACAGGGACATAAAGGAGCAGTGTGTGTTCAAATTTCAGCGCATACGGCAATTTCAAAGTCTGCAGATGGCAGAAAATTGGGACGACTGAGATGGAATGTGTAGAACTCCAAAAGAGTGGGCAGATGAGTTTCAATAAAACATCCGCCTTTTTTGTCAGAAGAGCTTTGAAACACAATGAAATAGTGGGTACAATTCTAAAGTAAGTGCAGGAGCAGAGGGAACTGGGTGAATATGTGCACAGATAATTGTAAGTGGCAGGACAGGTAAAGAGCACATAAAGTATCCTTGGCTTTATTAGTAGGGACACAGAGTAGAAAAGCAAAGAGGCAGTATTCAACTTATAAAAGGCACTTGTTAGTTGTCAGCTGGAGTATTGTCAAAGAGTCATACAGCATGGAAATAGGCTGTTTGGCCCACCAACTGACTGTGTACAGTTGTGAGTGTCACATTAAAAGGAAGGATATGAATGCATTGGAGAGTGGGCAGAAATAGTTTATAAGAATGGTTCCAGGGATGAGGAACTTTTGTTATGAAGATTGATTAAAGAAGCTGAAGACCAGAAAGCTAAGAGGAGAACTGATAGAAGTTTTCAAAATCACAAGTGGGCTGGATGGAGTATATATGGAAACACTGTTCCCTCTTGTGAAGGAAACAAGATGGCATAGATTTAAAATGATGTACAAATCAAGGGTGGAGTTAGGAAAAACACTTTCAACCAACAAATAGTTAGGGTATGGAAAGCACTGTCTGGAAGTATCTTGGACGTCGGATTAATTGAGAAAGTCAAGAGAATATCGGGATGATTATCTGGGAAAAATTAAGTGCCAGGGATGGGGAAAAAGCAAGAGCATGGTACTAGGCAATGATGCTTGTTTAAAGAGCTGGCACAACCACAATGTGCCAAATGGCCTCCTACTGCATGTAATACTGTGATTGTCTTTAGGAATTGATATCACAAAGCATCACAAATGTAACAATTCAAGAAAAAAATGAACAAGAACATCCTCAGTCTTTTGGGAAGTATTTATTGTAATCTGACAATCACTGACAAACAGTCCAATTGTATATGATGCATGACCAAACAAAGACTAGACTCCGTTGCTGATGTGCACATTAACTTTGTACATCAAGGTAAAAATTCTATTCCACAGTGTTTTTAACAAATTAGCAAGCCTGTGCAGGTGGATTTTCTCTGTTTTGATGTTTTTACAATGTCTCTGAAGGACTCCTGTGGTACAGGGATAGTGTCCCTAACACTGATCCAGTAGGCCTGGGTTTCAAGCCTCACCTGCTCTAGGGTTTTCTCATAAATGTCTCTGATCAGGCTGGTCAGAAAATACTGAATAAAGTCCCTAAAATTAAAATGATGCAGAGAGGAATTTCACTGATCATGACATAAGTAGTGTCAAATTTGTTGGACCATTTCAATATATCAAAACAGTTAAGTACTAGAGATTTTGAGAAATTTGGGAGCATTGCCAGGAGATAGGCATAAAAGTAGCAGGTTTGGAGAGCCATGGCATAAAGAAACTCAATTTAGTTGGTTGCTAACAAAAAATATTGTAAGTATTTTTATTTGTCAAAAAAATTCTAATTTCAATGCTCCTTTTAATTTTTTTTCTGATAATGTTATTCATTCATCTCTCTTGCATCACAATTGATCCTGATTGATACTGATACTGATTGTTGCACTGATTTATGTCTATTAGTTGCTGTCTGATGCAATGTTGAAGTGGCAATTATTCTAGAGAATTGAGGGAAAGTTTGCAGTGGACCATTGCCAATATCGGGTGGATCCAGAATGACTGGGGTGTTGGAAATGTTTTCTTTGCATCCAATATTGCTATTTTGGGCAGAAGGGCTTTTAAATTATTACTTTGTACTGATTTGGTTCTCCTGTTTTGCTGTGTACACTGCTGTGCTGTTGTCGTTACGCAAGGCCTCCAGTTATCATTTGTCTTCACTCCGTTCCAAAGTGATCTGGGTGCAAAAAAGAATCCCACTGGGAGCATATTAAAATTACAGATTGCTGAGTTAATCTCAATACATCTGAGTACATCTCTGTACTCAGCAAAGGTCTCAGTTTTATCCCTCTGCGTCCGCACCTCAATGGACCAAGTGAAGGTGAGATCGGGGTTATCATTTGATTGTAGCTGTCAACACATTTTTCTTGATCAGATATTTCTAGCATTTTAAAAATTCCACTGTTCAACATTTAAACTAAAAATTCCACTGTCCAACATTTAAACAAAAATAAAATCAATCATTGAACTGCAGATTCAAACAAGTCCTTTCCAAGTTTAGAAACACTAGTGCCTAATAATCGGGTACAGAGTAAAGTGATAGTTTAAGCTACATATAGCACAAATACTGATTACATTGGTCATGCAAATGAAGCATCCATTTATTGCATTTTTAACAAAGCTGTAGGTCTCACAAATATAAAATTATTAAAAAATTCAGTGTCTTATTTAAAGTTAAAAGTTATGAATTAAAGAAGTTTCTGAATAGTTATTTCATTTCATAAATCACTGTAAAAATGGGGAGATGTTTTAAAAATATACATCCTCAATTTATTGGCTATTGTGTTGAGATTCAATGACACACTTGGACAAATCTTTTGAATGCATACCTTTCTTCTCAGATGGGATAGCAGGGAGTACACGATTGGATCTCAGGGTGTCACCTGTCATATTTGAGAGAAGTGTGTGAATTTGACCAATCCCCTCCCTTTGTGGCATAGATGGGAGTGCTGGTGGGAGATTCACTGCAGTAGTCCTTACAGAAGTCTGAGGAAGAGATCTCATTTTTTTCACATTCTGAGACATGCTGTCAGATGACAAATTACCTACAGTTAAGAGAAAGGATTTAATTTTTAAACATAATTTTATTTTAAATTGCCAATGTTGTTAAAGAATAATATGTCTGCTGTATTATTGTAATAATTTCAAGAAAGTGACAGCTTAAACATCACTTGACCTAGAAACACAAGATCTGAACAAGCATGGTGGATAAATGGAAACCAGTAAATATAGTGTATTCAGATTTACAAAAGCTAAGAGTCTATGGTGTTATTGGTGATATATTAGTGTGGGAAGATGATTGACTAAACCAGAAGAAACTGTGCTAAGATAAATTAGGATGGTGAAGTGTAACTCGTGGAGACACACAGATCGTGGGATCTGTGCTTGGGTGTCAACTACTTATAATCTATGTTTTGGATGAAGTAACCAAATTTGCCAAATTGTAACCAGATTTGCTGACAACATGAAAATAATTAAGAACCAAGTTATGAGAAAGATGCAACGAACCTGCAGAGGGATACAGATAGGTTCAGAATGTGTGCAAAAATCTGCAGATGGAGCATAATGTGAGAAATTGTGAGATTCTGCCATTTAGCAGGAAGAATAGGAAAGCAGAAAATTATTTCATTGTAGAGATATGACAGAATGTTGAGGAATTTGGGTGACATTGAATATGAATCAAGTTAAGTCAGTAAGGAGGAGTAAATGGAATATTGGCATTTATTGCAAGGGTAATGGAGTATAGAATCCAGAAATTGTGCTACAACTACATGGGACAATAGTGAAACTCCACCTTGGAAAAAGGAGGGACAACATCCTTTGGAAGCAATTTAGAGACAGTTTACTAGGCTAATTCTGAGGATGAGGGAATTGTTATAAGAGGTTGATTAAACAGGTTGTGCCGACGTTTACTGGAGTTTAGAAGGATGAAAATGAAAAGATTTTGAGAGGAATTGACACTAGATGTTGAGATAATATTTCTTGTTATGGGAGAATCTCAGTCTAGGAGTAGAGTTTATAAATAGGCTGTGTTTGCTGGCAAGGGACAGGCTCACTATGCAAGCGGTCACAATGTTGTGATGTCACTGCTAGAAACGTTGCAGGTTATGGCTTGTATCAAAGAATAGGATCAATAAAACTGTTTTATGCCAGATTTTTAAGACAATTCAATTGAAGCATCACATTGCCCCACTCATGACCTAAACTATCCCCACAACTTCTGTCCCACTCTCTGCCCAATTCGTATGGCGAATGGGAGGGGGCCAATGAGGAACCAGGAGCAGAGTGATCAGGGAGTTAGCAAGGAGGGTGGCAAGTGGGAGGGGGCAGCCAGGGATCAGGAGCAGAGTGACCAGTTTGCGTGCAGGGTGGCGAGCAAAGTGCTGAGAGGCAGTGAGAAAAGTACTGGGCCAAATGGTGATTGGAGTACACGCAGCTGGTGGAAAGCAGAGACCAGAACTGTACACAGAGACTGTGATTGTGATGTTTACATTCCTTGCATGCTGAACCATCAGTGGCACTATGCATGTGCCTATAGACTGAGTGAATGCAGACTTCTGCTTCCAAGCGCATATCAGTAACATCAGTGAAGGTAGTCATCTATTCCAGCACGCCGGAAACAGCATTAAAGGGATCTCTTATTTACTTCAGAGTTAAGGAAGAATTTCTTTTCCTTGGGACTGGTTAGTATTTTAAATGCTATTTCCCAGCAAACAGTGAGGCAGTGTCGTTGAATGTATCTGAGGCTGAGTTCAACACATTTTTACTTGAGAGTTATTGAGGGCAGGAGTGATGCAATGGGGGAGGTGGTGGTTGCAGTTATAAAAGATTAGTTAAGGCCACAGACAGTGAAGGTGTGGATATTCTCAAGTCAATGGAGAGTAGCAAATGGCAGGTCAGCCAGGAGTGCATTGGATTAATCAAGTTTAGAGATATATAAGTAGAGCTAAGGATTTCAACAGCAGAATCACCTAGACCTAAGATGAAGTCAGACAATGTTATGGTGATAGAAATAGTTGGTTTTAGTGATGACATGTAAATATGACACCAGAGTCATAAACTTGAATTTGATTTTTCTGTAAGCAAATGATAAATATCAAAATACCACTCACTAGATTATTATGTATACTGTTATGAATAAAATTTAAATTAAAAAACATTCAGTGAATACATAAATACTGCAGTTGAACCAGTCAGTATGTGGAAAATTGGCAAAATACTTGTTGAATTTGCAGGATGTTGCTTTGGTTTAGATTTATATTCTTAATTCAACATATTGTAAGCAGTATTGATATTTTAATTGGAAATATAAGCTATAAATTGAAGCGGGATTATTAGATTTTTTTTAATAACTCGAAGGAAACTGAAATTGTTTAATGTTCTTTGTGTCATGCCAGCACAATCATCTTGAAGAAGTAGTAAATGCACAGTAATATACAGAATTGATGAGGACAGTCTGGAGGGAGTTAAAAATCACACAACACCAGGTTATAGTCCAACAGGTTTAATTGGAAGCACACTAGCTTTCGGAGCAATGCTCCTTCATCAGGTGAAGGAGCGTCGCTCTGAAAGCTAGTGCTTCCAATTAAACCTGTTGGACTATAACCTGGTGTTGTGTGATTTTTAACTTTGTACACCCCAGTCCAACACCGGCATCTCCAAGTCTGGAGGGAGATTTACTGAAGGGCAATAGATGTTTGTGTCAGACCGGCAAGTGGTTGAAATAGGAAAGTATATTATTCTTCAGTATTGACATGCAAATTTTATTTTGGAATTATTAAACAGAGACATTTAAACTCAACTACATAAATAAAAGTGATTCAGAAGTTATCAGCTGTGATCAGACTTTACCAAGATGATTTTCAGCAACACCTTTTAAAATATTCACTTACATTTACGAGTGCAATAATCAGTAATTGGAGCAAGGAAGGACCGTGCTGGAGTTGAATCTTTTAGTTTTATTTTCTCAAGGGATTCCTGCTGCATATTTATTCCTACAAAGAAATATAAAGTGAGTAGCAAGGATATATAAAACTGTATGTATTCTCAATATCATCACATGAATGAGGACTCTTGCATAGGAAGAACTATTTCCATTAGCAGATACAAATTCTATAATTGGGTGTGTAAATTTAAAGAAACTAGCAGTTGGATCACAGGGGAATTGTTGAGAATTATTTTCACCTACAAGATGCCATGTGTCTAGAAATTAAAGTGGTGGTAGAGGCAGAAACACTTATTACATTTATAAACAACTTGGTTATTCACTTGAGGTGCTGTAAAGAGGTGTAAGGTGTGATTAGATTGAAAAGTTCATTTGCAGATGTCATGGACACCATGAGCCTCCTCTGGGCTGTAAGTCTTTGTATTTCTTTATTATTTTTCTACCTTGGACTTTGATAGACGCTAGCACAATAGCAACATTTAAAAGGCATCTGGATGGGTATACGAATAGGAAGGATGTAGAGGCATATGGACCAAGTCCTGGCAAATGGAACTAGATGAATTTAGGATATTTGGTCGGCATGGATAAATTGGACTGAAGGGTCTGTTTCCGTCTTGTATCTCTCTTTGAGTCTATGGCTCTATGCTATATCCTCTATCTCTGTTCATCCGTTTCTTAAACCACCATTTTTTATTCAGTAAACTTGAAACATTAAGCATTGACCAAGAACACTTCAAGGTATCTGTATTCAGCCAAATCTGGCCTCTTGGGCATTCCTGTTTTAATCTGTCTATATTTGCAGCCATGCCCCTATGTTTTGGATTTCCCTTCCTAAATGTATCTCCCAGACTTCTTTTCTTTCCTCCTTCTTCCAGCTTACCCCATTGAGTAAAGTCTGGAACACCTACAGTATATATGTTGTCTTTCTACTTGGAGGGATCTTGAGCTACAAAGGTAGATTTATACAAAGAGTATAAAAGTGAACTGTTGGTGTGGGTGGTCTCAATTTTGTAATGTAACTTCTTTGAAAGAGAGAGACTGACTTAGTTTAATGTCTGTCACAGAGAAATCTTAAATGTAAAGGGATAAAAGATGTAAAAGTGAATCAAGCATATTGAGCATTGCTGTGTGAAATGGAAGTCATGTTTAACCAATTTATTGGAATCCTTTGAGGAAGTAACAAATATTCTCTCTAAGTTCCACAGCCAGGCTGCTTCTCTGAGGGTCTGCACATGTCAATTGGTGTGTCGATGCCATTGCCAGAATGCAGAGCATTTAGAAACACAGAATATGATCAAGCAGTCAGCATGACTTCTTGAAGAGGACATCATGCCTGACAAATGCATTAGAATTCTTTGAAGAGGGAATGGAGAGGATAAAGAGGAAGCAGTGGATGTAACATATTTGGATTCTCAGAAAGAGTTTGAGAAGGTACCGCACATTAGGCTTATTAATAAGATCAGAACCCATGGTGTTGGAGGTGGTTTATCACCATGGATCAAGGATTGGATAATTAATAGAAGACAGAATTGGGATAAGAGGCAGGGGGCAGTTTTAGGATGGTAACCTGTAACTAGTGGTGTGCCACTGGGATCAGTGCTTGCAGTATATATTTGTGACTTGGAAGCGTAAAGTGAACATACAATAGTCACATTTGAGAATGACACAAAAGTAGCTGGGAAGGCAAATGTTGAGGAAAACCTTCAATATCACCTCATTGTCTATGTCAAACTACTCAAGAATTTCTCAGTCTCTCTTCCCAAATTCTGTGCCTACATCCTTCTTCTCCACAGTGAAGACAGATGTGAAGCCCTCTGGGTCCTCACACAGCTTATCCTATTGGTCCCTAATGGGAAGAAAGTGAGGTCTGCAGATGCTGGAGATCAGAGATGGAAATGTGTTGCTGGAAAAGCGCAGCAGGTCAGGCAGCATCTAGGGAACAGGAGAATCGACGTTTCGGGCATTAGCCCTTCTTCAGGGTCCCTAATGGGCCCCACTCTTGCCCTGTTTATCCTCTTCTGCTTGTTATTTTTATAGAATATCTTGGGATATTCCCTAATTTTGCCTGCCAGTATTTTTTGTGACCCCTCTTTGATCTCATAAATTGTTTTCTTAAAATCCCCCCTGCACTTTCCGTTGATTTTCTCCGATTATACTGTTAAAAGTATCTCTTTTCCTTCTTATCTAGTCTTGGTTATTCTAGATATCCTGAGATCCATGGATTTGTTGCTCCATCATTTCACCCCCATGGGAATATGTTGCCAATTTAATTTTGAACAACACTCATTGTTCAGCTATAGATTTACCTCCGAAGTAGCTATTCCCAGTCTAATTTGGCCAGATCCTGCCTTATATTAATAAAGAATACCTTCCTCCAATCCAAAACATATTTTAGCAGACCATCTTTTCCTTTTCCATAAAGAACTTAAAAAGTATGGTGATAATGTCGCTAACACTAAAGTGCTCTCCGATCGCCACATCGAACATCTGTTGGGGTTGATTCCCCAGAATTAGGTCCAGCACTGAGCTGTCCTTAATTAGGCCTTCTACATATTCATATAAAAATCTCTCCTGAATTCATTTCAACATATCTTTCCCCTCTCAAACCTTTACATTATAATTATTTCCTTTAGTGCTTGGGTGCCAGTAATACTCCCAATTTTACTATCCCCTTTTTATTTCTAATCTCCATCCACAAAGCCTCATTGAAGACATGTCCAAGATATCATACTTCATTACTACAGTAACTGACTCCGTAATTAATAATACAATGCCACAAACTTCTGTACTGCCCAAAGATCCTGAAGCCCTGCCCCTTCCTCAAACATGTCTTGTGATGGCAAAAACATTGCAACTCATCATGCCCTTGACACACTCGTCTCAGTGCCTTGACTGCCTTGACCCATGACCTTCTTTCCTCTAATCTCTATAATAGTCCTAGTGTTAAAGTAGAAGCCATCCTGCCTTACCCTACTCTTTTGAAACTCAATATGGTTGAATTCCCTCTGCTTTGGCTCCCTTACTAAAATATACTGTGTCACTCTCCTGCTGCCAAGCTAGTTTGAATTCTTCCAACAGCATTATCAAACCCACCCATAAAAATGTTCATCCCATTCTAGTTCACTTGCAGCCTCCCCCCCGCTTATATAGATCCCACCTTCCCCAGAAATGGTCACAGTGATCCAGAAATCTAAAACCCTCCCTCCAGTGCCAATTTTGAGCCACACATTCATCTATTCTCCTATTTCCGTACTCTCTCGCACACTGCACAGGTAGTAATACAGAAATTACAATCTTTGAGGACCTGGTCTTTTGTCTAGATACCTAAATTCTTGATGCAAGACCTCATCCCTCATTTTACCGATATGTTTGGTAACAATGTATAACAAGACCTCAGTTCCCCTTCGAGATACTCTGCAGCTGCTCATTGACATCCCTGATCCTGGCATCAGGGAGGCAGCACACCATCCTTCAGTCATATCTGCAGCTGCAGAAAATTCTGTTTGCTCCCCTAACTAATGAATTCCCTGATTACTATTGCTCCTGCTTTCATCTTCCTTCCCTCCTGTATATTCAAGCCACTTGTGGTTTCAGAAGCTTGACTCTGTCTGCACTTCCTTGAGGAACCAGCACCCCCATCGCTTCTGAAATGGAAAACTGAGTTGAGAGAAAAGTACCAGAAGGCTCCTGCACTACTTGTCTGATTCTCTTTGACTGGTGGTTACCCATGAGTTTCTTTCCTCCAGTCTCTTAAGCTGCATTGTAGCCACCATTATAAATATACTATCTGTGTATCTCTGAGCCTCATGAATGGGTCACAGTGACTCCAGCTTCTGCTAAAGCTCTGAAATGCAGAGTTTTCAGTTGGAAGCACTTCCTGCATGTGTGGTCATCTAGGACACCGGTAAATTCCATGATTTCTCACATATGTAAGGCCTCACATTTCATTTAGCTGACCTCATCTGCCATGACTTAAACTTGAACTTACTTCGTCTTATTTACTATGGTGTACTCCCCTCTGATCTGTGAAAGAAGCTAGGAAGAGAAGACTGAAGAATAAAAGAATAAAACTTGTTCTCCACTTTACCAAGAGCCCTCACTTATCAAACTTTCACATGTACTCACTTCTGGTTGCACTGAGGTTTGAGAGTATTTAAACTGTGTTTTTTCAAAGATAGTGATAGCAGAGTCCTTGTATATTTTTAAGGCGGAGATAGATATAATTAATAAGGAAGGTGGTGAAAGACTATCAGAGGTAGGTGGGCATTTGGAATAACAAGATTAGTCATGATCTTATTAAATGGTGGACCTGACTCATTAGGTAAGTGACTCCTGCTCCTAAATCGTTTGTTTGTATATTGAAATAATTAAAATTGTGTAGCTCAATTGATAACACTCTTGCCTGAGTCAGAAGGTTATGGGTTCTGAGCCCACTCCAGCATTTAAGCGCAAGAATTTACATCGACACTCCTTTCCAGTACTGAGGGAGTACTGCATTATGAAAGATCCTATCTTTTAAATGAGACATTAAATTGAGGTTCCAAATGTGGTTAAATGAACCAATAGCTTTAATTCAAGAAGGGTAAGAGTTTTCTCAAAATTTATTCCTCAATCAACATCACATAACCTGGTCATTATCACATTGTTGATGTGGTATGTTGCCATGTTTTCTGTATGTGCAGTGATTGCACTTCAAAAATGCCTTATTGACTGTAAAGTGTTTTGAGACATTTGGTTGTCATGAAATACGTGATATATGTAAATCTTCCTGTAAATAGGAAACTTTAATTTGACTTGCTGCACATGCTTCAGTCAACAGAAATAAAGTTCATACGCGTTACAATCTCTGTGCCCAATTCGGTGCCCTTTAACTTATATCCAATAGTAATACAACTTTGATGTCTGTTTTGAACATTTTGAAAGTTACCTTGAAGGTTGTTCTGTAAGCAGGGAAGAGTAGTATGTTGTGAGAGTTCCAAATGTTTGGCTCTTTCCTGCAGGAAAACCTCCAGCAGCTTTGATGGAGTAGTCCATGATTTATGAGGCAAAATGTGATTTGTATCTTTGGCCCATGGATTATCCAAAAGTTTCTGAGAGCTAGTCCTGTTCTCAAACAAGTCATGTTCACTGCGGCTTTTTTGAGACCGGTGCGCTAAGTGATGTGGACTAGACTTACTGTCTGCATTCTGAACCATACAAGGGGAATTTATAAACAAAGTATTGCTAAGAGTTAGTGGTGGGAGACTTTGTGTCCGTATTGGGGGTAGGCTTTTATAAACTTTTTGTCTTCTGTCTGATGACTGTTGTTTCCAAGTTGCTAACTCTGCAGATGTTTCTGAAAGTCTGCATTCCTCTGTCTGTTCCTCCAATACTTCACTATTATTGGAATCCATGATAGAATCAAACGTTGTTATAATATCATCAACTTCAGAAGTCTCATCTCTTCGACATCTATCCTTGCTTTTATCTTTCAGAGTACGGTTTTGCTCATCCCGTTTCTTTTTACAGGAGAATAGCTGGTTCAATACACTGAAGCGCCCCTCTTTCTTCTTGTTGCTTTGAGAAGATTGCTGTCGAACAGGCTCAGGTCTGTGTTAAAAAAAAATTAAATTCAAGCCCAACTTACTGACATTGGTCAAGATTTTCACAAATGGTTAATATTTAAAGTGTAAAATATACATAGTTTTATATGTTACATTTATTTGTCATTTTAAAAGTACTTTATAGATTTGTCAATGAACCAAAGATGTCAATTATGTTGTATAGATTTATAACTGTTTCTAGTTCTTTATTTTAATAGCCTGTTATTTATGATTATTAAGAGCTGTACGTTTTTCTTCATAAAAGTCAAATATTCATCTTATATTCGTTATTTATAGGTATATTATTAGATACCATTCTCCCACAATCCAAAGATGGGCTGTCAGGTGTATTGGCTGTGCTAAATTGACCATAGTAGTAGATGCATTAGTCAGGGATAAATATAGGATAGGGGAATGGGTCTGGGTGGGTTACTCTTCGGACGGTCGGTGTGGACTTGTTGAGCCTAAGGGCCTGTTTCCATACTGTAGGGAATCTAATCTACTCAAATCAATGTGCCCATCTATATTGTCTACCTATTTCCATATTGTTGCTTTTCAGTTTGGGTTAAAGCTATCTGCCATGATTTTTTAATCTATTGATTGAATGTGCATCACGTGTGGTATTATAGGTCTCACATCGACTCATCTGCCAGATAAGATGAGGGACTTTGCAATTCTGAGGTATTCTCTGAAGAGAATTCCTGACAAGTAGCTTGACTGATTGTTACTTAAAGCTGAATCCAACTCCGATTTCCAGCTTGGAAGCCCAGTGTTTAATTTCAGTATTTTTTAGTTGTTTATTATTGCTTTACAGCACTTTCATTTAATACAAGTACAATAGGAAATTCTGGCAGATGCTAAATTTCAAGTCAAGTGTTATTGTTGCTCTTGATGTTCCATAGGGAATTTTGTTTTCTACAACTTCTATTTTTCCAAAATAATTATTGAAGTATGAGTCCACATGGATATGATTAGTTTTCTGGCTGGAGAAAGGCTTATTCCTTAAGGTCAGCATCAGGATCTCTGCTCTTCCTAACAGATTTTAATGACCTGGACGCTGGTGTACAGGGAAATTTGTGCATGACTCAAAACTTGGAACTATTTTGAACTGTGAAGAGGATCGTGTAGAATTTCAAAAGGACACCGTTAGATTGGTGGAAATGATAAGTGAAATTTAATATCAAGAAGTATGAAGTGATTCATTTTGATAGGAGGAATAAGGAAAATTGGCATAAATTAAAATATAATTCCTAAGGATGTTCCAGAGGAGAAAGACCTGGATGCATATGTCCAGAACTCATTGAAAGTGACAGGATAGATTGATAGTGGGGTTAGTAAGGCATCTATTACCTGGAATGTATTAAAAAATGCACAGAATACTATAGCAGGGAACTTATACTAACTCTGTATTGTTTTCTATTAGATTTATTAATGACTACATTGTCTTTATAACTCCTAATTTTGGATCACAGAAAGACAAAGAGAAATTAAGCAAAAGTAAATTCATAAATGAAGGTTTTATAAGCTGAACAGTGGAAGCAACATGCAATTTCAAGGGCTAAGAAATCCCACAACTAACAGATTAGATCTAAGCATTGCAGTTTGCCACATTCAGTCATGAATTGCGACAAACAAATAAACAATTAACAAGAAGAGGAAGCTGTACAGATATCCCCATCCTTAACACAGAGAGAGCCCAGCACCGCAGTGCAAAAGACAAAGATGTGGCATTTGCTTCCATCTTCAGCCAGAAGTGCTGAGTGCATGATCCATTTTGACCTCCTCCTGAAGCCCCAGCATCACAGTCTTCAGTTAATTCATCTAATCCCATGCAATATCAGAAATCACCAAATAAGGGCAGCACCTAAACACTTAATGGTAGGGCCCTGGGGAGGTTGTTAAACAGAGACACCTAGGGGTTGAGGTACATAGTTCCTTGAAAGTTGTGTTACAGGTAGGCAGGGTGGTAAAGAAGGCATTTGGCACACTTGCCTTCATTGCTCAGACCATTGAATATAGGAATTGGGATGTCATGTTGCGGTTGTATAGGATATTGGTAAGGCCACTGTTGGAGTACTGTGTACAGTTCTAGGAAGGATTTTATTAAATTGGAGAGGGGTCAGAAAATATTTACTAGGATGTTATTGGGACTGGAGAATCACAAGGGGCATAGATAAGGTTTAAGCAAAGGTATTTTTCCCTATGGTAATGGAGATCAAAACTAGACAGAATAATTTTTAGTTGCGAGGAGAAAGATTTAAAACGGACTTGAGGGACAACTTTTTCACATATATATGGAATGAACAGCCAGGGGAAGTGGTAGAGGTGGGTACAATTACAACATTTAAAAGACGTTTGGAGAGGTACATGAATAGGAAAGTTTGAGAGAGATATGGGTCAAATGCAGGCATACAGGACTAATTTGGTTTGGGAAATTTAGTCAGCATGACACATTGGACTGAAGGTTCTGTTTCTATGCTGTATGACTCTTTGACTCTGTGACTGAAGGCACGGGATATGACAAAAAAAAATTATGGTCCAGAATTATTATACCACTAGCCAAGCTGTTTATGTACAGTTACAACATTGGTATCTACCTGCTAATGTGAAAAATGCCCAATTTATTGTTCACTATCGACAATGTGATGATGGAAGAAGCCATTGACAACAATATCAAGTGGCAACAAACTGCTCACTGACACTCAATTTGGGCCACTCAGGCCTTGATCTCATCACAGTCTTTATCCAAAAGTAAACAAACGTGTTGAAAGAGGTGAGAGTGGCTGCCTTTGACATGAAGGCAGAATTTGACTGAGTCAAGATGACCTAGCAAAATCGGAGTCAGTCGGATTAAAGAGGAACTCTCTCCTCTGGATGGAGTCATACATTGTACAAAGGACAAATGTTGTTGGAGGTCAATCATCTTAACCTTGAGATATTATTTTTCAAACATTCCTCAGGGTATTGTCCAAGACCACCACTTCCTCAATCACCCCACCTTCTATCAAAAGGTCAGAATTGGGTTGTTTGCTGTTGATTGCACAGTGTTCAGCATTGGTCATAACTTCTCAGATAGTAAATCAACCTGCATTTATTTACAGCCATAACTGGACAATATTCAGTGTTTGGTTATTTAGTGACAAATAACATTTGGGCTATATTGACAAATAACATTTGGGCTATATAACATGACAGACAATGGCTATCTCAAACAAGAGAGAATTCAACTATAACCCCTTGTAATTCAATGGCATTACCATTACTGAATCTCTACTATCAACCTCCTGGGAACTATCATTGATCAGATATTGACCTAGACCAGTCATATAAATTTTGAGGCCTCAAGGTTAGACAGAGACTATGATTTCTGGAGTGAGTATCTCACTTGACTCCCCAGAGCCTGTCTACTATCAATAAGCCATTAGTCTGGGCTTGATGGAATATTTCCTACATGTTTGAATGAGTGCAGCTCCAACAATACTCAAGAAGCTTGACACCATCCAGGACAAAGCAACCCAATTAATTGGTACCACCTTCAGTGTTCATTTCCTCCACTACTAACACACAATGACAGCAGAGCATACCGTCTACAAGACGGACTGCAGCAACTCCCATTGGCTCATTTGTCACCTACATTTGAACTGCAAACCCTACCTCCCAAAAAGACAAGGGCTTCACGTGCATGGAAGCATCATTACCTGCAGGTTCCTCTCGAACCCCCACGCCACCTGACTTGGAACTAAACACCATTCCTTCACTTTTGCAGAGTTAAAAATCTAGCACCCCCTTCCTAACAGCACAGTGAATGTACGTGCACCACATGGACAGCACCATTTCAAGAAAACACTTCCTGTCAGATTCTTGAGAGCAATTAAAGATGGGCAATAAATGCTGATCTAGCCATTGATACCCACATCATATGAACAAAGAAAACTGAGTTCTGAGTAAAACACTTTAGGGAGGATGTGAAGACATTAGGAAGGCTGCCGAAAAGATTCTCAAGAATGGTATAGGAATGAGGAACTTTAAGTAATTTTGCAGAAGCTGGAACTATTCTACTTGCAAATTTTGAGGAGAAATTTGTAAAAGGGTAATGGAAATCAGAAATGCAGAAAATCATAAGGAGTCTGGACAGAGTGGACAAAAATAATCTGTTCCATTTGTGGAAGAATCGAGAATAGTGGGGCACAGATTTCATTTGACTGGCAATGGAAGCAATGGTGATATGACAAGGAATCTTTTCATGCAACAAGTAGTTCACATCTGTAAAGCACTTGCCTGAATGTTTAGTGGAGGCAGGTTCAGTGAAGCATTAAAAAGACAATTGAATCATTTTCTAAAGAAGAAAAACGTGCATGACTATGGGAAGAGGCAGGGATGTGGTGGCAATTGGATTGTTTTTACACTGAATCAGCATGGACATGTACTATTTATTATTCAATGATTCTGTGAACCAAATTCAGCTTTGAATAGCTCGCTTTTGATTGGTAATCTGCATCTGAGTTCAATTAATCTGTGTTTGGTGGTGTTGATTGAGGGAAGAATGTCAGCTGAAATATGAAACATATTCCTGTCCTTTTCATTAAATAATGCCATAGGCTTCTTTGCAGATGAATAATGGCTTAATGTTCCATCTGACAAATCACACATTCTCCAACCAATATTTCTCATTCTTCAGTGGGAGGTTTGTAATTCAGGCTAGGAATTGAAAATAACATGTAATGTGTCAAGCAATTTAATTTGTTTTTACTATAGCGATTGTAGGTTAAAAATGTTTATTTCCCTATTTAAAAAAAAAATCCATCCCCAGCTATGTCAAAAATTGTACACAATCCGCTTTCCCTGTTCCAGCAGCCCAGTGAAGAGGTGTCCGAGCAAACAAAAATTGTCACATTTAAACATAGCCAGTACATATTTTTTAAAAATCCACATGTGCTCTCATAAGCTGTTCTCAAAATTATTGTTTATGGACATCTGCAATGGTTAAGAAAGGCTCAATCAAGTTCCTTGCAGCTAAAATGTATACGATAAAGCCATCATGCTAATTTGTACCATAATAACTGGCTCATGTGAAAAATAGGTTAAGTATCATTGCTAAGGTGGAGTGGCAAATTACTCTGAGTATTTGGTGCTAATAATTGCACTTTAAATACTTTATAAATTTGTTCAATTAACTGATACTAGAATCTTTGGGCGTTGTAAGCGTAAAAAATGTACTAAAGTTCTAAGTCGAACACAAGTTGTAGTTTAAGTTGTTATTATTTATCCAACATTCTTTTTTCATAAATAATTGATAGGTTTATGTGCAACCTACCTGTTTTCCTGTGAGAACAGTTTGATACATGCTGTGTGTCCACAGTACATTGCATATGTCAGAGGAGTGTTTTCATTGATGTCCCTTGGACTGCTGTCCACCCCCAGCTGCATCAAAGATTGTACACAATCCGCTTTCCCTGCTGCAGCAGCCCAGTGAAGAGGTGTCCTAGTAAAAACCATGAACAAATTAAAATATTGTCACATTTAAACATAACCAATAAATACTTTACTGGTGTTAGCTTATCACACTGTAACAACTAATTATCAGCTACTTCAGTTCACACAGTAGAAAAGTTAAATGGGGAATGGTTCCTGGAAAAATTAAAGTGAGAAATAAAGCTTTCACAAAAAGGTATGATTTTGTTCTAGCTTGTGAGGAGAAATTGGAAATTTGATTCACTTTTCAGCGAACTATCAGAGACTTATGGTGTCTGAACTTAAAGTTAAAAACCACTGCATTTATGGTAATGCAATATGCATATGGTATTTACATGATCCCAGAACGAAAGGACCCAGAATCCAAACAAATGGCACCTCCAAGGTGCAACATTCCTCAGATCTGAGAAGATGAGATTTTTGGTGTTTTTTTTCAGGACCCCAATATCAGAATGCGATGGGAATTGGGTATTAAATATTCCTGACAAGGAGTGGCAATATTGACTGACTAACATATATATAGATATATAAAACATATGTACATAGTGCTGGAAGTAAAGGACAGAGTATATTTGCTTAGTACTTAGATATGATAGATATACCTACTGGGTACCCAGAAACTGGTGGGAGAAAAATGGTGGGACAAATTTCTTAGGCACTTACAGAGAAACACAAAGACTTTAGTTTAATTATAGTCGGGCCTTACAGTAATTACAATAAGAAAGTTCTGAAGTGTGTTCAGGAGAATTTTCTAGCTAATTCGCAGATGGCATAATTTACAATCCACTGAAAAGGGAGGTATTGCCGGATTCACTTCTCAGGAAAGAGGTGAGACACAGTGGTTTAGTGGTTAACACTGCTGCCTTACAGCACCAGGGACCTGGGTTTGATTCCGTCCTCAAGTGACTGTGTAGAGTTTGCACATTCTCTTCATGTCTGCATGGGTTTCCTCTGGGTGCTCCAGTTTCCTTCCACAGTCCAAAGATAGAACATAGCACAGTACAGGACCTTCAGCCCTGGATGTTGTGCTGCCCTTTTATCCTACTCCAAGATCAGACTAACCTACATACCCTTCATTGTACTATCTTCCATGTGCCTATCCAAGAGTCGCTTAAAAGTTGCTCAAGTATCTGACTCTACTAGCACTGCTGGCAGTGCATTCCACACAGCCACCACTCTCTGTGTAAAGAACCTACCCCTGACATCTCCCCTAAACCTTCCTCCAAACCCCTTAAAATTATGCCCCCTTGTGATACACGTTTCTGCCATGAGAAAAAAAAAGTCTCTGGCTATCCACTCTATCTATACCTCTATCAAGTCACCTCTCATCCTTCTTCGTTCCAATGAGAAAAGCCCTAGCTCCCTCAAACTTTCTTCATGAGACATGCCCTCCAATCCAGGCAGCATCCTGGTAAATCTTCTCTGCACTCTTTCTAAAGCTTCCACATCTTTCCTATAATGATATCTGAACAGGGGACTATAGATCCGCAGCATAACCTCATGCTTGTAAACTCATTCCCCCTGCTAATGAAAACCAACACGCCATAAGCCTTCTTAACAACCCCATCAACATGGATGGCAACTTTGTCGGATCTATGGACATGGACCCCAAGATCCTTCTGTTCCTGCACACTGCCTAGAATCCTGCCTTTCACTTTGTATTCTGCATTCAAATTTGACCTTCCAAAGTGAATCACTTCATATTTTTCCAGGTTCAATTCCATCTACCACTCATCAGCCCAGTTTTGCAACCTGTTAATGTCCCGTTGTAACCTACAACAGCCCTCCACACTATCCACAACTCCACCAACCTTTGTGTCATCGGCAAACTTACTAACCCACTCTTCCACTTCCTCATCCAAGTCATTTATAAAAATCACAAAGAGCAGAGGTCCCAGAACAGATCTCTGCAGAACACCACTGGTCACCAAGTTCCAGGCTGAATACTTTCCATTTACCACTACCCCCTGTGCTCTATAGGCCAGCCAATTCTGTATCCAGCCAATCAAATTTCCCTGTATCCCATGCCTCCTTACTTCCTGAATGAGCCTACCATGGGGAACCTTATCAAACACCTTGCTAAAATGCATGTACATCACATCCACAGCTCTACCTTCATCAGTGTGTTTTGTCACATCCTCAAAGAATTGAATAAGTTTTGTGAGGCATGACCTGCCCCTCACAAAACCATGCTGACTATCTCTAATCACACTGTGGGCTTCCAAGTCATCATAAATCCTGTCTCTCAGAATCCTCTCCAATACTTTGCCCACCATAGGTGTGAGACTGACTGGTCTATAATTCCCAGGATTATCTCTATTTCCTTTCTTGAACAAGCGATATACATTTGCCACCCTCCAATTATCTCGCACTAATCCAGTGGACAGTGAGGACGCAAGATCATCGTTAAAGGCACAGCAAGCTCTTCCCTTGCTTTCTGTAGTAACCTAGGATATATCCCGTCTGGCCCAAGGGATTTATCTATTTTTATGTTTTTCAAAATTTTCAGCACATCCACCTGCTTAATATCAACCTGTTTGAGCTTATCAGCCAGTTTCACACTGTCCTCAAAAATATCAAGATCCCTCTCAGTAGTGAATACTGAAGCAAAATATTTATTAAGGAACTCTCCTACCTCCTCTAACTCCAGGTGCAATTTCCCTCCACTATCCCTGATCAGCCCTACCCTCACTCTGGTCAGCCTCTTGTTCCTCACATAAGTGTAGATTGCCTTAGGGTTTTCCTTAGTTACACAAGTCCACAACAAGTTCACACTGACCCTCCAAAGAATATCACACCCAGACCCATTCCCCTACCTTATTACTCCACATTTCCCCTGACTAATGCACCTAACTTAAACATCCCTGAACACTATGAGCAATTTAGCTTGGACAATTGACCTAACCTCAAGATGGCTGTGGTTGTTGGAGGTCAGTTATTTCAACTCCAAGACGCCTCTGTGGTGTTCCTCAAGGTAGTGCCCTAAGCACAACCATCTGTCTTCCCTCCATCATAAGGTCAGAAGTGGGGATGTTCACTGATGATTGCACAATGTTCAGCACCATTCAGATACCGAAGCAGTCCAAATTCAAGTGCAGTGAGATCTGGACAATATCCAGGCTTGGAATGACAAATGGCAAGCAACATTCACGTGACACAAATTCCAGGCAATGACTATCGCCAATAAGAGTGAATCTAATCATTGCCCCTGACACTCAGTGATGTTACCATCACTGAACCCCGCACTGTCAACATCCTGGAGGTTATCATTTACCAGAAATTCAGCTGAACTTGCAACATAAACATGGTGGCTACACAAACAGATCAGAGGCAAGGAATACTGCAGTGAGTACTATCTCCTGATTTCCAAAGCCTATCCACTATCTACAAGGCACAAGTCATGAATGTGCTTGGAATACTCCACACTTGCCTGGATGAGTACAGCTCCAACAATATCTAGGAAGCTTGTCACCATCCACGACAAAGCAGCTCCCTTGAATGGCACCACATTTACAAGTATCCACCTCTCCATCACAGAAGCTCAATAACAGCAGTGTGTACCTTTGACCACATGTACTGCAGAAATTCACCAAAGGTCCTCACACACAACCCACAACTACTTCCATCTAGAAAGACAAAGACAGCAGGTACGTGGGAACACCACCACCTTCAAATTCCCTATCAAGCCATTTATCATTCTGACTCAGAAATATATCACTTTCTTTCAGTGTTGCTGCAGTAAAATCCTGGGATTCCATCCCCAAGGGCATTGTGAGTCAACCCACAGCAGCTGGACTGCAGTAGTTTAATAAAGCAGGTCATCACCACCTTTGCAAGGGCAATTAGGAACTGGCAATAAAAATGCCAGCAAACCAGCAGTGCCCACCTCCTACAAGTGAATTAAAAAAAAGAGAACAAACACAAAAAGGACATAACCAAAATATTAAAAGACTACTTTATATCTGTATTTTCAAAGACGCTTGAAAGCGGAGGCAGTTGAGATTCCAGATGGACTAAAAATTGATAAGGACCAAATATTAGAAATACTGATTGTATTTAAATTTGAGAAGTTACCATAATTTAGGTGAATTGGCTGTGCTAAATTGCCCACAGTGTTCACGGATATGTAGGTTAGGAGCATTAGTCTGGGGAAATGTAAAGTAATAGGGTAGGAGAATGGGTCTGGGTGGAATACTCTTTGGAGGGTCGGCATGGACTTGTTGGGCCAACTGGCCTGTTCCCAATTAACAAATGGCTAATTTACAATTAACCATTTTCGTTGAGGATATGGACAGAATATTGGAAATTGTGGTGGCATTAGCCATAATTTTACAAATCCACTTTGATATAGATTTTGTGGCAAAGGTCTTGAGAATTGCAAATGTTACATCCTTGTTCAAATACACTCAACAACGAAAGGCAAGTCATTTTAACCTCAGCAAAATCATTTCAACATGATAATTCTGGAACAAAGTAAGGTCTTTGTACAGATATGTATTAATTGAAGTAAGCCTACACAGATTCATAGGACATAGGAACATGAATAGGCCATTCAGCCCCATAAGCCTCTTCCACCATTCAGTGAGATCATGGCTGATCACTGGCCTGACTTCGTATGCCTCCCTTTGGCCCATATCCCTTATTACCTTTGCTTGACAAAAGATTATCTCTCTCAGATTTAGAATTAACAACTGAGGACCAATTTTGTTTAATTTATGTTTTTGATCAACTAGCAGACAAGGTTGATGAGGTTAATTGAGATGGTGAACATGGACTTCCAAAAGCATTTGATAAAGTGAAATGTAACAGGCTTTCAAAGAGGTGGTGATGTAGTGGTAATGCCACTGAACTAGTAATGTTTTGGGACATGATGGTTTGAATCCAATCATGGCAAACGGTGAAATTTGAATTGAATAAAAATCTGTAACAAAATAAGCTAACCTAATGGCAACCATGTCTGATTGTTATAAAATATTTCTGGTTCACCAATGTCCTTTAGGAAATGAAAGCTACCACCATTGCTTGTTCTCATGACTCCAGACCCACAGCAATGTGATTCACTCCCAATTTTCCTCGGGACGGCCAATAATGTTGCCTTACCAAGGATACACATAACCCGTGGATAAATAGATAAAAGAAGGCTTGTCAAAGAAATATGAAGCCCACTGTTTTCCTTTATCCATATCAATGATCAAGACTTGAATGTGCAGAAGACAAGTTCAAGGTCCCTTTTAAACCTTTCCCCTCTCACTTCAAACCTATGTCCTCCAGATTTGGACTTCCCTTCCCCAGGGCAAAGACCTTGGCTACTTACCCTATTCATGCCCCTCATGATTTTATAAACCTCTATAAGGTCACCCCTCAGTCTCCGACGCTCCAAGGAAAATACCCCCAGCTAATTTAGCCTCTCCCTATAGCTCAAACCCTCCAACCTGGCACAATTGTTCAAGATCTTTTTGTAATCTTAATAACCTTCTTCACTGTAGACCATACCACCAATATTGGTGTCATCCACAAACTTCCTAAATATGCCTCCTAAATTCTCATCCAAATTGTCCATATAAATGACAAACAAAAGTGGATGCAGCACCGATTCCTGAAGAACCCTATTGATCACAGGTCTCTAGTCCAAAAATGAATCCTCCAACATCACCCTCCGTCTCCTACCATTGTCAATTTTGTATCCAACTGGCAAGCCCTCCTGAATCCTACATGATCTAACTTCATTAAAGGTCCTTGGAAAGCGTTTTTACTGCAGGCAGTTTGAGTTTGTAGATTAATGAATATTTTATTGGCAAGAGACTTATGTCTCTTTTTTCTCAAATTAAATATATTTAAAACTGGAATGAAAGATACTGTATCAGTTTGGAGTAGGTATGGGTGGTATTACCTGTCATCGACATCTAGTGATTGCAAGTTGCATTCTGGAATTCTTGCCAGATCATAGATGATGTCACTGTGTCCAGCTGCTGCTGCTATATGCACACTTGTCTTCCCATTTTCATCATCATAGTTTATTATAGATGGGCTCAGGTGATGATCCAGAATGAGAGAAGTCATGGCTCTATTCCCACTCTAGAAAGAAGTACAAATAAAGGGTTTAATAAAATACTGCATGAATTGGCAATGATCACCCCCCACCCTCCTCTAGCTTATCTCTCCACGCTTCAGGCTCTCTGCCTTTATTCCTGATGAAGGGCTTTTGCCCGAAACGTCGATTTCGCTGCTCCTTGGATGCTGCCTGAACTGTTGTGCTCTTCCAGCACCACTAATCCAGAATGATGGCAATGTGCAATGCTCTGATGCTATAACGATGCTGTCTTTGAGCTGGACATGGGATGCTACAGTAACACTGACAAGCAATAAAATGCAATGAGTGCAGCACACATCTGATGTAATTCAAAAGGCCTTAGCTTATCTGCAAATATTTAAAACAATGTTCATTTTTCAAGATAGCTGCATTATTAAACCATTACATCGCCGGCAAATTTCCTACCCAATAGCTGTTACGCATTGTAATCCATTATCCACCATAATATTTTATAAGCAACATGATCAGAAATATTATTACACACTCCAGCAGGTGGAACTTGAACCTGGGCTTCCTGGCTTCTTTATCCACTATATTGTAATCACACTCATACACTTAATGGTAAGGTCCTGGGGAATGTTGCTGAACAAACAGACCTTGGAGTGCAGGTTCATAGTTCCTTGAAAGTGGAGTCGCAGGTAGATGGGATAATGAAAAAGGTGTTTGGAATGCTTTCCTGAGCATTGAGGAGTTGGGAAGTCATGTTGCGCCTGTAGTGGACATTGTTTAGGCCACCTTTGGAATATTGTGTGCAATTCTGGTCTCCCTCATACAGGAAAGATGTTGTGAAACTCGAAAGGGTTCAGAAAACATGTGCAAGGATTTTGCCAGGGTTGGAGGGTTTGAGCTATAGGGAGAGACTGAATAGGTAGGGGTGTTTTCCCTGGAGCGTCGGAAGCTGAGGGGTGATCTTATAGAGGTTTATAAAATCATGGGAGGGGGCATGGATAGGATAAATAGACAAGGTCTTTTCTGGGGAGTGGTGCGAGGGCATGACATTGATAGTGTATTGCCATTCACTAAGTTTTTTAAGGACATAATGAGGGTAGAGCAGTAGACTTTTTCTATATGGTATTCATTAAATCCTCTGACAAGGTTCTGCATTGTAGACGAATTAATGAAATTAGATTATGTAGGATTCAGGAGGGCTTGCCAGTTGGATACAAAAATGACGATGTTAGGAGACAGAGGGTGATGTTGGAGGATTCATTTTTGGACTAGAGACCTGTGATCAATAGGGTTCTTCAGGGATCGGTGCTGCATCCACTTTTGTTTGTCATTGATATGAACAATTTGGATGAGAATTTAGGAGGGACATATTTAGGAAGTTTGTGGATGACATCAATATTGGTGGTATGGTCTACAGTGAAGAAGGTTATTAAGATTACAAAAGGATCTTGAACAATTGTGCCAATAGGCTGAGGAGTTTAATATGGATAACTGTGAAGTATTGCATTTTCACAAGACAAACAAGGGCGGGGTTTATACAGTTAATGGTAGGGCCCTGAGGAGTGTGTTGAACAGAGAGCCCTAGGGATTCAGGCACATAGTTCTTTAAAAGTTGCATCATAAGTAAACAGGATGGTTAAGACAACATTTATCATGCTTGCCTTCATTGTTCAGACCATTGAGTATAGGAGTTGGTGTGTCATGTTAAGGTTGTACAGGACATTGGTGAGGCCGCTTTTGGAGTACTGTGTACAGTTCTGATCGCCCTGCTATAGGAAAAATATCATGAAATTGGAGAGGGTTCAGAAAATATTGACCCTGGATGTTGCTGTGACTGGAGGGTTTGAGTTATAGGGGGAGGTTGGATAGGCTGGGACTTCTTTCATGGAGTGTAGGAGGTTTATAAAATCATGACAGGCAGTGATAAGGTGAATGGCCAATGTTTTTTCCCTAGGGTAGGGGTGTTCAAAATTGGGGGGCATATTTTGAAGGTGAGAGGAGAAGGATTTAAAAGGGACCAGAAAGGCAACTATTTCACATATATGTGGAATGAACTACCAGAGGAAGTGGTAGAGGCAGGTACAATTACAGCATTTAAAAGACATTTGGATAGTACATGAATAGGAAAGATTTGAATTGAATGAATTAGGTTTATTGTCACATGTATTCACATGAGTGCAGTGAAAAGTTTATAAATCACCACTTATGGTGCCATCTTAGGAACAAAGGTACCTAGACACAGAATCTTAGTTACAAAGCAGAAAATAAAGAAAACTAAGTTAAAAGGTTAAATATTACAGTCCTTCTTGCTAAAAAGTAGAAAAACAAAGAATCACAGTTAACAGTTCAACACCATAGCCTATAAGCGCCTAAACGTGTTGGACCCGCACTCATCACAAGGAGTGAACGTACCCCCCTTTGGGCTCAGTGTTGCCTAAGCTGCCATCCTGCACTGCTTGCTCTCACCATATTGCAGCCTGGTCCCACTCTCACCACCACCTTGAGCTGCTTGCTCCTGCTCTTGCTGCCACCCTGAGTTGCCTGCTTCGGCCCTCACTGCTGGCCGCCCCGGGCTTCCTGCTCCTGTTTTCACCACCGGTCACCCTGGTTTAGACAGATATGAGCCAAATGCAGGCAAGTAGGATTAATTTAGTTTGGGAAACACGTTCATCATAGACGAGTTGGACCAAAGCGTCTGCTTCCATGCTGTACAATTCTATGATTCTAATAGTCTGGAGGGGGAAATTGGACACACTTTATGGAATCCACCTGACCTTTATTCAATTGTCAATATGACGAAAATCAGACATTTTCTTTCAAAGGGCATACTATCCCTCAGATTAGGGATAGGCCGTCCAATCTGCCAAACTGTAAAGGCAATGGGAAACACCTGAATACTGCTTTGGCAGTGAAGCCAAAAATCAGTCTAACGCAGTAATTTCTGGGCTATGGTTTTTGAAAACTTGTACAATTTAATCAATTTGTAGAACTCTCACAGAAGCGGAGGTACTCACCGGAATGTATTCTGGATAATAAATAATGAACTAAATACATCTGGGGTTACTTGTAATACCTATTATTATAAAAAATAGTTTTGACCAAATTCATTAAATTGGCTTTGTATAAAAGTGAAGACTTTTGTCATCGTATCGCAAAAATACAATTGTGGACAGTTTACTCATTACAAAGGAAATGTCTTTTATGAAATCATTTTGCATTTGTTGACAGTGATTTATTTAGGATGATGACATATTTATCAATTTCCTATGATTCTTGGTTCTGACAATATTCTAAGTACAACTCTATGCTCTAATTCTCACCAAGCCCTCAATCAACATGATATAATTTAACTTCTTCACCACCCAAGACAGTAAAGCCTCACCTTTTTTACATTTTAGCCATGAGAAGAAACTTCTGCTGATTTATTTCTTTGCCTTCCCTAACCATGAGGAAATTGCATTGTCACAACTATATGTCACCAACAGCAGCTAAGAACATATCAGAAATTGAACCAAGATCATCTGGGTCTTTATGGTTTGGTTCCATATCATGCAGTTCATTTAATCCCAGCTATTTTTAAATAACTGAATTAGAATTAGAAAATAATTTTACCTGCACTGCCCAATGAAGCGCCGTTTTAAAGTCTTTGTCAACCAATGTTGGGTCAGCTCCTTTCTGTAATAAAGCCTGGACATGCTGCGGCCGGTTGTGAAAAGCAGCCCAATGCAATGGGGTCATACCCTAAAGGATAAAGAACCAAATGTTAAAACCATGGGCTAACAGATTTGAAATTTTATTTTCCTTTTGAATATGTCCCATAATGAAGTAAGTAATGATTGTCTTACAGCTATCACATAATTTTTACATAATAACAGGGTCAATTGGTAAAATGAACTTGAAAATGAAGCTTAAGAAGTTTTCAAAAATTTCTCATATTTTTTATTGGCTGTGGAAATTAGCAGGCATGATTGATCCATTGTTTCACCTTCTATCGCATCTGAGCTAAATGGGAAGATGTTCATCTTCAAATTAGCCAGGGCAAATAGATAGGATGCAGAATAGAACAGGGAAAAGTTGGCTGTAAAAGTTTCTTTGCTGCTCAGTAGTTTCATGACTAAACTTTCACTTTTTTTCTGTAAAATTGAAGAAATACTTCAGCAATATTGCCCTTGTTTCTGCCAGGTTGCAGCTGGTCAGCTTCAGAGAGCTCCAATGACTGCCCACCTCACAAAAAAATCTCAAAAACTAATGTGGAAGAACAGGGAGGTGATGTTGAACTTGTACAAGACTTTCGCTTCGGCGGGTCGGTGTGGACTTGTTGGGCCGAAGGGCCTGTTTCCACACTGTAAGTAATCTAATCTAATCTAATGTGGAAGAACAGGGAGGTGATGTTGAACTTGTACAAGACACCTGTTGTGAACTTTGTTGGAGTATTGTGTGTGAGACTGTGGGCACCATATTTTGGGAAAGTTAAAATCATACTGGAGAGAGTGCAGAAGTGAGTAATATTTCCAGGAATGAAAAACTTCAGATCTGAGGATAGATTGAAGAAGTTGTGACTGTTCTCCACGGAGGGAAAAAGGCAGAGAGGATATTTGATAGAGGTTTTAAAAATCACGAGCAGGCTGAATAGATTAGATAGAGAGAATCTATTCCCAGTTATAAAAGGAAAAAAAGAACGAGAGGACATGGATTTGAAGTAATGTACAAACAAAGCAAAGGTTATGCGAGAAAGAATGATTTCGCACTTTGAGTAGTCAAGGTATGGAATATACTGCCTGGAAATGTGGTGGAAGCAAGTTAGTTGAGGCATTCAAGAGGACATTGGATGATTCTTTGATAGAAATAGTGTCCAGAAACATGGGGAAAAGGCATGAGATTGGCATTAGGTAACAGAACTAATGCAGGCATGGTGAGCCAAACGGCTTCCTTCTGCACCATTACAATTCTATGATTTGTGAGGTGACAACACATTCAAGCAGAGATGACCCAGGTAATTATAAACCAGTGAGCCTTACTTCTGTTGTAGAAAAGGTTTTGGAAAGGATTATAAGAGATAAGATTTATAATCATCTCGCAAGCAACAATTTGATTTCAGATAGTCAACATGGTTTTGTCAAGGGCAGGTCGTGTCTCACAAACCTCATTGAGTCTTTTGAGAAGGTGTCCAAGCATGTAGATGAGGGTAGGGCAGTTGACGTGGTATACATGGACTTCAGTAAAGCCTTTGATAGGAAACAAAGAGTAGTGATAAACGGCTCCATTTCGGAATGGCAGGCAGTGACCAGTTGGGTACCTCAGGGATCAGTGCTGGGACCGCAGCTTTTTACAAAATGTGTTAATGATATAGAAGATGGTATTAGTAATAACATTAGCAAATTTGCTGATGATACTAAGCTGGGTGGCAGGGTGAAATGTTAGGACGATGTTAGGAGATTACAGGGTGACCTGGACAGGTTAGGTGAGTGGTCAGATGCATGGCAGATGCAATTTAATGTGGATAAATGTATGGTTATCCACTTTGGTGGCACGAACAGGAAGGCAGATTACTACCGAAATGGAATCAATTTAGGTAAAGAGGCAGGACAAAAAGATCTGGGTGTTCTTGTACACCAGTCAATGAAGGTAAGCATGCAGGTACAGCAGGTAGTGAAGAAGGCTAATGGCATGCTGGCCTTCATAATAAGAGGGATTGAGTATAGAAGCAAAGAGGTCCTTCTGCAGCTGTACAGGGCCCTGGTGAGACCACACCTGGAGTACTGTGTGCAGTTCTGGTCTCCAAATTTGAGGAAAGACATTCTGGCTATTGAGGGAGTGCAGCGTAGGTTCATGAGGCCAATTCCTGGAATGGCAGGACTACCTTACGCTGAAAGACTGGAGTGACTGGGCTTGTATTTAGAAGACTGAGAGGGGATATGATTGAGACATATAAGATTATTAAAGGATTGGACACTCTGGAGGCAGGAAACATGTTTCCGCTGATGGGTGAGTGCCGAACCAGAGGACACAGCTTAAAAATACGGGGTAGCCATTCAGGACAGAGATGAGGAGAAACTTCTTCATCCAGAGAGTGGTGGCTGTGTGGAATGCTCTGCCCCAGAGGGCAGTGGAGGCCCACTCTCTGGATTCATTTAAGAAAGAGTTGGATAGAGCTCTCAAGGATAGTGGAATCAAGGGTTATGGAGATAAGGCAGGAAAAGGATACTGATTAAGGATGATCAGCCATGATCATATTGAATGGTGGTGCATGCTCGAAGGGCAGAATGGCCTACTCCTACACCTATTGTCTATTGTTCCACATGGTAGGCTGATGGAGAAAATGCAGAGGCATGGAATTGAGGGTGATTTAGTAGTTTGGATTAGAAACTAGCTTTCTGAAAGAAGGTGACGAGTGGTGGTTGATGGAAACTATTCAGTCTGGAGTCCAGTTACTAGTGGTGTGCCACAGGGATCTGTTTTGGGACCACTGCTGTTTGTCACTTTTATAAATGACTTACACGCAGGCACAGGTGGATGGATTAGTAAATTTGCAGATGACACTAAAGTCAGTGGAGTAGTGGACAGTTGGGAAGAACTTTACAGGTTGCAGAAGGACTTGGATAAACTGCAGAATTGGGCTGAGAGGTGGCAAATGGATTTCCATGTAGCTAAATGTGAGGTGATGCACTTTGGAAAGAATACCAGGAAGGCAGAGTACTGGGTCAATGGAAAGATTCTTGGTAGTGTGGATGTGCAGAGGGATCTTGGAGTCCATGTGCATAGATCTCTAAAAATTGCCACCCAGGTGGATAGTGCTGTTAAGAAGGCATACAGTGTGTTAGGTTTCATTGGTAGAGGGATTGAGTTCCAGAACCGCAATAACGTGCTGCAACTATACAAAATGCTGGTGCGGCCACACTTGGAATATTGTGTACAGTTCTGGTCACCCCATTACAAGAAGGATGTGGAAGCATTGGAAAAGGTGCAGAGGAGATTTACCAGGATGTTGCCTAGTCTGGAGGGAAGGTCTTATGAGGAAAGGCTGAGAGACTTGGGACTGTTCTCATTGGAAAGAAGAAGGCTAAAGGGGGATTTGATAGAAACATACAAGATAATCAGAGGATTAGATAGGGTAGACAGTTTTCCTAGGATGATGACTTCAGCTTGTACGAGAGGGCATAACTACAAAGACAGATGACAGAGGCAGGTTCTTTACATCGAGAGTGGTAAGGGCATGGAATGTCCTACCTGCTAATGTAGTCAACTCGGCCACATTAAGAAGATTTAAACAATCCTTAGATAAGCACATGGATGATTTTGGGATAGTGTAGGAGGACGAGCTGAGAATAGTTCACAGGTCGGCGCAGCATCGAGGGCCGAAGGGCCTGTTCTGCACTGTATTGTTCTGTGCTCTATGTTCTATGTTCAAGTACTTTGAGAAGGAAAGAGAGGTTGAAGAGAGGATCGTATTTGTAATATGAGTAGGAAAATGGTGAGATGGTCTGATATTTGGATATTTGTGATAGTGAACAATGTTGTATATTTTTAAATTCTGGCACTGACTAAATTAATTAATGTATTAATCTCACGATCCTGTACTTTATTTTCTTACTATCTCATGGAAATTTACACACAGCAACATATCATGTGAAAAATATAAATTGAATTTCAGTGGGATCTCTTAACCTCCTGCATGAGTTTATGAGACCGATTGGTCGGTTATGTCTTTTCTCAATTATAGAGTCATAGAGATGTACAGCATGGAAACTTCCAAATTACAGAAGGAGATTCGAAAACCCCGATAGAGGTTATTGCTCTAGAATTGTTAATAAGATCGAGAACAGGATTACTGGATCTTAAATGTTTATTTGAATGATGTAGTCAACAGATTTAAAAAAACACACACTTTTTTGTATACCTCATTGTCTTGATGATTTATCTCACACATTGTTGTTTGCTGCAACAGTATAGCCAACAGTCTAGAAGAAAAGAAAGGAAGTTTTTAACATAGCAATACTGTAATCAATTGTTAACAGCAAATGTATCTATATTAATTCATGAATCTTTATACTTAGAGGTTAACTTGCATCTTCTTCATAAATACGTTGGTTATAGAGTTATAGAGCCATACAGTACAGAAACAGGCCCTTTGGTTCAGCTTGTCCATGTCAAACAGGTATCCTAAACTGAACTAGTCCCATTTGCTTGTGTTGGCCCATATCCCTCTAAGGCAAAAGTGAGGACTGCAGATGCTGCAAACCAGAGTTTAGATTGGGCGGCATGGTGGCACAGTGGTTAGCACTGCTGCTTCACAGCGCCAGAGACCTGGGTTCAATTCCCGCCTCGGGCGACTGACTGTGTGGAGTTTGCACATTCTCCCTGTGTCTGTGTGGGTTTCCTCTGGGTGCTCCGGTTTCCTCACACTGTCCAAAAATGTGCAGGTCAGGTGAATTGGCCATGCTAAATTGCCCGTAGTGTTAGGTGCAGGGGTAAATGTAGGGGTATGGGTCTGGGTGGGTTGCGCTTCGGCGGGTCGGTGTGGACTTGTTGGGCTGAAGGGCCTGTTTCCACACTGTAAGTAATCTAATCTAATCTAGATTAGAGTGGTGCTGGAAAAGCACAGCAGGTCAGGCGGCATCCGAGGAGCATATACCTCTAAACCTTTTCTATTCATGTACCTATCCAAATGTCTTTTAAATGTTGTAATTGTACCCTCCTCTACCTCTTCCTCTGGCAGCTTATACCATATACGCAGCACCCTCTGTGTGAAATAGCTGCACCTCAGGTCCTTTTAAATCATTCGCCTCTCACCTTAAACCTATACCTTCTAGTTTTAGATTCCCCTATTTTAGAAAAAGATCTTGGGCTATTCACCTTATCTATGCCATTCATAATTTATAAATGTCTGTAAGGTCACTGAAATAACTCCACAGAGGCCAGTATCCCATCACCAAATCATGCTTTATTTACACGTGGGGAGTCCTTGACACTGCTCTAGCTCCCTCAGAGTGATCAGGATGTCTGAAACTCCTATTCTTAACAGCCCTAATCAAGGAACTCATATTCTATAACATCCACCTGGCTGACCTCATTACAATCACTGCAGTCACCCATCAGCCTCTGACACTCCACGGGAAAAAGTCCCAGCCTATCCAGTCTCTTCTTATAACTCAAACCCTGCAGATGCGGCAACATCCTTGTAAATTCTTCTGTACCCTTTTCCAATTAGCAACATACAGAATCGTCATCTTTTTTAACCTCATGTATGAAAACCAAATGCTATATTTTACCCCAGCTGGGCATTTCATGATTCCTATTTGCTGGGTTTACAATTGGATACTTTTAATTGAAAAAAAAAGTCCAGTATTACTGGGCATGCTGGCCGATTTTTTAAATTTATTCATTTGTGGGATGTGGGCATCATTGGCTGGCCAGCATGTCATTGCCCGTCCCTAGTTGCCCTTGAGAAGATGGTAAAAACAATGACTGCAAATGCTGGAAACCAGATTCTGGATCAGTGGTGCTGGAAGAGCACAGCAATTCAGGCAGCATCCGACGAGCAGCAAAATCAGATGGAATTGAAATACTGTTTGTTGAGAGTATGAATTCTCCTGAGGATGTAGTACAGAGTGGGTCCTTTGCAATTCTGAGAGAGTGTGGCCCTCAGCTGAGGCAGGGCAGACTGTAGAGAGGTTAGGTGCCGGCGCATTGCTGCAAGCGTGGAGCGGAGGATCTTGAAGGAGAACAGCACCACTGATCCAGAACTTGAGAAGATGGTGGTGAGCTGCTTTCTTGAACTGCTGCAGTCCAGCTGCTGTGGATTGACCCCAACGCCATTAGGGAGGTAGTCCAGGATTTTGACCCAGCAATACTGATTGAACGGCCTTACATTTCCAATTCAGGGTGGTGAGTAGCTTAGAGGGGAACTTGAAGGTAGTAGTGTTTCCATATATCTACTGCCCTTGTCCTTCTAGATGGAAGTGGTCATGGGTTTGGAAGGTACTGTCTGCGGACCTTTGGTGAATTTCTGCAGTATATCTTATAGATAGTATACAGTGCTGCTCCTGAGCGTCAGTGGTGGAGTGAGTGGATGCTTGTGCCAATCAAGTGAGCTGCTTTGTCATGGATGGTATTAAGTTTCTTGAGTATTGTTGGAGCTGCACTCATCCATGCTAGTGGGGAGTATTTCATCACACTGCTGACTTGTGCGTTATAGGTGTTGGATAGGCTTTGGGGAATCAGGAGCTGAGTTACTCGCTGCAGTATTCCTAGCCTCTGACCTGCTGTTATAGCCCCTGTCTTTATGTGGTGAGCTCAGGTGATTTTCTGGTCAATGATAACCCTCAGGATGTTGATAGTGGGGAATTGAATGTCCATTGAATGTCAAGAGGCAGTGGTTAGATTGTCTATTGGTGATGGTCATAGCCTGGCATTTGTATGGCATGAATGTTATTTGCCACTTGTCAGCACAAGCCTGGATATTGTCCCAATCTAATTGCATTTGAACATGAACTTCTTCAGTATCTGAGGAGTCACGAATGATGCAGTATATTGTGCAATCATTGTGAACATTTCCACTTTCTGACCTTATGATGGAGGGAAGGTCATTTATGAAGCAGCTGAAGGTGGTTAGGCCTAGGACAATATCCTGAGGAATTGCTGCAGTGATGTCCTGGAGGTGAGATGACTGATGTCCAACAACCACGATCATCTTCCTGTGCATTAGATATGACTCCATTAAGTGAGAGTTTGCCCCCGATACCCTTTGACTTCAGTTTTGTAAGGCTCACAGTTTTGATGCCACACTTGATCAAATACAGCCTTGATGTTAAGAGCTGTCACTCTCACCTCACCTCTGGAATTCAGCTGTTTTGTCAATGTTTGAACCAAGGCTGTAATGATCAGGAGCTGAGTGACCCTAGAGGAAAAAGTGAGGACTGCAGATGCTGGAGATCAGAGCTTAAAAATGTGTTGCTGGAAAAGCGCAGCAGGTCAGGCAGCATCAAAGGAGAAGGAGAATCGACGTTTCGGGCATAAGCCTTTGACCCTAGAGTGTGACTGAGAAGGTTATTGCTAAACAGGTGCTGCTTGATATCTCTGTTGATGACACCTTCCATCACTTTACTGATGATCGAGAGTAGACTGATGGGGCGGTAATTGATCTGCTCTTGTGTACAGGACATACCTGGGTAATTTTCCCACTTTGTCAGGTAGATGCCAGCGTTGTAACTGTATTGGAACAGCTTAGCTAGGGGAGTGGCAGGTTCTAGAGCACAAGTCTTCAGCACTATTGCCAGAATGACAATTTGCTGATCACTGCATAATGAGGAAAACATTTCATAAACAATAGCAGAGTTTAATAATTTTACAAGGTTTAGAGTAAACAGGGAAGATTACGTTGGAGGGCGAATTAAAATGGGTACATTTAATGTCAAACTTCATTCAGTAGGAAAAGAAAAACTGGGAAGGAAAGGTTTTATTAAGCGTAATAGAACAAAATTTAAGTAAAGAAAGTTAAAAATAATCATGTTAAAGATGTCTCAAAGGATTTCATAACCTGAAGAATGGAAACCATATATAATCATTTACTGTGTGGGCAAGGGAAATGGATATCATTAACAATTGATCATATTGTAAAAAGGAACTTGTTTTAATAATTGCTACAAACTTTCTGTTGCAAGTTTAATGGCCAATTAATATAAAATTGAAGCATTTCAGTAAAATATATGGGACATTAAGCACCTATTTTTATAAAACTAATGGCAAAAACTTATAAATCATTCCAGGAACTTGCAGCAATATGCAATTCACATGGTCTATATTCCTTGGTTTTGCTGGCCAGTTCCTACTGAATTTCAAGGCCTATATATCAGAATGGTCTCTTATTTAAGTAAATGCACAGTTTGGATGAGACTTTTTTCTTCTGTATCTGCTTTTCATTGCATCCTACCACTAAATCTAGCAGTAGAAATGCCCTTGGCTTTAGCCACAGCATAGAATCTGGCTGTGCTATGAGCGCAGTTGACAGTAACACTGGACATAGTCATGGAGACGGAAACAGACCCTTTGGTCCAATTTGTCCATGCCGACCAGATAACCTAACCTCACCTAGTCCCATTTGCCAGCATTTGGCCATTATCCCTCTAAACCTTTCCTATTCATATACCCAATCCAGATGCCTTTTAAATGCTGTAATATCAGCCTCCACCACTTCGTCTGGCATCTCATCCCATACACGCACCACTCTCTGCATGAAAAGGTTGCCCCTTAGGTCACTTTTATATTTTTCTGTTTCACCTTTAACTTATGCCCTCTAGTTCTGGACTCCTCCATCCCCAGGAAAAGTCCTTGTCTATTTATCTGATCCATGCCCCTCATGATTTTATAAACCTTTATAAGGTCACCCCTCAGCCTCCGATACTCCTGGGAGAACAGTCCCAGCCTATGCAGCCTCTCCCTATAGCTCATATCCTCTAACCCTGGCAGCATCCTTGTAAATCATTTCTGAGACCTTTCCGGTTTCATAACATCCTTCTGATACTGGATTAGAGTGGTGCTGGAAAAGCACAGCAGTTCAGGCAGCATCCGAGGAGCAGGAAAATCGACGTTTCGGTCAAAAGCCCTTCATCAGGAATACAGGCAGAGTGCCTAAAGGGTGGAGAGATAAATGAGAGGAGAGTGGGGGTGGGGAGAAAGTAGCAGAGAGTACAATGGGTGGATGGGGGTGGGATGAAGGTGATAGGTCAGAGAGGAGGGTGGAGTGGGTAGGTGGAGAAGAAGATGGCCGGTAGGACATGTCATGAGGACGGTGCTGAGCTGGAAGTTTGTAACTAGAGT
>NC_057710.1:69838038-69895177 GCF_004010195.1 Chiloscyllium plagiosum
GAGGTGTCAGAGATGGTCCAGTTAAATTTAAGGTCAGGGTGGAATGTGTTGGTGAAGTTGATGAATTGCTCAACCTCCTCGCGGGAGCACGAGGTGGCGCCAATGCAGTCATCAATGTAGCGGAGGAAGAGGTGGGGAGTGGTGCCAGTGTAATTACGGAAGATCGACTGTTCTACGTAGCCAACAAAGAGACAGGTATAGCTGGGGGTCCATATATGTGCCCATGGCTTCCCCTTTGATCTGGAGGAAGTGGGAGGATTCGAAGGAGAAATTGTTAAGGGTGAGGACCAGTTCGGCCAAACGAATGAGAGTGTCAGTGGAAGGGTACTGTTGGGGACGTCGGGAGGAAAAAATGGAGGGCTTAGAGGCCCTGGTCATGGCGGATGGAGGTGTAGAGGGATTGGATATCCATGGTGAAGATGAGGTGTTGGGAGCCGGGGAAACGGAAGTCTTGGAGGAGGTGGAGGGCATGGGTGGTGTCTGAAACGTATGTGGGGAATTCCTGGACTAGGGGTGATAGGACAGTGTCAAGGTAGGTAGAGATGAGTTCAGTGGGGCAGGAGCATGCTGAGACAATGGGTCGGCCAGTTTGGTCAGGCTTGTGGATCTTGGGAAGGAGGTAGAACCGGGCAGTGCGGGGTTCCCGGACTATGAGGTTGGAAGCTGTGGGTGGGGGATCTCCTGAGGTGATGAAGTTCTGCATGGTCTGGAAGATAATGGTTTGGTGATGGGAGTTGGGGTCATGGTCGAGGGGCCGGTAGGAGGAGGTGTCCTCGAGTTGGCGTCTGGCTTCAGCGGTGTAGAGGTTAGTGCGCTAGACTACCACTGCACCCCCTTTATCTGCTGGCTTTATGGTGAGGTCAGGATTGGAGCAGAGGGAGTGGAGGGCAGTGCATTGTGAGGGTGAGAGGTTGGAGTGGGGGAGGGGGGTAGACAGATTGAGGTGGTTAATGTCCCGGCGGCAGTTGGAAATGAAGAAGTTGAGGGCGGGTAATAGGCCAGCACAGGGTGTCCAGGTGGATGGATTGTGTTGGAGGTGGATGAAGGGGTCCTCGGAAGGTTGGCGGGAGTCCTGATTGTGAAAGTAAGCTTCGAGGCAGAAGAAGTGTTCGACATAGGAAGGAGACCAGAATTGCATGCAATATTACAAAAGTGGCCTAACCAATGGCCTCTACAGCCACAACATGACCTTCCAAGTCCTACACTTAATGCTCTAACCAATAAAGGAAAGCATATTGAATGTCTTCTTCACTATCCTATCTACCTGTGACTCTACTTTCAAGGAACTATGAACCTGCACACCAAGCAACACTCCCTAGAACCTTATCATTAAGTGTATAAGTCCTGCTCTGATTTGCTTTTCCAAAATGCATGTTAAATTTCAGAGTGAAAAAAAGCTTGATAGATTGTATGTTTTACTTTTGCAGTTTGTTTACCATGGTGGTTTTGACTGTATTCATACAAGTTTGCCATTGTTCTTTTAACAACAAAATACAAGTTAATTATACAAAAGAAAAAAATTAAGATAATTGTGAAACATCTCAACATAAACAGCAAAACAACAAAGGTTCAAACTTTCCCCAGCAGTACCTTTTACAGTTGCTCAATCCCAGTGAAGCATCATTTTTGTCTTAACTCTTTAATTTTTTACTCAAATTACTCTATCTACCTCCCCTCCTGAACGGTTTAGGACTACTATTTTATAGCTGTTAAGACATGAAAACAGCTTTCAGTTCTAACAACCAGGAGACTCCTACAAATTCTCATAGTCATACAATTTCTACAAACTAACCAGCCCTTCTGCTGATAGAAAACTATTGTGCTCAACTGAAACATGATTCTGGCCTCTGATTGTCTATTTTTCAGCGGTTGTAAAATAAATATTGTAAATGTTCAGCAATTAATACTTGCAGGTACCTGATTGAGGTATTTAACTTAAATCAATATATTTTTGGTAATGATCTTTATTTAATTGTTCCAAATGACTTTGTAAGCTCTGAAAGCAAAATTTAGCTTACTTCTGCTTTAAAGTCTAAATTTTTAATTGATAACATGTTAGATGTCTATCATAGAAAAGTGATTGATGTTTTAGTACTACTGACCCACTGCAAGACTGGAACAAAGTTGATTATACCTGCTCAAGAAATGAGAAGAAGAGTAGGAAGAAGTGGAACTATTTTTCAACACTTCTCAAATTCATGTGCAGTAGCAATATTTACTCTTAGAATAAAAGCTTTAGCATCACTGGATTTTTCTGATTCAGTTGAGGGAGGATGCCTCTTTCGTTGCTTTTTTTTTCTTTATCCATTCACGGGATGAGGGTGTCAGTGGCTAGGCAGCATTTATTGCCCAGAGGGCACTTGAGAGTCCACCATATTGCTGTGGATCTGGGGTCACACATAGGCCAGGTGAGGATGGCAGTTTCTTTCCCTAAAGGACATTAGTAAATCAGATGGGTTTTTCCTGACAATTGGCAATGGATTCATGGCCATCAATAGATTCTTTTATCCAGATATTAACTGAATTCAAATTCCATCATCTGCCATGGTGGGATTTGAACCACTATCCCTAGGTTAAGTATCCAGTAATAATACCACTAGGCCATCGCTTTACAGGTGAGAGCCTGCCTTGCATATCTAACTGACTATAACTGCAGTATGTCCCCAGTGGAAATTCCAGCCCTTTATGTCTGTTTATGTTTGCTCTTGAAGTTAACATTTTTATGATATTGCAATATAAACTCAACAAACAAGGATTGTGTCATCAGTAAGCTGTTCAGAACTAATTTAGGAGTAAAGGTTTCCCACCTCTTTTATTAGGTGTTGAGAGTTGGGCAACAGAATTTCAGATTTGCAATTTATTTTACTTTCAGAAAGCAAATACCTGAAGTCAAACAATAGTCTTCTCTTTTGCTGACTTTAAGGTGATTTGTTAGCTTTAATCTGTAGAGGGCAGTCCTTTGTAATGTGCAACATTGTTTTGGGTTCTCAACAAGCACATAAAGATTTGCTGTGAATTAGCTGAGTGATGGATCAGGATGATGCAATTTCTTTGGCTCCTTAGAAATTGACCCCCCCCCTCCAAAAAAAGCAAGACTTTGGTACTGCGGATGCTGGAAACTGAAACCAAAAGAGAAAATGCTGGAAAATCTCAGCAGGTCTGGCAGCATCTGTAAGGAGAGAAAAGAGCTGACGTTTCGAAACATCAGCTCTTTTCTGTCCTTACAGATGCTGCCAGACCTGCTGAGATTTTCCAGCATTTTCTCTTTTGGTAGCAAGACTTTGGTGTACATTTGCTTCTCAGTCAAAAACTACTGCATTTTAAGTGCAAGTAATTGTTGTTATGGTCATCTTTCTTTGTAGAATGCATTTATACAGACACTAATACTGGTTTATAGAACTGTCACTGAATGTCCTCCAACTTTCATGAACATTGGATTGTGAATGGAATATACTCAGATTTTATATATACACAATCAGAACAGAAGGAGGCCATTTCATTAGATCATAGCTGATCTGACTACATCCTTAACTTCACATTCACATTTGCCCCCAATTAACTTTTCACACCTTAGCTTATCAAGAATCTATCCACATCTGCCTTAAAAATATTGGAAGACTCTGATTTCACCACCTTTTGAGAAAAAAAAAATTCCAAAGACTTATTATTCTCTGAGAGAAAAATTAATTGTCTTATCTTCCTTGATTGGGTGACACCCTGGTTTTAAAAATATGTGCAAACTTTTGATTGTAAAATGTCAATATAAAAGCAGCTGCTTCAAAATCCACTTACTTAACATAACCAATTAATTGAGTGGTTTCTCCCAACATGGGGAAAAAAAGTCTTAGCAAATTATAAATGATTGATTTGTTCAAACATTATGATTTGCGTCAGAAGGTGAGCCCACTGGTTACATCCATCTGTTCAAATGTAGTTAGTTGATACAAGGTAAATATTTAATCTTTCTCAGTGGGAAAAAAATATTTTTAAAATCTAAAACAAACATTCAGAAATATACTTTGAAAGTTACCTACCTTGCATCTGTATTGCAGTCTTCCAGTAATACTTTTGACTGCAAATAAGAAGGCATCACTGAAGCAAGAGGCTATGCAAACAAATGATTTTGTGCTGATTACATTTATGCAACCTAAAGATGTCTAGCCTTGCCAGAGCATGGCCATTGTAACTCCCTGTGTAATACATTGAAACATGCCACAGCTGCCTACATCAGACCCGCCAATGTCAGAGTCACATCCCTCGCCACTGGACCCATCTCGTTGATGTCACTGTGATGCTATTTCACCACTATTTCGCCACCACCATCACCGGACTCGGCCAACAATGAAATTGCCAAACCTCAGGCACTATCTTTTGCCACTAGGCCTACATCACCTCCTGTGATGTTGCAGCCGCTAATTCTGATGCCAGGTCTGAGATCGCCCAGAAAAGTAAATCAGGACTCACATGCTGCCGCCATAAGGTCTGCATGGGCCTAATTGGCACTGCCACAAGGTCCATGCTGAACTCACTGAAGTCTGCGCTGGGCTCACTTGAGACTGCGCTTGGATTCCTCACTGCCACCGATGGTAAGTAAAGAGAAGTAAGAAAATGAGAAAATTAAAAATAACAAGAAAAGAGGAAAAAAAAAGAAAAGTGGTTGGAGCAGAGAAGCCCCGGCATGGAACTATCATCTGCTGGCATCTTGAATTGACTAATGGGTAGGAAACAGTGAGTGGGAATAAGGGTTTTTTTCCAGGTTGGTGAACTGTGACCAGTGGGATTCCTCAGCGATCAGTTCGCAAATGGGAAAATGCAAGTTGTGTTCACATTGGAAAAGGGAGCATAAGAATTATAAGTATTATTTAAATGGAGAAAAACTGCATAAAGCTGCAAGACAAGGGACTTTGGATACTTCTTAGTTAGTAATTAGTTTGTACTTGGAACTATGACATTTTTGTGATTACGGAGACTTGGCTGAAAGAGGGACAGGACTGTCAGTTGAATGCCTCAGGATTTAAATGTTTCAAGTGTGATGGAAAGGGATGTAAAAGGGGTGGGGGAATTGTATTTCTGGTAAAGGATTACCTCACAGCTGTGTTGAGGGAGGATACATCAGAGGACTTGTGCAGTGATGCAAAGTGGGTAGAACTCAGGAATAGAAAAGGTGAAATCACAATGCTGAGGATATACCACAGGCCCTCCCGACAGACAGCAAAAGACAAAGGAGAGAATATGTCGACAGATTTTGGAAAGATGTAAAAACAGTAAGTTTGTTGTGCTGGGTTATTTTAACTTCCCCTATATTGACTGGGACTCACTTTGTGCTAGAGGCTTGGATGGGGCAGAATTTTAAAGGACCATATAGGAGGGTTTCTTTATGCAGATGTAAACAGTCCAACCAGGGAAGGGGTTATACTGCACCTGATTTTAGGAAATGAGTCAAACCAGGTGAATGAAGTTTCAGTGATGGAGCATTTTGGGAGTAGTAACCATAATATCGTGAGTTTTCAAGTACACACGGATATTGATAACAGTAGTCCTCGGGTGAAGGTGTTAAATTGTAGGAAGGTGAACTATAATAATATTAGGCAGGAACTGGAGAATGTTGATTGGAGGTGGATGTTTGAGGGTAAAACCACACTGGACATGTGGGAGTATTCCAAACAGCAGTTGATAAGAGTTCAGGAGTTGCATGTTCCTGCGAGAATGAAAGATAGGTATGGCATGCTACGTGAACCTTGGATGACTAGGAATGTTATGACCTTGGTCAAAAAGAGAAAGGAAGCATACTTAATGGTATAGGAGGATGGGAACTGACAAAGCCCTTAAAGTATAAAGGGAAAATAGGAAATAACTTAAACAAAGAATTAGAAGGGTGAAAAGGGGTCATGAAAAGTTGTTAGCAGACAGGGTTAAGGAGAAACCCAAGGCTTTTCATGCATACATAAAAAGCAATAGGGTAGCCAGGGAAAGGGTCAGTCCACTCAAGGACAAAGGAGGGAATCTATGGTGAGGTCCTCAACAGATATTTTGTGTCAGTATTCACCAAAGAAAAGGGCTTGGTGGAGTATGATCTCAGCGAAGTGAGATCTCTAAGCCAAGTTGCTACCAAAAAGGAAGAGGTGTTGTGTGTCCTAAAAAGTATTAAGGTAGATAATTCTCCGGGTCCTGATGGGATCTATCCCAGAATATTGAGGGAAACAAAATAATAAATTGCTGGAGTATTGACAGACATCTTTGTATCCTCTTTGGACACAGATGTGGTTCGAAAGGACTGGAAAATAGCCAATCTTATCTATTGTTTAAAAAGGGTAACAGGGATAATCCTGGAAATTACAGGCCTGTGGGTCTCATGACAGTGTTAAGGAAACTGTAACTTGCCTCAGTAACTTGATTGAGTTTTTTGGGCAGGTGACAAAGATGATCGTTGAGGGAAAAGCAGTTGATGTTGTCTCTGTGGACTTCAGTAAAGCCTTTGACAAGGTCTCTCATGGCACACTGATACAAACGGTGCAATCACTTGGTATGGGGTGGTGAGCTGGCAAGATGGATACAGAACTGGCTAGTCAAAGGGGACAGAGGGTAGCGGTGGAGGATTTGGTAGAAGACATGTCTTCAGCCAGAGAGTGGTGAATCTATGGAATTCATTGCCTCAGGAATTCCTCATTCCTGAAGAAGGGCTTATGCCCGAAACGTCGATTCTCCTGTTCCCTGGATGCTGCCTGACCTGCTGCGCTTTTCCAGCAACACATTTCCACCTCTGCTATTCATGGTCTACGTAATTTGGAGGAAAATGTAGCTGGTCTAATTAGTAAGCTGGCAGATGATATGAGGATTTTTGGATTGTGGATAGTAAGGAGGATTGTCAGAGGACATAGTAGGATACAGATCAGTTGGAGGCATGGGCATTAAAATGGCAGATGAAGTTTAATCCAGACAAATGTGACGTGATACATTTTAGAAGTACAGGTGGAAATTATACAATACTCCTTAGGAGTATTGATATGCAGAGGGATTTGGGTGTGCCAGTCCACAGAAGGTGGCAGTGCAGGTAAAAAAGACCTATGGCATGCCTGCCTTCATTGGAAGGGGCATTGTGCATAGACATGTTATGCTGCAGCTTTATTGAACTTTAGTTAGGCTGGAATTGGAATATTGCATACAGTTCTGGTCACCATACTACCAGAAGGATATGGGATGCTTTGGAGAGGGTACAAAAAAGGTTTACTAGGAATTTGCCTGGTATGGGGTATTTTAGCTATGAAGAAAGATTGGATAGACTGGGTTTGTTTTCACTGGAACGCAGGAGGTTGAGGGGTGACCTGATAGCAGTTCATAAGATTGTGAATGGCATGGATAGCATGTAAAATGCAAGGCTTTTTCCAAGGGTGGAGGGGTCAGTTGCTAGGGGACACTGGTTCAAGGTGCAGGGGAGGCAATTTGAAAGAGATGTGTGAGGCAAGTTCTTCACACAAAGGATGGTGAGTGCCTGGATTGCGCTGCCAGAGGAGGTAGTAGAAGCAGACATAATAACAGCATTCAAGAGGTACCTGGACGAATACAGGAATAGGAAGGGAATAGAGAGTTACGGACCCTGTAAGTGAAGACAGTTTTATTGTGGAAGGGAAAAATATGTCGGCACAGGCTTGGAGGGCTGAAAGGCCTGTTGCTGTGCTGTACTGTTCTTTGTTCTGTACAAAACACATATTTTGAAACACAGAAAGCTAGCACTAGATGCAGCAGGTAATCAGGAAGGCTAATCGAATGTTAGCCCTTATTTCAAAGAGGTTAGAATGTTGAAGCAAGGAAATCTTATTGCAACAGTACACAATGGTGGTGAGACCACATCTGGAGTACTGTGGTCCCCTTAAAGGAAAGGTAGCATTTTATTGAAGACAGTTCAGAGAAGGTTCACTAGTCTGGAGTGATTGTAGTATGAGAAGGGGCTAAACAGTTTGGGACTCTACTCACTGGAGTTTAGAAGAAGAGAGTGATCTCATTGATTTATACAGGTCATTCTGCTATAACACGCATTTTACTGATGCAAATTTGCTATTATGTGATTGACGAGTTGGAGACACTTTTTATAGTGCAAACTTTTAAACTTGCATTGGTTATAACATGATTCCAGTCCCATTAATTTAAATTGTGCTGCTATTATGTGATTTTCTTATAATACATGATGGCACAAGAATAAAACTACTGCATTATAGCAGAACTGACTGTATCAGATTCTTAAGTGGCTTTACATGATAAATGCTGAGTGGATGTTTCCCCTCATGGGAGAGTCTAGGATCATAGACCATAGTCTCAGAATAAAGCGGTGCTAATTTAAGACTGAAATGATAAGGAACTTCTTCTCTTAGAAGGTAAAGAGTTTTTGGAACTCCTTACCACAGACAAATGTGTGGGAAATTGTCCTTGTGTATATTTAAGGCTGAGATTCTTGATCAGGATGAAGATCAAGGGTTAAGGGGAAAATGCAGGCAAGTGGAAGTAAGGTGTGTCGGATCAGACATGATCCTATTGAATGACGGAGCAGGCTTCAGGGGACGAATGGCCTTTTCCTATTCCTAATTCTTATGGTCTTATAGGAGATTAGGATGTAGAATTGGTATGGGTGGAGATGATGAATATTAGGGGAAAGAAGTCATTAGTAGGAGAGATAAACGTACCTTTGAACTGTAACTGTGATATAGTAAGAAGTATACAAGCAGAAATATTGGCTGGGAAAATCATAGTGGCAGTAAGAGCCTCGATGAGGAGTTCATAGATAGTTTTTAAGGTGGTTTATTGTTGCATATTCTGGAACCAGAATGCAGACTGTATAAGACATTGTATTGTGTAAAGTGACAGCATTGATTAATTGCTTCACCTAGGTATCAATGATTATAATATAATTGTATTTTATACCCAGTTTGAAAGGGAGTAGAGTCGGTCTAAGACAAATATTTTGTACTTGCATAATGGTAACTATGTGAGCATGAAAGCTGAGCTAGCTAAAGTAAACTGGGATATTAGACTAGGAGATAGACCATTAGAAAAGCAATGGTAAATATTTAAAGATATGCTTTCAGTATACTCAGAATATGTATAATCCTGATGGAAAGAACAATTTCATAATTGGCCCTACATCTGTGGTTAACTAAAGAATTAAGGAAAGAATCAAAAGAAGATAGAACACAGAACACCACGTCGATGCCAACCATGTTGCCATTTTAAACTAACACCATCTGCCTGCACATGATCAGTACTTCACTGTTCCCTGCCTGTTCATGTGTCTGTCTAAATGCCTCTTAAACGTTGCTATCATATCTATTTCTACCACTTACACTGGCAGAGCATTACAGGCACTTTCCACCCTGTGTAAAAAACTTTCCTTGCGCATCTTGTTTAAACTTTTCCCCTATTAACTTGAACTTCTACCCTGAGAAAAAGACTCCAACTAACCACTCTATCTATGAACAAAAAACATAATTTTATATAATTTTATGTAATTCTATCAGGTTTCCCCTCAGTCTTTGATGCTCTGGCAAAAACCATACAAATTTGTCCAATCTCTCCTTATAGCTAATACACTCCAATCCAGGCAACATCCTGGTAAATTGCTTTTGTACCCCTTCGAAGCCGCCACATCCTTCCAGTAGTGTCGCGACCAGGACTGCAAACAATACTCCAAATATGGCCTAACTACAGTCTAAAACAGCAGCGACAAGACTTGCCAACTTTTATACTCAGTGCCACAACTGGTGAAGGCAAGCATTCCAAAGCCCTCTTTCCCACCTTGTCCACTTATATTGTCACTTTCGGGGAGCTATGGACTTGTATTGCAAGGTCCGTCTGTATATCAATGTTCCTCAGAGTCCTTTCCTTTTGCATTTGACCTCCCATTTGTCCAGATTAAATTCCATCTACCATTTCTCTGCCCAACTTTTCAGGTGGTTATTCTTTGATAACCTTCCTCTTTGATAACCTTCCTCACTGTCCATTTTCATGTCATCTGCAAACTTTCAAATTAGACCACTAGCATTTTCATTCAAATCATTTATATGTATTGCAAAGAACAGAGGTTCTAGCTCTGATTCTCTCAAAACACCACTTGTCATACAGCTCCAGTCAGAAATACATCCATACAAAACTAACCTCTTACTAAGGCTAATTTTGTATTCAACTTTGCAACTCACCATCGATCACATATGGTTTAATCTTCTGGACCAGTCTACATTGAGGGATCTTACAGCATGGAAACAGAGCCCTTGGTCCAACTCATTCACACTAACCAAGCTTCCCAAAATAAACCAGTTCCAGTTTCTTGCATTTGGCTCATATCCCTCTAAACCTTGGCTATTTATGCATCTATCCAAATGGTTATAAAATGTGGGAACTGCATCTACCACTTCCTCTGGCAGTTCATTCCACATATGAACCACTGTGTGAAAAAGTTACCCTGAAGGTCCCTTTTAAATCTTTCTTCTCTCACATTAAAAATATGCCTCCTAGTTTTGAGCTCCCTCACCCTAGGGAAAAGACCTTTGTTATTCACCTTGTCTATGCCCTTCCTGATTTTATAAATCTCTATAAGGTCATCCCTTACCAATGAAAAAGGTCCTAACCTATCCAGCCTCTCCTTATAAATCAAACCCTTCAGTCCCAACAACATCCTGCTAATTCTATTCTGAACCCTCTCCAATTTAATAATATCCTTCCTATAGCAGGGAGACCAGAACTGCACAGAGTACTCCAAAAGTTGCCTCTCCAAAGGTTGCCTGTACAACCTCAACATGACTTCCCAATTCCAATACTCAATGGTCTGAGTAATGAAAGCAAGTGTGCTAAACACCTCTTAACCACCCTGTGATGCAACTTTCAAAGAACTATGTAACTGAACACCTAGGTCTCTCTGTTCGCCGACACTACACAGGGCTCTACTATTAACTGTATAAGTCCTGCCCTTAAACAAAAATAGAAATTGCTGGAAAAAACACAGCAGGTTTGGCAGCACTTATGGAGTGAAATTAACATTAACATTTCAGGGTGAATGACCCTTTCTCAAAACTGCCCTTGTTTGTTTTACCAAAATGCAATAACTCATATTTATCCAAATTAAATTCCATCCCCCATTCCCCAACTGATTGAGATCTCTCCACAATCGTAGATAACCTTCTACAAGATTACAAAGAAAACCCGACCAAACACACCAATGGGCCAAGGAGCGGCAGATGGAGCCCAACCTGGACAAACTGTCCACTTTACCATTAATTTTGGTGTCATCCATAAACTTATTAACCATGCCTCCTAAATTCTCATTCAAATCATGTATATAAATGACAAACAACACTGGGCCCAGTGCCAATCCTACAGAACACCGCTAGCCACAGGTGTCCGGTCCAAAAAAACTACTCTCCATACCACCCTCTGACTCCTATCACCAAGCCAATGTTATATACAATTGGCAAACTCTCCCTGAATCCTGTATGATCTAACTTTACTAATCAGTCGTCTATTCAGAACCTCATCAAAGGCTTTACTGAAGCCCATGTAGGCAATATCAATTTTTTTGGTCATGTCCTCGAAAAAAGCTCAACTAAGTTTGCAAGACACGACTTAATTAGGAGAAGTAGGCCATTCAGTTTCTTAAATTTGCTCCACTATTTAGTAAAATCATGGCTGATCCATTTGTAACCTCAAATCCACATTATCACCTACCTTAGTAACAGTTCAACCTTTTGCTTACCACTAATTATTCTACCTCTTTCTTGAAAACTGTCATGATTTGGAGATGCCGGTGTTGGACTGAGGTGTTCAAAGTTAAAAATTACACAACCAGGTTAAAGTCCAACAGGTTTAATTGGAAGCACTAGCTTTCGGAGCGCCACTCCTTCTTCAACCACCTGATGAAGGAGCGTCGCTCCGAAAGCTGGTGCTTCCAATTAAACCTGTTGGACTATAACCTGGTGTTGTGTGATTTGTAACTTCCTTGAAAACATTCAAGGACTTTACTTCCAACACTTTTCATGGGAAAAGAGTATCAAAGACTCAACACTCAATACAAATGGGCTTACCATAATTTTTAAAAACAGCAACTAACAGTAAGCCAGAAGGAGCAATCCAATTGCCTTTATAGCTCAGGCTGAAGGGGTTGAATGATTTACCCCATTCCTAATTCATGTGTTTGCAAGTTAAAATATGGTGTAGCTTCACAAGGTCATTAGTAAAGTCATGCAGACAACATCTACTGCCCTACCTTTGTCAATCATCTTCATCATTTTCTCCAAAAAATCAATTACATTTGTGATACAAGACTTCCCCCACATAAAGCCATGCGGACTATCTTTAATAAGTCCATTCTTTTCCAAATGCAAGTACCTGTCCCAAGAATCTTTTCCAATAATTTCCCTACCACTGATATGAGGCTCATTGGTCTATAATTCCCTGGATTCTCCCTGTTGCCCCTCTTAAACAAAGGGACAACATTGGCTATTCTCCAGTCTCTGGAGGATAAGGGGGATACAAAGATCTCTGTCAAGACCTCTATAATCTCCTCCCCTGCTTCCTCAGTATTCTGGGATAAATTCCATCAGGCCCTGGGGACTTACCAACCTTAATATTTTTCCAAGACACCCAACACCACCTCCTTCATAGTATCGACATACCCCAGAATATCAACATACTCATCCCTTACCTTACCATCATCCATGGCCTTCTCCTTGTTGAATACTGATGCCAAGTATACATTAAGGTCCTCACCCACTTCCTCTGGCTCCATGCATGAATTCCCACCTTTGTTCTTGAATAGACCCATCATTTCTCTCGTTGTCCTGTTGCCCTTTATATATATATATATATATATATAAAACCTTGAGATTCTCCTCTTAAGGCCCTCCTTATTTGTTTAATTTCTTTTCTGTTTCCTTTATATTCCCCAAGGGCCTTGTTTGATTTCAGTTTTTCCTTTTGACTAAACATTCAATATATCTCTTATCATCCAAGGTATTCAAAACATGTCATCCTTATCTTTCAACCTCGCACTATCATGCTGGTCCTGAACTATGATCACCTGGCCTTTAAAAGGGGTTCTCACATTTTTGATGTGGATTCACCCTCAAACAGTCGATCCCAATCTAATTTCTCCAGTTCCTGCCGAATACTGTTATAATTGGCCTCCCCCCAATTTAGCACTTCCATCTGAGGACCTGTCTTTTCCTTATCCATAACAACCTTAAAACTTATGGAATTATGATTGCTGTTCCTAAACTGCTCCCTCACTGAAACTGTGATCACCTGGCCAGGCTGATTCCCCAACTGAGCAAACCTTTAGAGCAGTGTGCTGATAAGTCTCCAGGTCCTGATAGAATTCGGGCTAGGATATCTGGTTGGCATGGACGGGTTGGACCGAAGGGTCTGTTTCCATGCTGTACATCTCTATGACTCTATAATTCATGTTGAAACAATTAGCTAATGAAATAGTAGAAGTGTATTAATTTTCCAAAACTCATCAGATTCTGGAAATGTTCCATCAGACTGGAAAGCAACAAACATGACTCGTGCTTTTAAGATGGGAGGGAGGCAGAAAATTGGAAATTTTTTACAATTTATTTCAGTGATTTAGATGAGGAGAGCAAAGGCATGGTGCCACAAACATGGGTCAGAAAGTGTGTTGTGAAGACAACTTAACCCATCTGTATATCAGTTTGCATCAATGCAAATCAGTTTGCAAAAATCTGGCAGACGGAGTATAATGTAAAGTTGTTCGTTTTGACAGGAAAAATAAAAAACAAAAATATTATTTAAATAGAAAACCACTGCAGAGTTCTGAGGGGCAGAGGAATCCAGGTTTCTTATGCCTAACTCATAAAATACTTGTGTGCAGGTACAGCATTAAGAAGGCTAATGGAATGCTACTCTTTATTACAAGAAGAATTAAACATAAAAATAAGCAGGTTGTGCTTCAGTTTTACAGGACATTGTGAGACAATATTTAAAATATTGTCTCTTATTTAAGGAAACGCATTAATGTGTGGGATTTCTTAATCTTGTCATGTGCAAGCTACTTCTACAGTTTGGCATGCAAGTTATCCTGTATTGTGGTTTCACCAGGTTGAAATGTATGCCTGATGCTGTTCCTGGCATGCTGTGCTGCACGTTCATTGAGGCAGGGTTAAATGGATGGTAATGGTAGAGTGGAAGATATAACAAGCCATGAGCTTATGGATTCTAGTTGAATTCTAGTTGTGCTGCTTGTAGACCACAGTACCCCATGCGGTTCAGTTTTCAGTTGGAAGATTTGATTGCAATCTACCCTGTTTAGCAGTGATAGTATTATACACCATTTTGGAGGGAACCCTCAAATTGAACATGGGATTTTGTCTCCAGAAGAACTGAGCAATGGTCACTCCTACCAGTACTGTCATGGACAGACACATCAGGTAGATTGGTGACGATGAAGTGCAATGAGTTTCACCCCCTTGTTGGTTCCCTCACCACCTTTCTTGGACCCAGACTAACAACTAGGTCCTTTAGGACTCAGCTAGTCCAGTCAGTAGTGGTGCTACTGAGCCACTCAGTGATGGTCATTGAAGTCCCACTGAGAGTATATCCTATGCCCTTGTCAAGCACAGTGCTATTTCCAATTGGTGGTCAATGTGGAGGAGTACTAATTCATCAGATGGGTTGATGTTCATCACCAGAAGGTTTCCTCGCCTATGTTTGACTTGAGAACGTAAGATGCTGAAGACTGCTGAATATTTTTAGGGAAACTTTCTCTGCTTGCACCACTGTTTCACCACCTTTGGTTGTTCTGTCCTGCTGTCTGACAGAAGCTGATGGTGGTTTTTTTGGACATTATCAGTAAGCCATTATTACATGAGAATGAGGAGAAAGTGAGGTCTACAGATGCTGGAGATCAGAGATGGAAATGTGTTGCTGGAAAAGCGCAGCAGGTCAGGCAGCATCTAGGGAACAGGAGAATCGACGTTTCGGGCATTCCTGAAGAAGGGCTAATGCCCGAAACGTCGATTCTCCTCTTCCCTAGATGCTGCCTGACCTGCTGCGCTTTTCCAGCAACACATTTCCATCTTACATGAGAATGACTAAGTACTAAGATGGCTTTTGGCCATCTTGTCTGTGGGCCAAGTTTCCCAATAGAGTTGACAGGACTGGGATTTCCGCTTTTGATGCCTTGGTCGAAGCTGAGTGTCTGTCTGGTTTAATCCCTTTAGACTTTGTAGCGTTTTGATACAACTGAGTGGCTTGCTAGGCCATTTGAGAATCTACGTAAAAATCAAGCACGTTGTTTTAGGTCTGGACTCTCACATAGGTCTGAAAGACACTCATGAACGAGATTGTTTTTTATGACAATTGAAAGAGGTTTCATAGTTACCATTTCACTGGCTTTTAATTCCAAATTTATTTATTTAATCCATTTATTAATTGAATTGCCGTTATACCAGGTGTGGTTTGATTCAGTGCAATTGACAGAAAATTAGCTTTTGGCTCTAGGCTAGCCCAGAATACTACCATGCTACCACCTCTGACATTTGACTAAAAGAAACATTGAAATTAGAAGTAAGTTAAAATAATAAAGAATGTCATATGAAATATCCATCTCATTTTGTTTTTAAACAGAAAAGATATCTTTACCTGACATTGTCTTCAGCAGTAGCTGCATGAAGGGGTAGTCTTCCATTTTTATCTGGGATATTTTGCTTGGCACCATTACGGAGGAGAGTTACACAGCCATCAAGCCAACCCTGAAAATGAAAGTATTTGTCAATTTAGTTTCCCCTATTAATTTCAATAATTGAGATCTATTTGGTTAGTAAGGGTGTTTAGTCAGGTAGCTGGGTGTTGATTTTGGAGTCAATTATGCAATTATCTGTGTATTAGACTATGTTTTAATGTAGTGCCTCCCAAACATTTTCCCATGTGACTCCATTTGAATACCTCAGAGTTCATGTATCCCCACAGCTTCAGTTGCTGAGCTGATTTGAGGAAGTTAGCTTCAACTGCTGTGGTAGTCAGTGTTTAGCTTTGGAGCAGAAGTGGAGGAGTTCAACATGGTGGACATTGTTTAATTTCCTTTTTCATGAAACAAAAGCTATCTTTTCACAGGACTTGTTGCAGCAGCAATGAGGCCTCAAAACTCTATCCATTAAGCCACATGTGCCAGTAAAACAAAATTAAAGACTTAGAGTTGCCTTGCATGTGTTAGCACTCAGTCTGAGCTCCCCGTCAACTATTGCTGACTCAGAGCTCAAAACTCAAAATCCTGTCTTGTAATCTCCACTGGTGAGATAACTAATGAAATGGAGACTGGGATGTTTGGTCCATTGATTCAGTCTACCAAAATGAATCACTTCACATCTCTCTGTGTTAAATTTCTTCTTCCTTTGGTCTTCTTATCGAATCAACCTATCAATGTTCTTTTGCAACTCTACACTATCTTCTTTGTGATTCACAATAATTCCAAGATCTATATCATCTTCATTTTTTTTCCCCTGTACACCAATGTCTAGACCATGGTTGTATATCAGGAAGAGCAGGGGTGCTAATACCAATTCCTGGAAAACTGCACTATGAATCTTTCTTCAGTATGAAAAAATCCATTCACCACTATTCGATTTTCCTGTTTCTCAACCAATTCAATTTCCGTTTCCTTGATGCCATTATTAAATGCCATTTGGAAGTCATGTAAATAGAGAAGTTGGGACTTTTTTCCTTGGAAAGAAGATTTGATAGAGGTATTCAAAATTATCCTGAGCTGTTTTTCTTGACAGATTTTGTCCAAGCCTGGAAACTGCCTTCAGGCAGAATATCATGGAATGAAATCAAATTCAAAATCACAAGGACTTTAGTCAGCATAGATGATGATAAGTTGTTCCCATTTTGGTATCATCAAGAATGAAGGGGGTCAATTTAGTTTAAGACAATCACCAAAAGAAGAAATGGTGACGTGATGGAGAGTATTTTCATTCAACAAATAATTAGGATCTGGAATTCACTGCCTGAAAATATGATGGAGATACGGTCAATTAGGCTTTCAAAAGGAAACAGGATGAAAATTTTGCAGGCTTACAGGAAGAAGACAGAGGAGCGGCATAGGTAAATTATTTCTATAGCGAGCCAGCATAGACATGATAGGCCAAATGGCCTCTTCTAAACTGTAACAATTTCGTAATTCTGTAAATAGATCACCAACATTACTCTTATTAACTCTCTCCGTTACCTCATCAAAAAACTCAAGCAAGTTAATTCACTTTGACTTTTCCTTAACAACTAAGTGCTAGATTCCCTTTATTAAACATCAGTTTTCCAAGTAACTACGAATTTTGTCCGAACTTATTGGCCAAGGTAAGAAGTTCATCATTGCTGAAGAATATACTGGAGCTGGGCATTCCAAGTTCTATATCATATGTCTTGATGCAGATAATTATGTGGGAATTGCCAGCAAAGTCGAAATTTCCAATGATCGATTACCTATCATTTGGAATCCTCCGAGACCAACTCCAAATCAGAGCCTTCATAGCTCACCTAAATAATTCACCAGGAAAAGTTAAATCAATTAAAACATGCTCAGGCTACTGGTTAATGATAAAACTAATCTCCCACCTAACTCATTCTGACTCCCAAGAGCCCCTCTCTTCACTCTAGACCCTACACACATCTCCCTGCCTGTCTGTTCTCACACCTTCCTTCCTCGACCCAAACCAATATGCTTCCCATCATACCTGATCCCCCACCAGACCCAACCTGACATCATTTCCTCACTTCCCCTCTCCAGACCTGAACCAACAACCTGAATCTGACTAGATCCTAATCCACTTCCTTATCTACCTTGCCACACAAATCCCTGCCATCCTATTCACCTTACACTTCCTGCAACCTTGCCACCCTACCAACCTTAAACCCTGCCTCAATTATTTCACCCTCATCTCTTTGCCAACTTAGCTGACTCACTTTCATTCACCAGTACTCCAAAAGGCTATTTAAAAGTTCAACAGTTATTCATTGAAATTTCAATATATTTCCAAGTCAGGATAGTATATAACTTGAAGGGGGATTTGAAGATGGACTGCAGAAGCATGGCACACTATGTCTTCTTAGGCTGCAGAGATCATGTATTTTGAAGGCACAGTCAAAAGATACTTTGTGGGCTTCTGGAGTGCATTTTGTATATCGTTTCCTCTGCCAATTGATAAGATTATGACCAATCTGCTTGTCGTCAAACTCCACTTTCCTGCCTGACCCCATTGATTAGGGAGTGACAGCAATCTAAAATCTGTCCAACTCATCCATGAATGTGATCATTGACCAAGCATTGAGTACTATCTGTGGAAGAATGTTCCAAAGTTTAATGACCCCCTGAGAGAAGAAATTCTTCATTTACATCTTAAATGGAAAACTGTGACCTCTACTTTTTCAGTTTTGAACTTCGCCTGCTAAGATGGACTTCATATTTTCTCACATTACATTCTATCAGTAAATATTTTTTCTCAAGCCACTGAATACGTTATTATATTCCTCTACATATTTTTTCCACCTGTCTTTGCATTGTAAGTAATTTTTTCTACAGTCTCTTTCTCTTTTCATACAAGTCTTTAATCTATGGCATACATATGGTATACATTACTGGCACAGTGTGCTGGTAGTGGAGGAAGAAAATATTTGATGTGGTTCATGGGATGACAGTCAGGTGGACTGCTTTGTCTTAGATAATGCCAATTTTCAACTAGCTGCATTCATCCAGCCAGTTTTCCATTACACATTTAACTTGTGCCTAAGATGGTGGAAAAGCATTGTGGAATTAGGAGGAGAGTTATTTGTTCCAAACATTCTCAATCACTAACATCTTATAACCACCATATTATATAGGTTGGTTCGGTTAACATCTGGTCAGTGGTAAACCCAAAATGTTGATGATCAGGGATTCAGTGTTGGTAATAGTGTTGAACATTAAGGGTGGGGGGGTGGGGGTTTCACTCTGGGTTGTGGGTGTCACTGACTGGCCAGAATTTATTGCTCGTTCTGAGTTGTCCTCGAGATGGTGGTGGTGAGCTGCCTTCTTGAACTGTTAAAGTCCACATGCTTTAGGTTGACCTCCAATGCCCTTAGGGAAGGAATTCCAGGATTTTGATCCAGCAATTGTGAAGGAACACCGATCTATTTCCAAGTCAGGATGGTGAGTTGCTTGGAGGAGAACTTGCAGGTGGTGATGTTCCCAAGTGCCTGCTGCCCTTGTCCTTCCAGGTGGAAGTGTTTGTGGGTTTGGAAGATGTCTGATAATCTTTGCTGAATTTCTGCAGTGCACCTTGTAGATGGTACACACTCCTGCTACTAGCATTGGTGGTAGAGGGATTGGATGCTTGAAGGTGTAGTGTCAAACAAGTGGGCTGCTTTGTCGTGGATCATGTCAAACTTCTTGAGTGTCATTGGAGCTGCACTCTTGCAGACAAGTGGGAAGAATTACGTCTCACTCCTGACTTGTGCCTTGTAGACGGTGAACAGGTTTGGGGAGTCAGGAAGTGAGTTACGTGTCATCGTATTTCTAATCTCTGACCTATTCTTTTATCCACTGTATTTATATGGCGAGTCTAGTTGAGTTTCTGGTCAATGATAATCCCCAGGATGTTGACAGTGGAGATTCAGTGGTGGCAACACCATTGAATGTAAAGGAGTGGTGGTTAGATTGTCTGTTATTGGTGATGATCATTGCGTGTCATTTATGTATTTTAAATGTTACTTGCCACTTGTCAGCCCAAGATATTGTCCCGAACTTGTTGCATTTGAACATAGACCACTTCAGTATCTGAGGAGTCGTGAATGGTGCTGAACATTGCATAATCATTGGTGAACATTCCCACTTCAGACCTTATGGTCATTGATGAAGCAGCTGAAGATGGTTGGGCCTAGGACCTGATGAACTCCTGCAGATATGTCCTGGGGTTAAATGACTGGCCTTCAACAGCTACAATTATTTTTCCTATGTGTCAGGTATGACTCTAGCCAGCTTGCCCTGATACTCATTAATTCGAGTTTTGCTGTGTTTTCTGGATGCCACACTTCCTTGAATGCTGCCTTGATATCAAGGGCTGTCACTCTGACCTCACCTCTGCAGTTCAGGTTTTTTGTCCATGTTTGAACCAAGCCGTGATGAGGTCAGGAGCTGAGTGGCCGTGGCAGAACCCAAACTCGGCATCACTGAGTAGGATATTGATGGGCATGTGCTGCTTGATAGCATTATTGATGTCACCCTCCATCACTTTGCTGATTATCAAGAGTAAACTGAAGGGGTGTTATTTGAGTTGGATTTGACCTGTTTATTGTATAGTGGGCATACCTGGACAATGTGCCATATTGTCTGGTAGATACCAACATTATAACTGTACTGGAAGAGCTTGGATAGGGGAGCAGCAAGTTCTGGAGCCTAAGTCTTCAGTGCTATTGGCAGAATGTTGTTAGGGTTCATAGCTTTTGTACTGTCCAGTGTCTCCAACCACTTCATGTGGAGTGAATCGAATTGGTATTTGTATAAGACTGGTATTTGTACTGCTGGGGACCCTGAAGGAGGCAAAGATGAATCATCCACTTGGTTCTTCTGGCTGAAGTTTGAAACCTTATCTTTTGCACTGATGTGTTGAGCTCTTCCATCATTGAGGATGGGGATATTTGTGGATCGTTCTCCTCCAGTAGTTGTTTATTTGTCCACCATCACTAATGATGTGGATGGACTGCAGAGCTTAGGTTTGATCCATTAGTTTTCAGATTGCTTGGCTCTGTTTATCACTTACTGCTTTTGCTTTTTGGCATGCAAATAGTTTTGTTTGGTGGCTTCACCAGGTTAACCACCTCATTTTTCAGGTAAGCTGGTGTTGCTCCTGACATGCCCTCCTGCACTCCCCATTGAACCAGGGTTGATCCACTGGAATGGGGGATATGCTGGTCCATGTGGTTACAGATTGTGCTGGACTATAATTCTACTGCTGTGACGGCATACAGCACCTCATGGGTGCCCAGTCTGGAGTTGCCAAATCTATTTGAAGTTGTCCCATTTAGCAGGGTGACAGTGCCACACTATACCATGGAGGATAGTCTCCATGTGAAGGCAGGACTTCATCTCCATGGGGATCTTGAAGTGATCACTCTTCCCTTTACTCCCATAGAAAGATGCAACTCCAGTAGGCAGATTGATAAGGATGAGGTCATGTATGTGCTTCCTTCTTGTTGGATCTCCCACGACCTGCCGCAGACCCGGTCTAACAGCTATGTCCTTTAAGACCCAACCAGTTTGATCAGTAATACTGTTGCCAAGCTCCCCCACCCAGAGTACATTTTTCATCCTTTCTCCCCTCAGTGCTTCCTCCAAGTGTTGTTTTCCATTGAGAAGAGTACTTACTCATCGAGGGAGGATGGTACTTGATAATCAGCAGGAGGTTTCCTTGCCCATGTTTAACTTGAAGCTGAGACTTCATGGGGCCTGGAGTCACTGTTGAGGATTCTCAGTGCAACTCCCTCCAAACTGTATATCACTGTGCTGCCACCTCTGCTGTGACTGTCCCCTCAATGGGACAGGACACAACCAGGGATGGTGATGATCATATTTGGGACATTGTCTGTAAAGTATGATTCTGTGAATATGACTGTTTTAGGCTGTTGCTTGTCTAGTCTGTGAGACCGCTCTCTTACTTATGGCATGAGCTCCCACGAGGTTAGTAAGGAGAGGTTTTCAGGGTCAACAGGGCCTTTCTGCCATTGTCTTTTCTGATGAGTAGGTCAATTCGAGGTGGTCCGCCCAGTTTCATTTCTTTGTTGAGACTTCATAGTGAATAATACAACTGAATGTCTTGCTAGGCCATTTCAGGGGACAGTTTAGAGTTAACCACATCATTGTGGGTCTGGAGTCACATGTAGGTCAGGCTAGTTGAGGATGGCAGATTTCCTTCCCTGAAGGACATCAGTGAACCAGTTGGGTTTTTCTGACAATCGACACTGGTTTCATGGTTATCAGTAGATTTTTTTTTAAGTTCAAAATCCACTGTCTGCCATAGTCAGATTCAAACATGGTGCCCAGAATATTAGCTGGGTTTCTAGATTAATAATCGAATGATAATACCACTAGGCCATTGCCTCCCTTGACTCTTGCTAGTTGGAGATGTTCATTTTCCAGCAGTAACATGCTACAAATATAGCTTGTTAAATATCAGCCACGTGTAAATGTTGTCCAGATCTTGCTGCGTCTGGATACATTTGCTTCATTGTTTGAGGAATTGTAAATGGAACAGAACACTGAGCTCTTCGGCTTGAGGGAAGCTGAAGATTTTTGATGCTCAGACACCATCCTGAGAATTTCCTGCAGCAATATCCTGGGAATGATTTGATCGCCTCTAACATCATAACCATCTTTCTTTGTGCTCAGTATGGGGATTTCTCCTGTTTCTTAGTGGCTTTAATTTTGCTGGGGCTGCTTGTTCCCACATTAAGTCAAATGTAACTTGTTAGTAAAGTGCTGTCATGCATCACACTACAGATGTTATGATGCAGATATCATTCTGTGAGTATGACATTGCCAGGCTGTTGCTGTGGGACAACTTTTCCAATTTTTGCAGGATCTCCAGTTGTTAGGATAATTTTTTATGTTATGTATGATGCTAGCTTTGTTTTATCTGGTTTCTCAGTCAATGCTTGGCGGTCTATCCATTTTATTCTTATACTATTTTGTCACTGTTTTAATCTTCTGAATGGCTTGCTAGAGCATTTCAGATGGTAGTTAAGAGCCAATCACTGTGATGAGGTCTGGGTCACATGAAGGCTAGTCCAAATAAAGACAGAAATTTTCTTTTTCTGACAAACACTAGTAAAGCAGAGTATTTGTAGTTCCAAGTAATGATGCTAGTTTCTTATTTTAGATTTACTTAATTAACTGAATTTAAATTCTCTAAGATTTATGGTGAGATTTGAACTTAAATCTCATATGCATCATTTTGAGCCTCTGGATTACATATCAAGTTATGTAAAAATATTACACAGAATGTACAGTTCTGGTCACTGCATTATAAGAAGGATGTGGAAGCTTTGGAAAGGGTGCAGAGGAGATTTACTAGGATGTTGCCTGGTATGGAAGGAATGTCTTATGAGGAAAGACTGAAGGCCTTGAGGCTGTTCTCGTTAGAGAGAAGAAGCTTGAGAGGTGACTTAATAGAGATATACAAGATAATCAGAGGGTTAGATAGGGTGGACAGGGAGAGCCTTTTTCCAAGTATGGACACAACTTTAAAGTGAGGGGAGATAGGTATAAGACAGATATCAGAGGTAGTTTCTTTACTCAGAGAGTAGTAAAGGTATGGAATGCTTTGCCTGCAACGATAGTAGATTCGCCAAGTTTAAGTGCATTTAAGTCGTCATTGGACAGGTATGTGGACGTACATGGAATAATGTAGGTGGGATGGGCTTCAGATTAATATGACAGGGCAGCGCAACATCGAGGGCCGAAGGGCCTGTTCTGCACTGTAATGTTCTATGTTCTATAATGTTAGTTATATCTTTAATTAAAACCATAAGAAATGGGAACAGGACTAGGCCATTTAGCCACTTGAGCCTGTTCACTATTTATGGAATCCCTACAGTGTGGAAGCAGGCCATTCAGCGCATCGAATCCACACTACTCTCCAAAGAGCATCCTTACCAGACCCGCCCCCTATCATATCCCTGTAACCCTGCATTCCCCATGGCTAATCCGCTTAGCCTGCTCATCCCTGGATACAATGGGCAATTTAGCATGGCCTATATACCTAACCTGCACATCTTTGGATTGTGGGAAGAAACCAGAGCACCCAGAGGAAATCCACTCAGACACAGGGAGAACGTGCAAACTCCACAATGCCTGAGAGTGGAATTGAACCTGGTGGATATCCACTGAGCCAAGTACTACCCCAAATAGGATAATAGATGATCCAACATTCCTCATATCCACTTTCCTGTGTTTTCCCACAACTCTTGATTCCCTTAATGATCAGGAATCTATCTATCTATCATAGTATTAAATATAAATAAGAAATCTGCCCCCACTGAGAATATGCTGCAATCTTTTAAACTCCAGAGAAATCGGCCAGTTCTACTTAATACCCACACTGGACTAACAGGTTTGATATCAAGAATCAATACAGTGAACCTTAGTTACACCCCATTCTAAGGCAGATATGCCCTTTTTAGAATTGATCTTGACAGTTCTCAGCCACATCTACAGGCAGGAGGAAGTTTCTTATGAGGCAAGGATGGGTAAAGTTAGAAATGCTCTGGGTTTCGGACCAGTGGGATAAATGTTATCAGCTGGATGTCCTATTCTAACTCTTCAGCCAGGAACAGATTGAATGCTGACAATGCAGCAACACTCAGTTCAGTGAAACTGAGGCCCAAAACACCAATTCCGGGTTATGATAAAACCCTGCTACTTGAAATGAGTGTTAATATAAAAGGAAGCCTCCTGTAAGAATTACTTGCAGATTTAACATAGTCCCAAACAGAGGCTAGTTCTCTTATGGGTAGCTTTTAAATTTCACATGATGTTTCCACCTCATAGGGTGCCCAACATGTGCCACCCTGTTATTACCACCCATCTATTTTGACCCAAAGTTGAGACTGTCAGATTTTCAGATTACCAAAGTGGAAAATCTGCTTGCTAGAATTACATGCCAGAGCAGTTTGTAACTGTTCAGCATAATTCGAGTAGAACGAAACTAGAGAACTGTATTTCAGCAATTTAATATAGATATTTTTAATGAACCTGTTGAGACTTTGACACATCTCTGGAACAGATAGGCCTCCTAGCGTAGAAGTAGGGACAATACCACTGCATCCAGCTATTTGATATATGTTCTACAATTGACTTGAATCTAAAGTTCATTGCATTATAATCAGATGGTATATCCTTATGATTATTGGATCTTGCGTTGTATGAACACAAGGGCAGATTTTAATGCTTGCTGGAATGCCAGTGTCAAATCAATTTGGCCATTCCAAGCCCCTGACCCAGCTTAATGCCAATTACCTACCCGTTGATATAAGGATTCTCAGGGAGTTTCCTGTCTGAGAACTATTGGCCTACCAGAGACTGGTGGCTGTCCAATACTACTGCAATAGGCCGAGGCTGTGGGATCATTGCTGGAGATAAGTTAGGCAAGCTGGCTTGCTGATGCCACTTGCAGTGATCCAATTGAGAGATGGAAGTGGGTTTAACCATAGGCTGAGATCTTTGCCCATGGGCAGCCCTTACTATTACCAGGTCTCTGGGCATTGACTGCCCAGTTATGTGGGATTCACCCAATCAGGCTGCAAGCATACCTGCCAATCACTTTGCAGGTTGCCCATATAATATGATTCTACTTACTACAAGTTGATTACCCTTATGTGGTCTAATTGTGGCTATACTGACTCAATTATCAGCTCACCAATCTTTGCCAAGTTTGCCTTTATGGGAGCAAGTGAAACGGGATTATAGCACTGTGAATCATTATACCAGGATACGAAGACATAACTTTGTTCCTATCTTAAAATCATAAATTTTGTCTTTAATACTATATTAATTTTATATTGAAATAGTAAAACATTATAATGCTTTAACAAAGTCTGGTCCTTTTTTTCTAAAAGGTGTTCCTTTTCTCAAGGATACTGTGTCCTTGATTTTTTTCAAAGGTGTCATAAAACGCTCCGGGCTCTGAAATGGCTGGGTTTGGTACAGGGATAAAAGGGTATTGAGAGGCCTTTTTGTTTATATGTAAACAGATGCGACTTTACGCCAAAGCTTTTATGTTTTTAGAAGTAACCTGTATAATGAAAGGGGAGTGGCCAGTCCTGGAAACTGAAGTTAAGCTGTGCAGTTCAGTCCAGAACTAATTAGGGAGTTCAGCTGTGGACTGTGTGAAGAAAGCTGCTAAACCCTCTCTCCTTCTGCCCTTCTGACTTCAACCTGTAAGCCTTTGTTTCATTTTTACTGTGTTTAAGGGGTTTGCTTATTGGGACTGTTGTGTATATTCGGAACAGCATAATTAAGTCTAGTTTGGATAGACTGAGTTCTGCAGGGGTTCTTTATTCTGTTCTTTGTGTTTCAGTGTGTAATTTTGTGAATAAGCTTTTGTCTGTTTTAAAACCTGCTGGTCAACCTAGCTAACTTACTCTGTGTAATTTTCACTGTACACGTACCGAAACAAATTGTAAAGTTATGGTCTGGGCTGCCTGCTTAAAAATGTTTTGAGTGGCCTGGCCTAGTCCATAACAGATTGGGGGCTCTGTGGGATTTTAAACAGCGAGTGGTTGGTGCAAATGACTTTATTTTGGGTGTTGGCTTAGTTGGGTAGACAAAGCTTAGGATAGTAATGGCTTTTTCAGTCACCAAGTGTTTTCTGGAAGTGGATGCAATGACTTAGAAAGTTTTGCAAAAAGTGAATAAGACCAAGCTGCAGGAATTAGCAGACAAGCTGATTGGACCTGCCTGCTTCTATGAGGAAAGGAAAGATAATTACAGCAGTAGCTCAGTATTCAAACTTGCTGGGGAAACCATCAGAATCTATAGAGATGGCAAGAATTCAATTGCAATTGAAGCAGCTTGAGTTGGAGGTGAGAGGTAAGGAAAGGGCGGCAGAAATGAGTTACGGTTAACAGCAGAAGAGAAAGAAAAAGAATGAAGGGCTTTAGCAGAAGAGAAAAAAAAAGAGAGTTTGAACTTCAGAAACTGAAACTTAAAAAGGAAAGTCAGCTTAAAAGGATGGAGATGAAGGCTGAAGGCAAGTCTAGTGAGGAAGAGAGTGGGGATGAGCAATCCCATGGTGGGCGAAAGTCTGATGAGAAACTATTTAAGTATGTTCAAGCATTGCCTAAATTTGATGAGGAGGGTGTGGAAGCCTTGTTCATTTCATCTGAAAAAGAGACTAAACAGATGCAGTGATCAGTGACATGTGGGTTTTGTTGATCCAAACAGAACTTGTAGGTAGGGCTAGTGAGGTCTTTGCATTACTATCAGAGGAGGTATTTGGGGAGTTTGAGGAGGCGAAAAAAGCCACTTTAAGTGCATATGAGTTTGTACCAGAAATCTCTTGACAACATTTCAGTATTCTAAGAAGGACCCTGGTCAAACCTGTATTGGTTTGAAAGGATCAAACAGAGTAATTTTGATAGATGGATAAGAGCTTTAAAAATAGAGCAAACCAAATAGATGCCCTTAGAGAGGTAATTATTTTGGAGGAATTCAATAATTCACTGCCTGAAGCAGCGTGAACTCATGTGGAGGAACAGAGGGTTAAAACAGCAAGGTTAACAGCTGAAGTGGCTGATGATTATGAGCTGGTCCATAAAACACGGTTTGGCTTCCAGAATCGATTTCAGTTCATGAGGGATAGAAATTGGAGGAAAGAGAAATCCTCACATAGAAAGGAAAAGGTAGATCTCAGTGAAGATTGTAAGGAGAACTTACCACAGGGTAAAAAGGAAACCTTTGAAGGGGACAAAGAAATTAAAAAGCTCTGGTGTTTTCATTGTAATAAAGTGGGCCACATTAAGTCACAGTGTTGGTGGACTAGGAGAAAGTCAGAGGTTGGAAAACAGAACAAGCCTGGGAGTTTTGTTGGAGTAATAACAAAAAGCACAAGGGAAGTTAGACATCCACCTCAGAATGTACAAGATGATCAGAGATTGGTTCAGGAGGAAGTGCTAGATCTGTTTAAAAATGTACATGTAAGGGTAAAGTTTATTCACATAGGCCAGAACTATCAGGTAAAGAGTTACAATATTAGGGGACTCTCAGTCTGCGCTGCTGAAGGATGAGGAGATATGTACTCCTGTGGGACTATTGCCAGAAAAGGTACTGGTAACAGGAATTCATGGTGAGACAAAAAGCGCTCAATTATGTAAAGTGAGGCTGGAGCATCTGGAGAAGAGTGGAGAATTTGTGGTAGGAGTACTGGACAAACTCTCAGCTCCAGGAATACAAATTGTTCTTGCAAATGATGTAGCTGATTCACCGGTAGGTGTGCTGCCTACTCTAGTTGAAAAGCCAATGGAGATTCAAGCAACTGAAGAAATGCACGACATTTATTCAGGAATTTTCTTTGTTTGTGCAGTAACAAGATCACAGAAGCTGAAGCAGAATAGATCAAAAGGCACAGATAAGGAAGCAGACATAGCTTTATCAGGGACTTTTTTTGATCAGATAAGTGTGACAGAGCAGGAGCAAATAGGTAAACATTCAAGTATCTTTAGCTCTGCTAAGCTTATTGAGTTGCAACAGAAAGATAAAAATATAAAACAGTTGTATCAAAGGCATATATAGAGAAGGAGAGTGAATGCATCACTGTGTGTTATTACTTAACAAATGATGTCTTAATGAGGAAATGGAGACCATCACACATTCAAGCAGATGAGAAATGGGCAGAAGCTCATCAGATTGTTTTGTCAGTATGGTTCAGAAAGGAGGTCCTGCGAGTGGCGCATGAGCTACCACTTGGAGGTCAGTTAGGAATGAGGAAAACACAGGCTAAAATATAAAGGTATTTTTACTGGTCTGGACTACACAAGGATGTAGTTGAATTTTGCCATACCTGTCATATATGTCAGCTAATCGGAAAACCACAGGCAGTAATAAAACCACCTTTAATACCTATTTCAGCATTTGAGGAATCTTTCACAAGAGTCTTGATTGATTGCGTTGGTCCCCTACCTCAAATAAAAAGTGGGAAAGAGTATTTATTAACAATAATAGATGTGTCGACTAGATTTCCAGGGGCAGTACCACTATGTAATATCACAGCAAAAAGGATTGTAGAAGAATTACTCAAATTTTTCACTAGATATAGACTATCAATAAAAGTCCAGTCCGATCAAACTTCACATTTAATCTATTCAAGGAGGTTATGGATAACTTGGGAATAAAACAATTCAAATCTACTGTGTATCATCCAGAATCACAGGGAGGTTTGGAAAGGTGGCATCAAACACTAAAGACCATGTTGAGGGCTTATGGTCAGGATTATCCAGATGATTGGGATAAGGGAGTTCCATTTGTACTTTCTGTGATGAGAGATGCACCAAATGAATCGACCAAATTCAGTCCATTTGAATTAATTTTTGGGCATGAAGTAAGAGGACTGTTAAAATTGATTAAGGAGAAATTAATAAGTCAGAATTCAGAGACCACCTATTTGGACTAGGTGTCAAATTTCAGAGAATGATTAAATAGAGCTGGGGAGTTGGCTAGACAGCATTTACACATATCACAGCATACAATGGAAGAGGAGGTGGATAAGAAATCACAAATTCGCAATTTTGCAATTGGGGATAAAGTATTCATGTTACTTCCAGTAATAGATGAACCTTTAAAAGCAAGGTTTAGTAGACCGAATCAAATCGAGAAGAAATTGAGTGAGGTGAACTACTTGATAATGACTCCAGACAGGAAGAAATCTCACAGAATATGTCATGTGAATATGCTCAAAAGGTATTTTGATAGGGGAGGAAAGCAAGAAGAGAAGGTGTTAATGATTACAGCACAGAAGGAAGAACCAAGTTCAGAGGATTCTGAATTGGACATTCCTCAAATCAAATTAGACAATGAGAAAGTTGTCAAAACTTGGGATAAGTTATTTAGTAACCTTCCACAAGAAAATCGAAATGACCTGAAATAGTTATTACTATGACAAAAGGAGATATGCGGAAATAAACTGGGAAGTACTAACCTAATTGTGCATAATGTAGATATAGGAGATGCTGTTCCGATTAAGTAACATCCTTATAGGCATAACCCTCTAAAGTTGGCATAGGTTTAGAAGAAGATAGAACGCATGCTCCAAGATGGCATAATTGAATTGAGTTACAGTGACAGGAGCTCACCCACAGTCATGGTATCAAAGCCAGATGGTACCCAACAGTTATTTGTGGTCTATCGCAAAGTCAATGCCATTACAAAGATTGATGCATATCCAATTCTGTGGTTGGAGGACTATGTCGAAAAGGCGGGACAAGCAACTTGCATTTCTAAGTGGGACTTGCTCAGGGGCTACTGGCAAGTACCTCTGTCAGAAAGAGCAAAGGCAATTTCAGCTTTTGTAACACCAAATCAATTCAAAGTCAAGCCATTTGGTATGAAAAATTCTCCAGCCACATTTCGGAGACTGACTAATCAGGTTGTTGTTGGATTACCCAACTTTGTTGTTTACATTGATGACCTGGTGATTTTTAGTCACTCGTGGAAGGAACATTTACAGCATTTATTGGACTTGTTCAATCGACTTCGGAAGGCAGGCTTGATGGTAAACCGAGCTAAAAGTGAATTTGTCAAAGCCAAAGTCACCCTCTTCGACCATGTTATTGGATACGGACAAATAGCCCCATGGGATGAGAAAATGAAAGTAATTGGGAAATTTCTCACACCGTTGAAGAAAAGAGCAGTACTATGGTTCCTGGGATTGAGTGGATTTTACTGAAAGTTTGTGCCGAATTTTAGCAGTGTGGCTGCTCCACTCACCAAATTGTTAAAAAAAGGGCAAGAGGTTTCAGTGGACAGCGGACTATCAAAAGGCATTTGACAGCCTAAAAACTGTGTTAACCACTGTCCCGGTATTGGCTAGACCTGATTACACAAAACCTTTCAAGGTGGATATCAATGCCAGTGATTTGGGTACCAGTGCGGTGCTCCTGCAGGAGGATGATGAGAGAATAGAAAGATCCATCAGGTATTTTTCCAGGAAGTTGAACATTTATCAACAGAAATATTCAACAGTGGAGAAAGACTTTGAGCTTGGTGTTGGTATCACAACATTTCAGTGTCTTTATTACCATCAATGCATCTGAGACAATCGTATACACTGGTCATAACACACTGACATTTATGGAAAAATTTATGGACAAAAATGCCAGACTGTTTAGATGGAGCTTGTTGTTGCAGCCATTCAATTTGACAATTGTGCAGGTGGCAGGTCGAGGAAACCTAATTGCCGATGAGTTATTGAGACTTGAATGAGGTACGGAGGTGTTTGGTAGCGAGTGTGCCATGGCCTGAATTTGCATGTGGTTGTGCATGTTTGCATGTGTAATAGTTAGTATACTGTATATGTGTGTTTTAGATGAGTTACCAGTTTGTTTTTGAAAGGTTTTAAAAATGAAGCCATCTTTTGATATTGATGGTTCTTCTTTTAAGGGGGCAGGAGTCACAAAGCTGGTCCTTTTTTTCTAAAAGCTGTTCTTTTTCTCAAGGATACTGTGACCTTGGTTGTTTTCAGGGGAGTCATAAAACACTCCGGGCTCCGAAATGGCTGAGTTTGGTACAGAGACGAAAGTGTTACTGAGAGGCCTTTTTGTTTATACATAAACAGATGCGACTTTAGGCCAAAGCTTATATGTTTTTAGAAGTAACCTGTATAATGAAATGGGAGTGGCCAGTCCTGGAAACTGAAGTTAAGTTGAGCAGTTCGGTCCAGAACTAGTTAGGGAGTTCAGCTATGGACTGTGTAAAGAAAGGCTGCTAAACTCTCTCTCCTTCTGCAATTCTGACTTCAACCTGCAAGCCTTTGTTTCATTTTTACTGTATTTAAGAGGTTTGCTTATTGGGACAGTTGTGTATATTTAGAACAACGTAATTAAGTCTAGTTTAGATGGACTGAGTTCTGTAGGGGTTCTTTATTCTGTTCTTTGTATTTCATTGTGTAATTTTGTGAATAAAGTTTTGTCTGTTTTAAAACCTGGTAGTCAACCTAGCTAACTTACTTCTGGGTAATTTTCACTGTACACTTACTGATACAAATTGCAAAGTTATGGTCTGGGCTGCCTGCTTAAAATTGTTGTTCTGGCCTAGTCCATAACAATACAGAGTACAGAACTTCAGTATTTCTGGAAAGGAGAGATGTTGCACTATCAGGAAAGAATTGCATGAGTACCAAAGCTCAAACTGAACAATAATTTATCTTGTATGAGAAAATGCTGTGGATTGGAGTCCACTGGAAACTGATTGTTCAAAGTATTGCCACAAAAATGCACTAATGTACAGTTAACAGACAAGTTCCTGTTTAAATTCAAATCAGGCAAATCATTACTAATTGGTGAAGACATTGCCATGAGGGATGCATGAGTGGATGGTTATCCTAAGCTTTGGTTTAGTTTAAAAATGCTTAATCTGTAGACATGTTCTTTCCCTTTACCTATGCATGAACAGATGTAACTTACCTGAGCCATATTGTGAGACTGATGAAAATCTTTAAATTCATTGTTAATATAACTCACGGCACAATTGGGATTGTTTGGTAAGTGTTTTCCAATTATGGAAACCCCATCAGCATTGGACACTGTGTTCAGAATTTTGCAAACATGAACACCTGGAGTACTGTGAATAGTCTGCCTATTATGAAAAGCTGAATATTTATAAAGCTACTTACATTATAAACCTGGGCGTACAAATTCATAATGAAAGTAATTGAGAAGAATAGCACACAGTTTTCACAACAGCAAATAAGATTTTGTGGATATGGAGAATCAATTTTGCTTCAAATCTGGAAAATTGTACTAAGAAAATATACCCCATGGAGTGTGAACTGCCACGAGTTATTGGATGATTTATAATTCCACTGTTAGCTTCATGAAGACAGTCATTGCTGTTGCCTCCCTATGACTTCAGTGATATTGATGCAATTACAAATTATTTTCTGATGAAACTTGCCTGAGCCAATCAACCTCTCAACCAGATAGCAAACACTGAACTGAGTTTTACGAGGGTGTATTGGGATCCTAATCTCAGAAAAAGCAGATCCTGATCCCACAATTGGCAGCTGCCAAGCCTGCTCAATTTTATCACAGACAGCCTCCTGATTGGTCATCTATGGGCCCCTCATTCAAGTAAGGATAACACACCAGTTCCTGATGCTCCCAGTACAATCAGGACAGTCATTCTGCAGTAGGGGGCCCAAAAATGCCCACAGGTAAGTTGAAACAAAGGACAAATCATAGAATTGAAGGCCCCATCTTTCCAAGCACATCTTGGATTTGTGGGAGCTGCCTTCCTGATCTTGGTCCTGCCTTTGACCTATGGAGCAATATCACTATAGTGCAGCAGGGAAGCTGCCTCCCCAGAGCTGGGAATATTTCCATGTTGCAGGGTGTTGTCTCAACATTGCCTTTACCATTTTGCCACTATAATATGACTCTCAACTGGGCCTGTAATTATGTAAATCAGTAGCACCCTTCTTATTCCCTTTGCACTAAACTCACAGTTGTCCTGTGGCCCTTCATACTGAGCAGTTTGCACATCAAGCAACAATGTTGGAAAAATTCTAAACATGCATGGATAAGTCAAAAAAAAGGAGCCTACTGCTCCAGCAAAATTTGGTCAATTATTTATAAATTTACAAATACAAAGATATATATGACACATTTTAAAATTCCTGCTAGCTTTAATCACCAAGATCTGCAATGGAAATACTTTTGCAAACTGGGATTAAGATAATAAAATGACAGGAAATCGATACCAAGTAGGTAGCCAGAGATAGTGGAGTTCTTCCACAGGCATCTTCTGTGTTGATGGAAGCCCCCATCTTAAGGAGCAGCTTCACTGTATCAAGCTGGCGACCGGATATTGCGTGCATCAACGGAGTTGATCCTGAAATATTTTTTGAAGAATTAACTTTTTTTTCCATTTACAATGTTAATTTAAATTTACAACTCAATTATCTATAATTTAATATGGTGTTTCCAAATGTCTTCAATTTACCCATACAGCTATATTGTAGACCTGTTACTCACTGGAAGGTTTCATAATACTGCTTCATCAAAATGCACTTTTGCAATAGTGTTACTATGATTAAATTGACTCATTACTTTCTGGTTGGTGCAAAACAGAAAGTGGCAGTAAATTATATCAGTAACATTGATTTTAATTATATTTAGTCTTCACTTTTCTGTTAAGAAATCCATATTTTCTACAGTTAGCTCAACTTTATCATACCTAAAGAATGAAATGATTTTATTTTAACTTACATTTAATTTAGGTGGATTAGTGATGGTAAAACCCCCATGCAGGGTAACGGGGAAGGATGGTGGGGTTTGCGGGTGGGATGTTTTTTGGAGGGTCAGTGCAGACTCGATTGGCTGAACGCTTAATTCTGCACTGTCGGGGTTTTATGATTCTGGATAGGTACTGAGCTACTGAAATTACAACTTGTTTAAAAGCGGTTTTGAGGGGAGGCAATGGCCTAGTGGTATTCTCACTGCTCTTTTAATCCAGAAATCCAGGTAATGTTCTAGGGACCCAAAATCAAACCTTGCTATGGTAGATGGTGGAATTTGAAATCAAACAAATCTGATATTAAGAGTCTAAATCATGACTATGAAACCCACTGCTGATTGCCAGATAAAATAATCTGGTTCATTAATGTCCTTTAGGGAAGGCAACTGCCCCCCCTCACCCAGTGTGGACTACATGTGACTCCAGAACCACACCAATGTGGTTGACTCTTAACTGCGCTCTGGGCAGTTAGGAATGGGTAATAAATGCTGTTCCAGATAGTGACATTCACATCTTGTGAATGAATAAAAACAAATATCCTCAATGAAAACAGGATGAAAATATTAGGAGGACCAGACCTTTAATTGTTCTTTAACTATCCTGTTAGACCCTTCTGTAGCAATTAGTATACAGTGTGAAGATGTCAAAGGTATAAATGCAAGTTGTAATTTATGAAGTAGAACATTAATTAACTTTATGAGCAAGACATGGACATTATTTTTAAAAAATCAGTGATTGCTTAAAGTGGTGACTTAAAGATATTTCCTTAATTTTCTTCCTGGACTACAATGTTACGGGTTCCAGTAAACCTCGAGCACTCAATAAAACCCTTTTTCTGTGTTCAGGCAGTGAATATTTGAAGGCTATTCAACTGTAGTGAACACTGTAGTTGAATCTGATCCAAACCTCAAGGAATAGCAATAAGGAGAAGGGATCCGTTTTACCATCTATGTTTTTTGATACAACCAATAATTATTGAGGCCAGTTATGGCACCCAATCATTACCCTGGGTAACATCAACTACTTCAGTGCCGACCTGGAACCAAACCAGGGACCACACCTCAGTTACTCTGTTGACCATTGAACAAATGTAAAAAATGTAAACTTTGTTTGTGTGGAACTTGTATTTTCAATGATTATAAAATCTAGTCAAAATTTATATATGGATGGAGTAATGATAACACATTTACCCTCGCTATCACAACATTCCAATATTGAAGGATCCTCACGAATCACTGCAGTCAGGGTGTTGACATCCCCATTGGATGCTGCCTGATAAACAACAGTGAGATCGATTTCTTCTGCAGAGTCACCTTTGTAACAGACCACAAATCAAGAGGCAGTAAGTAAAGGGCATTTTTGAAGCAAGTTTTACAGAAATTCCAACTTTTACTTATTCATGACAAATCACTGAACCATGAGGATTGTATTTTTCCACATTGTTCTGTCTGTACCTAGTATTTATAATTTATCATTGAGTATTAAATTTAACTCTAAAGTTACCAGAATATTTCCTTATGATGTGTCTAACCATCATCACATAGTTCCCTTTTAAATTAATCCTGATAAATGTGCAAATCAATTTTAAATCATTTTAGTGACTTATGGCATCAATTCTCTCTATTTGTCAATCACTAGAATGGGTTCAAAATCTGCTGTTATAACATCAGAATGACCAAAATTTCAGCCTGTAGTAATTCAACATTATAATACAGTATGAGAAAATAAAATTATACAAAAGGTATTTGAAATCCAGGATCTTTTACTTCTAAAGACTGAACGCTAGGGCAATTAAAGCTTTGTTAAGTAAGAATATAAAGGGATAGGAAGCTCAGGTAGAAAAATGGAATTGAGGTATAGATCAGCATTAAGTAGGGTCAAGGGGCTCAAATCTATAATCAGTCTTTGAATCCTGTAATCTTTGTAGACCTCAACAACCTTAAGCAAATCTCCAAACCACTGAATACTTTTTTGCAATTGTAATAAGAATCATTAGAAATGCATTAGTAATTAACCCAAAAAGCAACTGATAATTACAATCTTTTACTGCCCCCTCCCTCAAGCAGAGACAGAGAAGTTCATGCAAATGTTACAGGGGTCTTCCTTTGTTTGATAACTTTAGTACTTTTTGCCCATCACAATCAAAGCTTCTCTCCTGTGGATTCAGTATCCCGTTCTGTCATGACAGACAGTGTCCAGAGCTTCCAGAGCTTCTTTATGAGGATTACAAGCTGTTTTAAAGGGAGGCAATAGCCTAGTGGTATTATCACTGCTCTATTAATCCAGAAATCCAGGTAATGTTCCAGTCCCTACATTACAACTCAAGGCAGAGTTCCAATCATCTCTTCAGGTGTCTATTGCAGTCAGATATGTCATCCCTACCTTTGCTTTCAATAGAGCTGTTTTTTTTTATCTGATTGACCTGTAACCTTTTATGCTCCCTTCATACATGTCCCTAGAATTCCCTGTGAAAAATGTCAACTGGATTTTCGAGCAAAGTTGTAAAGTTGTAACCAGAAGTCATTGGTGCATTGTCTATCAGTCTGTTGGGCTTTACTTTCAACAGTTCTAAGTGTATTCAGAATCTCCTCACTCGGAGATTTCTTGTAGGTAATTAAGTGGACCACTTGACTCCAATGACAGTCAGCATTTTTTTTGCTTTGCTTCCCATATGTGAGATTGGATTTTTTAAGATGCTATCTTAAAATATGTTCCATCTTGCATCTGCTTTCCATGTGAGAATACAGGAGAATAGCTATTCAGTCATGTCAAGGAGTTGTAGGTCTTTATCTGATTGGGCAATTTGGCTAATTTTGATTTAAGGATGATATTTCCACTTTGGATGAAAAATCTTCCAGTGTTGCTTCCTGTGCAGCCCCCGGGTCTGGGTCACAAGCAGTGCTGTGGTAGATTTGTGTGTTGAGAGTAGTATTCAAAGACATTTTTTATAGTTTTTTCTAGCCAAAGTGTGTTCACACACAACTGACCATTACTTTTTTCCCATCACCAATTCACCAATGTGACTTTCCATTCTGATCCACCACTATTAAATCGTGTGTTTCCAATTAAGTATCCATCTATCTGCAAAGCCCTTGTGTTCTTGTGGGGCACTCCAAAGAGTACACTACTCTTTGGAAAATGGATGAGCTACTTGATGAAGGAGCAGCGCTCTGAAAGCTAGCACTTCAAAATAAATCTGTTGACTATCACCTGGTGTTGTATGATTTTTAACTTTGTTCACCCCTACAGTGGCAGCCCTGGAATCTTGGCAAGGTGACTGTAGACAGAACACCTTCTGCATGTCTGGCCCTTCTAGCCATAAAGCTCCACAAAGGCAGGTGCACCCTCCTCAGTTTGAACTCTCACAGGGTTGATATTGGCAGGAAGGATGGAGATAGAAGGCATAGCCACCTTTGCAGTGCCCTGAGAAGTGACATCCGAGAGTCATAGAGACTTAGAGATGTACAGCATGAAAACAGACCCTTCGGTCTGAATCGTCCATGCCGACCAGATATCCCAACCTAGTCTAGTCCCATTTGTCAGAACTTGGCTCATATCCCTCTGAACCTTTCCTATTCATATACCCATCCAGATGCCTTTTACTCCCTCACCCTCTCCTTAGGTTCCTTTTAAATTTTTCCCCTCTCACCCTAAACCTCTGCCTCTAATTCTGGACTCCCCCAACCCAGGGAAAATACCTTGTCTATTTATTCTATCCATGCCCCTCATGATTTTGCAATCTCTAAATGGTCATCCCTCGGCCTCTGACATTCCAGGGAAAACAGTCCCAGCTTATTCAGCCTCTCCAACCTTGTTAATATCACATTCCCTCCGTGTCTGCGTGGGTTTCCTCCGGGTGCTCTGGTTTCCTCCCACAGTCCAAAAATGTCCAGGTTAGGTGAATGGGCCATGCTAAATTGCCCGTAGTGTTAGGTGAAGGGGTAAATGTAGGGGAATGGGTCTGTGTGGGTTGAGCTTTGACATGTCGGTGTGGACTTGTTGGGCCGAATGGCCTGTTTCCACACTGTAGGTAATCTCATCTAATCTCATCTAATATCCTTGTAAATCTTTTCTGAACCCTTTCAAGTTTCACAACATCCTTCCGATAGGAATGAGACCAGAATTGCATGTAATCTTCCAAAAGTAACCAAACCAATGGCCTGTACAGCTGCAACATGACCTCCCAACTCTTATACTCAACGCCCTGACCAATAAAGGAGAACATACCAAATGCTTTCTTCACTATCCTATCGACCTGCGACTGTACTTTCAAGGAACAATGAACCTGTACTCCAAGGACTTTTTGTTCAGCGACACTCCCTAGGACCTTATCATTAAGTGTATAAGCCCTGCTCTGATTTGCTTTTCTAAAATGAAACACCTCACATTTATCTAAGCCAAACTCTATCTGCCAGTCCTCAGTGCATTGCCCCACCTGAACAAGATCCCATTATACTCTGACATAAGTTTCTTCCCTGTCCCCTACACCTCCAATTTTGGTGTCACCTGCAAACTTACTAACTGTACCTCCTACATTCACATCCAAATCATTTATATCAAAGACAAAAAGTAGTGGATCAAGCACCAGCTCTTGTGACACTCCACTGGTCACAGACCTCCAGTCTGAAAAACAACCCTCCGCTACCACCCTCTGTCTTCTACATTTGAGCCAGTTCTGTATCCAAATGGCTAGCTCTCCCTGTATTCAATGAGATCTAACAGGGTGTCCTGTATGTGGTTCCTCCTCTGGATGGAGATCTCCTGGCACCAATTTGCCTTCTTGTGAGGAAGAACTTGGAGTGAGGTCAAGGTCCCTCGTCCTGTTGTCACCTGGCCATTGTTGCAGGACACCACTGCTTGGAGCATAGGAGCGTAAGTTTGTGTGTAGACCCAGCAGTGCCCCAACCTGTTGTCCATGATAATTGCCACTCTATCCAAAGAGATGCTCACATGCCAGATGTTCACATGCTAGAGGCGGTATGGTGTTAATAGTGTGGTGCTTCCTGCAAACTTTGCATGAGATTGTCCAGTGCATCCAACAATTCTGCCCGCTGCTTCTGTGCCTCCTTATGCATTTTGGTGACGTCTTAATCACCAATACCATTTGGTGCTCTCTTGTCTGGGGCCTGTTCTCCAGCAGTCCTCCAAGTGCCAGGATAGTTCTTCCTCAAACACCTGCAGAGATGTCATTGCAGATAATCCTGACTCTAATCTAGGAAAAAAACACTGACTGGAATGTCAGTATCTGAGCTGGAGGGTGGAGGAGGCAGACTCCCCAGTGAGTCCTCAGAGACATCTGTGCCCACATCCTCATAGGTGGAGGAGGAGATATCTTGTGAGGAAGGCCTCTTAAACACTGAAATTCTGCTGCCAGCATGGAGACTGCAGAAAGAGAGAATATGTCAAGGACAAGTGGTAGAAAGTCAGCCATATGAAGAGCGCATATGCAGTGGTAGAAGCACAACAATGATCAATGCTTCATTTTTCATTGCCAGGACATGGATGTTTCTGCATTACTGTGGGAATGCTTTTGGTATTTGCCAGCCATTTCCATAATCCTTTCTCATTGAGGCTGAGGTACCAAATATCAAGCATCCCACCTCCAGTTCTGGCTCTTTCTGCCCTGTTGTGGACCATTCTCTCCAGGATTGAGAGAAAGGCAGGGATAGAGTGAGATGAGAGTGACTGGCATGGCTGTTAGTGCAGGTGTATGTGGAGAAGGGTGGTGAGGTGTCCCAAGTGACTGTGTAGGCAGTGTAGAGGGGATACAGAGTTAGTATCTGGAATGTTGAAATGGGTGAGAACAATTGAGGGAAGATGTTGCATGCAATATTGAAATTGATAACACAATAGACTTAATGGAATATGGGTACAGTAGCAGAGATAGAATGAGTGTGAGGTAGCAGAGGGAACATAGTGGCACTTACCCCCATGATGTGGTGATGGTCATTGATATTTTCCTAACATTTCTGCGCATTTCTCCAGACTGATAACATTGCTTTGACCTGGGGGCTAACCTTGGACCAGGCTGGCAGGGAGTTTGCTGGTCCTGGGATTGGGAAAGAGGATGATGTTCCTCTGCATAATCCTGTCCATAGGACCTCCATGTCTCTGTCTCAAAGTTGGGCACCAATTTCACCTTCTGCTGTGTCCAAGGCAAATAAAATAAACGTGCAGGACAGTTCCAGACTGCAAGCACTTGACTATGTGTGACTGCCTTTTAAATATTGTCCCAGTCCAGGGACCTTGTGATGTCTCAGGAGTGGTGAGTACTTTTACCTACAGTGAATAGGAGAATACAACAACCAGGGTGCCATGGGAACATGGTGCATAGGGCATGAGATAAGTTGGGGAAATAGCGCAAGAAAACCCGTTTTGTCCCATGGAGAGAATCCCTCAAAGACACTCACCAAAAATGATATTTAGCCAATTTCTGATAAGATTCAGCCCTCAGACCACTACTTCAATTTTTCAATTAATTTTCTAATTGAATGTCTGTCCCAAGTTCCCTCAAAATTCTTGTTACAAACTCCCTGAACGTTCCACACTAAATATGCAATATTATATATTTAAAAAGTATATCTCTCTTTTAATTCCCTCTTCCTCTGCTGGGCTCTCTAAATATGCATTTCCATATCTGTTCTGAAGGTTGTAAACCACTGACCCTTATGGTCTTAGACTTTTTTTTAGTTGCTGCCTCTTGTCTTTATCCTAACTTTCTTGTACAAAGTTTAATTACAGTCTTTGTACAAAAGTCTTAAGTTTAGTCACAGTTATATAAGCAAATAGTTGTCACCCACACCAGGCAAGTACAAAATATTCTTTTTTCTTATGTTTTATTTCTACCCTAATGTCAAATCTAATGAACTTATGATTATTCATGTTTAGAATGGTCCCCAATCATAAACTTTGTCAAAATTGTTGCAGACCAGATTCCTGGATTTTGTCCTTGTGAGGGTGTTGAATCAGTAACAGTATCTTGACTCCATGAGCTGATATTTTACAAAGTGCTATCTTTCATTAAATTTCAATTTCAATTTAATTAAAATGTCTAACAGTTATTAACTTAGCATTTTCAAATTCATTTTCATGAAAACATGTCATCAATTACAAACTTTCTTGTCTTTATAAATTTGATTTTCACTGCCTTGACTTAAATCTCCCATAATTCAAGCTAAATCTTTTTTGATGATTTTCAGATTCCCAGAGGTATACATTTCTGTTATCTTTAGATTAGATTACTTAGATTAGATTACTTACAGTGTGGGAACAGGCCCTTTGGCCCAACAAGTCCACACCGACCCGCCAAAGCGCAACCCACCAAGACCCATTCCCCTACATTTACCCTTTCACCTAACACTATGGGCAATTTAGCATGGCCAATCCACCTAACCTGCACATTTTTGGATTGTGGGAGGAAACCGGAGCACCCGGAGGAAACCCACACAGACACGGAGAGAATGTGCAAACTCCTCACAGAGAGTCGCCTGAGGTGGGAATTGAACTCGGGTCTCTGGCGCTGTGAGGCAGTACCGTGGCCGGCACGGTAGCACAGTGGTTAGCACTGCTGCCTTACGGCGCCAGAGACCCGGGTTCAATTCCTGCCTCAGGCGACTGACTGCGTGGAGTTTGCACATTCTCTCCCCCTGTCTGCATGTGTTTCCTCCGGGTGCTCTGGTTTCCTCCCACAGTCCAAAAATGTGCAGGTCAGGTGAATTGGCCATATTAAATAGCCCATTGTGTTAGGGGAATGGGTCTGGGTGGGTGACGGGCCAGTGTGGACTTGTTGGGCCGAAGGGCCTGTAAGTAATCTAATAAAAAAATATTTTTTACCCTTAAACATTTTAAATCAAATTGTCTTTAATTATATGCACAGTAATATGAGAAATATGAAAGATGGAGAAAGAGGAGAAAAATAAAGTTTAGATAGACAGTGATGTTATCTGAAACAAGATTGCTGCTGCTGATAATTGTAGCTACTACTGTCAGGAGATCTGCTACCATGGTATCCTATACTTTGCTTGTTCTTCCACTGTATCTCATCTGCAACCATACTGTCACATCCCCATCATCCAATTCTGCCTTAATTGTTGCACTGTGCTGCCCACTACTGCCCTCTAGAATAGATCTATGGCTTTTTAATTGTTATCAAATGGCCAAAATTCTGACATTTTCTTTCCTGAATGTCACTGTTTAGGATTTCTGTTTGCTCTTGCAAATTTAACCACCACTTCATTTGTCCTGTGGAAAGAAATTTACAAATCAACTTAAAAGGATCTGGCAAAGATTTTTATGGCCATGTGTAAAATAAAAAATGGTTAAATTAGATGTTGGGCCAATAAAAAAATAAAGGGGTCACCTTATCTTGTGAAGAATTATAATGAAATAGTGAGTATTAGTTTTTGTAGAGGCAAATATAAATTAACAATGGGAATAACTGGATGAATGTCAGGTATCTCTTCAAAAGGAAAGTTAATGGGACTAAAATAAAAATGAAGCCAGGTTCACCAGATGTGCATCTGAGATTAATAAAGTTGAACAGGCGATAGCAGAATCATGCCTGGCATCTCCCTGTCTCCACTTGGATTTTACCTACTTGCACACCATGTGCATTGGAGGCCTCCATTAAGGATAATTCCCTCCTATATTTGTGTCTCCCTTGCCATGACAAACTCAGATTCTCCATACCCCTTGTTGGGGCCTGCTGTGAATCTTCAGTGAAACCACGGATAACCTTTCTTTGGGAGCTGCCATTAGTTCTAGTAGTGGCCATTTCTTAAAGTGGTGCTGCTGGGATTGAAGAACTGCTAGCTATTTTACTGAAGAGGGCAAATTCTTACACTAAGCAAATTAATAGCCCAATGGCCACTAAATTATAATGGACAAACCAGTCAGACAGAGCTGGGTTTGTCTCTGACTTTTAAGCATAATTTATTAATAAAGGGGAATAGATCTATAGCTTTTTAATTGTTATCAAATGGCCAAAATTATGACATTTTCTTGCCTGAATGTCACTGTTTAAGATTTCTGTTCGCTCTTGGAAATTTAACCACCACTTCATTTGTCCTGTGGAAAGAAATTTACAAATCAACTTAAAAGGAACTGGCAAAGATTTTTATGGCCATGTGTATAATAAAAAATGGTCAAATTAGATGTTGAACCAATAAAAATTGAGTAAATTCTCTGTCATTCAACTCTAACTTCCCTCTTTGGCCAAAGTCTGACCAATTTTCCTACTGAGAAATTAAATCCGAACCAATACCTAAGTATTCCACTAATTGAAAGAAATAGAGTGGGCAACAAAAATATCAGAACAAATAGAGAATGGATCTGAAATTACAAATTTAAAAATTAGATTGGATAATGAAAGAGTGCTTGAAAAGCTAGTATGATATTTTATCATCCAGGTAAGAGTCAGTTAGCACAGTTAGCTAATGGCTAGTTTGCAATACAGAGTGATTTCAACAGCGTGGGTTTAATTCTCACATCGGCTGAGGTCACCATGAAGTTCCTATCTTCTTGAGCTCATCTCCTCATCTGAAGCATGGTGCCCCTTAGATTAAATATACCACAAGTTGTCTCCCCTTAAGGAAAGAGCAGCCTTTTCATGAGGATAATTTAGGGAATGCATTACCTATAAAACAACATCCTCAAAGTCTCAATCAAGAGAAATTGACTCAAGTGATGGAAGATATTAATTCCACGATGGACAATGATATTATTGAACTGAGTCATAGGAGCTGGAGTTCACTTATCATGATTGTACCAGATGGCTTGCAAAAATTCTATACTGATTATCATAAAGTATACTCCTATCCTGTTCCAAGATAACTACATTGAAAGAATTGGATAGGTATCATTCTTCACCAAAATTGTCTTTATTATCACCAAAATTATCTCTACAAATTACTTGGAGAAGGGGACAAGTATAACTTATCCAAATTTGCTTGATGATACAAAAATTGGTGGGAGGGCATCTTGTAATTAGGACATAAGAACATTACAACGGGCTATAAATAGGTTGAGTAAGTGGGCAAAAACCTGTCTGATGGATTTTAATGTAATGTGAGAAGTCATGCACCATTGGTAGGAAGAATCAGAAGATAGATAGATAGAGATTCCATTTAAGTAAAGCTCCATTTAAGCAAAAGCGCAAGCAGAGGAATCAAGGTATTCTTGTGCATGAAGCAAGAAATTAGCATGCAGATGCAGCAAATAATTATGAAAGCAAATTAAATTTTGGCCTTTAATGCTAGGGAGTTGGAGTTTAAAAACAGGGACATTTTGTTATGATTGCTCATGTTATTGGTGAGACCATAGCTGGGGTGCAGTTTTAGATTAGATTCCCTACCGTATGGGAACAGGCCATTTGGCTGAACAAGTCCACACTGACCCTCTGAAGAGTAACCCACCCAGAACCATTCCTCAACATTTTCCCCTGACTAGTACACCTAACATCATGGACAATTTAGCATGGCCAATTCACCTGAACTGCACATCTTTGGATTGTGGGAGGAAACGGAACACCCAGAGAAAATCCTTCCAAACACGGGGAGAATGTGCAAAATTCACACAGACAGTTACCTGAGGTGGGAATCAAACCCTAGTGCTGTGAGGTAGCAGTGCTAACCACTGAGCTATCGTGCCATCTCTATATGTAAAAAGGGATATACTGGCATTGAAAGCTGTTCAAAAGAGATTCAGTAGGCTGATTCCTAGGATGAAGAGGTTGACTTAACAAGAACAGCTAAACAAGTTCGGTCTTTATTCATTAGAGTTTAGAAGAATGAAGGAAAACCTTATTGAATCATAAAAAACTTCCAAGGGGACTTGAAAGAGTATATGTTGGGAAGATGTTTTCACTAGTGGGAGAATCTCAAACTTAAGGATATAGTTACAGAAGAAAAGGGCATTTATTTAAAACTGATACACAAAGGAATTTCTTCTGGAAGATAGTGAGTGTTTGGAGTTTTCTAATCCAGAGAGTTGTGGAGGCTGGACCACCAAGTATTTTCAGAGGAGGCAGATAGATGTTTGAAATATTGGGGAGTTGACAGCTATGTTGAGCTGGCAAAAAAGAGCATTTGAGACCTGGTGCAGGTCGGCCTCGATCTTGTTGAATGGGAAGGCAGCCTTGAGGCATGTACTTCTGCTCCTATTTCTTAAATTCTCCGGATTTGAACTGCTGTTCAGTGATAGTGCTGGGAAATAGATGAGACTTTTTTTTTGCTACGTGTTTTAACATCTTTAAAACTGTGTTCTGTATTTAGGCACCTTGGGTGGCTTTACTTTAAGTTTTATTTTGTGTAATAAAATTTGTTTTATTTTTCACAAAAATGTGTAGCTTTGGGTGCATATATTTTAGAGAATGACCATCACATTAACCTAGATTTCATTCTGGAATTCGACATGTCTATTAGTACATCAGATGAGATCTATACAGAATTCAATATCCACCAGCATAGTTTCTCCAAGACAGTAATATAGACTCTGAACCAATACCCTCATCTTTGGAGTTTGCTAAGCATCCATCCTTTACCCCCTTCTATTTCTTATCTGTGTGCAGCTCTTTCAATGTTATCATTTAAAGGAAATGACATCAACTTCCATATGTACTCTGACCACATCCAATTCTACTTCACTGCCATTTCTCTTTCAACATCTCCTAAACCCATTATAGAGTTATAGATGTTTACAGCACAGATAAAGACCCTTTAATTAAATGAAGCATTAGCATACTTTCCCAGTCCAATCTAGCTAAATTATTCCTGATCTTATTAAAATTGGCCTTCTCCCAGTTTAGAAATTTGATTTTAGACCTGTCTTTGTACATTTCTATAACGATCTTGAATGTAATGGAGTTATAATCACTGTGTGCAAAATGCTCCCCACTGATGCTGTAAGCATTTATGGTTTTATCTCCTAAAAATATGACCGGACCTCCACCCCCCCCAATTCATGCATGGCCTTCAGCTCTCATTGTGCTGACTTCCACTAACTGCAGTCCATTGATCACCAGTGCTCGCAAATTCACATCAATTCACTATTTCTCAAAACTGCAATTTTAAAATTGTCACCTTAATGTTCAAATCTCTTCTTGGCTATATCTCCATCCATCTTTGCAAGCAGTTTAAATCTTTTTGCCTTCAGAGCTCAGTGTTGCTTCAAATATTGCATTTGCTAAATCTTCTACCTCCTTTACTCCAATATATTACATGCCTTCAAATCAATTAGACTCCAAATTCTGGAATTTCATTCTTTACCTGTTCTGCCATTTACCTTCTTCAGACTGCCCCTATTGTTCTCTTATCCTCATACTACTTTCTTTGACATTGTCAGTTTTTGTCTGATCATCTTCCCATGAAGCACCTTAGAACATTTTATTATTTTATTAAAGTTGCATTCTAAATGTAAACTGTTTTTATGTATGAAATTCAGAAGGCTTTTTTTCAGGAATAAGGCATAAGAGATTTGATGAAAAAATTAAAATATTACCTTAAAATTGGAGATGATCATGCTACCTCCTTTGCCTTGCTATCCCATCATGTCAATCACAGGCAAGGCCATTGCTGATCACATTCCCCCAATCCAATAGCTCTATAGAGTATTAGAGGTATACAGCATGGAAACAGACCCTTAGGTCCAACTTGTCTATGCCAACCAGCTATCCTAATTTAAGCTAATCTCATTTACCCGAATTTGATCCATATCCCTTTAAACCCTTCCTATTCATGTACCCATCCAGCTGCCTTTTAAATGTTGTAATTCTACTAGCCTCCATGACTTCCTCTAGCAGTTCATTTCATACATTCACCAACTCTGTATGAAATAGTTCCCCTTAGGTTCGTTTTAAATCTTTCCCCTCTCACCTTAAACATATACCCTCTCATTTTGGACTCCCCTACCTTGGGGAAAAGACCTTGGCTGTTTACCCTATCCATGCCCCTCATGATTTTATAAACTTCTATAAGGTCACCCCTCAGCCTCTGATGCTTCAGTGAAAATAGCCTTAGCTTACTCAGACTCTCCCTCTAGCTCAAACCCTCCAACATCCTGTATCTCTTTTCTGAACTCTTTCAAGATTAACAACATCTTTCCTGTGGCAGGGAGACTAGAATTGAAAGAAATATTCTAAAAATGGGCTCACCAATGTCCTGTACAGCCACAGCATGACATCCCAACTCCTATATGCAATGCACTGACCAATAAAGATGAGCACACCAAATGCCTTCTTCACTGCCCTGTCCACCTGTGACTCCACTTTCAAGAAGCTATGAACCTGTCTCCAAAGTCTCTATGGAGAAAGTGAGGTCTGCAGATGCTGGAAATCAGAGTCGAGAGTGTGTCGCTGGAAAAGCACAGCAGGTCAGGCAGCATTCGAGGAGAAGGAAAATCGATGTTTCGGGCTGAAGCCCTTCATCAGGAATGAGGCTGGGAGTCTAGGGGTGGAGAGATAAATGGGAAGGAGGGTGGGGCTGGGGAGAAGGTTGCTGAGAGTGCAATAGGTGAATGGACATGGGGGTAAAGGTGATAGGTTGGAGGGAAGGGTGGAACGGATAGGTGGGAAGTTTGTAGAGAGTGGAGGAGAACTTCTTCATAACTATCCCACCTGTCAATCTTCCTACTTATCCGCTCCACTCTCTACCTATCACCTTTACCCCCACCTCCATCCACTTATTGTACTCTTAGCTACCTTCTCCCCACCTCCCTCCCATTTATCTCTCCAGCCCCAAGGTTCCCAGCCTCATTCCTGATGAAGGGCTTTTGCCCGAAACATCAATTTTCCTGCTCCTCGGATGCTGCCTGAACTGCTGTGCTTTTCCAGCACCACCACACTCTTGACTCCAAGGTCTCTATGTCTGCTTTGGAAAACTAATCTTAAAAATCTCAACCATCTTGTTTTTGGTCAGTATCAGTCTGCTTCAGTGTAACCCCATCACCATGATTAATGCTTTAATCTCCTTTAAAACTAATTGTCTCTCAACATTCTGGTTCCTTGGGACAATCTTCATCTCCCTTAAGTTCAAGAAACTTAGATTTAAGTGGATATGCCATATAGGTGAAAGTGAGGACTGCAGATGCTGGAGATCAGAGTCAAGATTAGAGTGGGTTAGAAAAGCACAGCAGGTCAGGAGCATCCAAGGAGCAGGAAAATCGACGTTTCAGGCAAAAGCCCTTTATCAGGATATGCCATATGGTTAGTTTAGTCATTTCTTGCTAGGACTGGCTGAACTACATAAAGGACCTCATTCTTGTCTGCCAAAACAATCTACTATTCCAGGTAGTAACAATGGTTTCTACTCTTCTTTTTCTCCACCCTCGCTGATTGGGGAGAATAGATTTAAATCAGCAGAGAATAGATTTAAAGGCCTGGGAGTTTGAACAACAGAATGAGCAGAGGCTGTGATAGAAGCAGGAAATAGTGTGGAGTTCAAAATAAATTTTTGAAGGACCCCCACAAATATATTTACAAATTAATGATGATGTGTGAACTGTATGGTTCATTTGCCCCTACATGATCATTCAGCTCTGAGACATGGGTGATTAAAGTTTCTCTCCCCTTTAGCAATTGCTATTTCACAAAATAAAATGGCTTAGCCTTATGTTCATAAAAGCAAGCCCTTTTACTTTTATAGATAGCTTCAAACAAACATTTTTTTCATTAAATTTTTCACAATGAATTCCAATATGCCTGTATATATCAAGAAAACTTGGAGTCACGTTCCTGCTAGCGTAACATATGATTTCATATTTAGATCATAATAAAGCTAATATGCGAATGTCTGTAAGTGGAACCACACCATACGTACTATTTGGAGCTACAATATTTAACATCAATTTAAGAAATGTATGGTACATTCTAAGTGAGATAGAATAGAATAAATGAAGTATTGGGTGTTCACTTCTGATGCAAATTCAAATTCTAGATTTGGTAGATTATATTTTGTGCCCTCTAAGGGCTGTAAATGACACATACCTGGCTCATAACAAAAGCTACTGTGGAAATGTTTAATACTAACATTGAGGACCTAATTAGAAAGTGTGTGTTTTCCAGTAATAATAGACTCAAAGTGACAATGATGTCAATGTGCACTAAAAATTATTAGCAACTCTTGATGTAAAGGCACAAAATAAGTGTGTAGAACTACAACATTATTGTAACACATTTGAAAAAAATCTATACCATTCGTCATTTTGGTGTCATTCTGAATGCATTTCTACCATAGGTGCATAACTAATTAGAACATATGCTAATTGTTCACTTTTTTAACATTGATAAGAAAATATATAAACCTATTTCCACCTATTACAGACAATGTAGAATAACACTGTTACTAAATATCAAATGGCATTTTTAGTATTCCACACCCCAGACTACTAATTATCAGTCTGGTTTTCTAAAGTGGATCAGTTCACTAAATTTGATAATGTTTATAATGAAATGCATGGTTAAGTCATGATTCTGTCATGTCATCTTCAAGACCATAACATTTGGCCTAACTTGACTATTAATCAAGTAATGTGTTGGGGACCCATGTTCAAATCCCACCACAGTAGATGGTTGGAGTTTGAATTCAATAAAAATCTGGAATGAAGAGTCTAATGATGACCATGAATTCATTGTCGATTCTTGGGGGGAAAAAATCTGGTTCTCTAATGCCCTTAGGGGAGGAAACTGCCATCCTTATTTGGTCTCATCTACATGTAACTCCAGGCCCACAGCAATGATGTTGACTCTTAACATTTGACCTCTGGACAATTAGGGATGGGCAATAAATTCTGGCCTAGCCAGTGATGCTCTCACCCCTTGAATGAATTTAAAAAAAGATGAGATGGACAATACAGTCAGGAACTGGATTGCAATTAAAGCATTTACTTTTGTTTAATTGCCAGAAGTAGCTTTTCCTGTTACTTGTAATGTACAGGCTATCATTAGAATGCTCACTCCCAGAATTTGAGGCTCATATTTAACATATCAAACAAAAAAAACTGATATTTCCATTTTTAAAAAGTCAGAAATGATGTACAAAATAACAAATAATATTTTAAAGATGCAGCTTGCTAATCTATTTACTTTTATTGAAGAGCATAGATAGTTTTGAAACATATCTCAGTAGAAATCTGAACAAGATTATTAATACTATTATTATTTTAATTCAGATCAAAAATAATCATACCTTTGTGCTGGTCAAAAACAGGCGAAGAACTAAAATCCATTTTCTATCTCATTATTTGAAACTGGAGCAAGAAAATGCAATCTCTAGTGCTTCCAGCAGAGAATCAGAGACTGCAGTAAATAAAATAACAGCTGTCGTTAGACAAAATGTTCATGAATAAATCACTTTACGGCCACATGTTATCGAGGAGAGTAACAGTGCTGCTGTACACCTATCTCTGAAACAAGTTGTTTTCCACAGGCAGCTGCTGCTGATGGGGATGGCTGAGCTGACTGAATAAATCTACACAATATCTGGACTGAATGACACCAGGTGCTCCTTCTAGTGATGTTGGTAAGAATGTTCAACAATCGGTTCAGAATAAGAAAGTCACTGATAATCTGCCTCTTGAAAAAGATGCAGATTAGAGCAGCAGCAGCAGTGTTACCTTAAGAAAAATAGAAGCATCTAATTGTGAACAACGGTTTTCATATCCAAACTGAGCATGTGCACACTGGCAATGCACCTTGGGTATACAGAATATTTGTGCATTTAAGTGTCAGGAGTAATGTTTACGTTATCAGTATTTTGTGTTATATGCTTCTTTCAGAGCTTGTGAAAAACAGCTAGTACTAATACGATAACTTGGACAAGAGTTCAGCTCTCATTTGTTTGGGGAAGAAGTGAAGTAATAAATAAAATACTAAAAATAGCCTGCAACCTTGAAAGAATGAGCAATTGATTTGTCATGACATTGAGTGTTACAATACTGTTAGGATATTTACCTATAACAGTTTGAAAATGTATTCTCTAAGCTTCCACTGACTATTATTATAAAGCAAACACAGAAAAATATGCATCGTTACATTTAGTTATCAATATTTATGACATAAACAAAAATACTTATTAAAATACAACACAACTTGCCTCATCCTATAAACTTCTTTATAGATTCTCAAACCTCAGTCCGTACCATAGGCTTCAGATTACAGGTGGTGACAGTCTTATGAGGAATATAAGGAAAATATTTATTGTCATTGTGCACTTGTAACATTTCTAAAATGACATCTTTAATAAAGAATGCAGATACAAATTTGAGAAACCATGCTTATAAAGTTAAATTCTTTCCTGTTCCAGAATCTTTGCAAACATTCAAATGCTATGACAGTGTGAGACACAAGGATGCAAGCTAGGGTATATCGAGACTATAGGGACACACAAGGATCTATTTACCCCAACAGTGTGGAACAGGCCATTTGGCCCAATAAATCCACACCAACTCTCCAAAGAGTGACCCATTCCCTTACCCTATTATTCTACATTTACCTCTGAATGCTGTGGGCAATTTAGTATGGCCAGTTCACCTAACCTGCACATCTTTGGATTGTGGGAGGAAACTGGAGCACCCAGAGGAAACCCAAGTAGATACAGCGAGAATGTGCAAACTCCACAGACAGTCGCCTGAGGCGGGAATCAAACCCAGGTCCCTGGCACTGTGAGGCAGCAGTGCTAACCACTGAGCCACTGTGCTGCCTCATAGGTTAATGTGAGACTGAGCCATGTTTGCCAGATTATAGAGACAGACAATAAAATTCTTCCACTCATTTCAGTAAAACGTTTTCGCTTGCCATTGACAGGTAATCTATCAAACAACAAATATCTTTGTTAATTGATCAATCTCTGGGTTTGTACATGAGAACTCAAGATTTTTTTGGAAGCTGTAAATAAACAGATTGAAGTTTATATAAATAAAGTAGTGGGCAGAGTCTTTGAGAAGTGGTTTTCTAAACCAAGGTCTCTTCCAGGAACATTACTTACTAGGCACAGAGCTCCTTGTAAAGGTACTGTTGTTGGAAATGTGCAGAATAAGTCCCATATGCATGCACATTCCAGCCAATGCTAAATTGGCCAGCCACTTTATAAGTAGCTCTATTAGTAGCTGAAATGAGCCCAGGTGTGATTTCAATATTGAAATAGAGCTCCAGTACTGATTTCTGATCTTACTGGAAAATTGTTTCTCCCCATCGTAACATAAAGCTCATTGCTTTTCACAAAAGGTTCAAAAATGTTCAAAATGTCTGTAAACTAGGAATGCTTTTTCTGGTTGTATAGAATACCTTCCAGCACACATTTAATCCCTCTCTCCACCTTTTCCTCACCTTCACTCCACTTTCCTGGACTTAACTGAGCATCAGGCCAAAATTGATAAACCCAAACAAGTGAGCTGTATCATAGGTCTTCATCGGGAGGTGCAGCTCATCTGATGTATTTTGGTAAGGTTCAAGGACAAGTTTAGTTTAGGATTTTAATAAAATTATATATTATATAAGAACCAATGCAAACATGATGGATCGAATGGCCTTCTCCTGTATCATTGCAGTTCTGCGATTCCATGACTTCCAGAGGTGTTTGACACAGTGCAACACAATATATATTTAAGGAAACTTATAGACAGTGGATAAAAAGGTCTGTAAATAATGGGCAATGGATATGCTTTGAGCTGGAGTAAGGTTTGTAGTGGCATTCCTCAGGGGTCAGTTTTAGGACCCTGGCTTTTCCTGATATATATTAATAGATCTGGGTATAGCGGGATGATGTACTTTTGTAGGGAGACAACATAAAACAGTGAGTACACATCTAAAGAAGGTACAGGAGCAGAAGGACCTTGATACATGTGTGAACAGATAATTGAAGTTGGCAGGGCATATTTAGAGAGCAGTTAATAAGGCATACATTTTCCTCATATTTATTAATATGGACATGGAATACAAGAGCAAGGAGGTGATATTGAATTTGTGTAAGAAACTTATCAGACCTCATCTGGAGTATTGTGTTCGTTTCTGGCCGCCAAATTATTGGAGGATCTGAAAACATGGAGAGAGTGCAAAACAGATTTACAAGAATGGTTTCAGGATGAGAAACTTTAGTTATGAGATGGATTGACACAGTTGGGAGTTTTCTGACTAGAGTGAAGAAAACAAAGAGGAAATTTTGAAGTTTTCACAATTTATGAGTGGGCTGGATAGAGTGGATAGAAACTATTCCCACTCATGAAAAGAAAAAGAACAAAAGGACATAGATTTAAAATGATTTGCAAAAGATGCACATGTGATATGAGAAAAAAAACATTTTCACTCAGCAAGTAGCTAGGGTTTGGAATGCATTATCTGAAAGTGAATGCAGATCCTATTGAGATATTCAAGGTGGGTTTGGATGAGTGTTTGGATGGAAACAATATGCAAAGATATGGGGTAAAACAGGAGATTGTCAATAAGTAATCAAGTGATGGTGCAGACATGATGGCCTGAATAGCCTACTTTTAAGCCATAACACGTCTGTGTTTCTATTAACATATAAAAAGCTGTCTGGAGCTTTAGATCACTACGCAAGGAGCCAGTGAAACCCATGTTTGAGCTGGGCTGTGCACAGAACTTATGTGCCTAAAGAAAATTGAAATGTTGTCTTTCCAAATATTAGTGGAAGGCCCCGAGAACTTTTGTACCTCTATCGCAGAAATATTAAACAGATTCTTAAGAGTTGTGGCACACCTTAGTTTGGCCATAGGAGAAGTGAAGGAACTCTTGGGTGGAAACCAAAAATAAGTAGTAAGTGGTCCATTGAGACTTTGGTTTAAAATCTAACTGCTTAGAAAATATATATAGTAACGTTACTTGTATTTTGTTAATACAGCAACAGTTAAAAATTTTATTTAAAACATAAAATCTTGAATATTTATTTCAGTTAATGACTGGAAGTTTCAATGTCTTTAAAAGTTAATGCTATTTGTTGAGACCAAAACTGTACTGAGTGTACAGTCATAACTACATTTGTGTATCAATATCAAAAAAAGCAGATTTAGGCTAAGGTATGATTCCACTCTGGCCACCTATTGGTTTTCATAGGTTTGCTTATAAAGTGTTTTGAGAGTTTCTTGGAATCCTTTTCACTAGAACAGAGGTGGTATGAAATTATATAGTTTAGGACATCATCAAATTATTTATGGCCATTCAGACCTATACTTTATCCCAGGCATCAGGGCTTTTAGTTCATAAATATCTGACTGGCCTACGACTGTGTATAGAATAATATGCATTAATATCTGTTATTCTGAATGCTCCTAGTACCTTTATGGCAAGTCTACATACTTCCTGTATTTAAATGGTAATAGTGTATTCAAAATGGCTGATGAGAGGTAACAGCTCTTATTTGCTGAAAATGTGTTGCTGGAAAACAGCTCTTATTTGCAGATCTCATTCCATCTTTGCAGCAACTAGAACTAGACGTAGAACACAGATGTAACCAGGTCCATGCTGTAGCATTACATCAGATGCCTGAACGTAATCCTTTGTTTGTGCTTAACTTGAGCTACCAAGCTACTGCTCACAAACAAGTATCACTGGAAATCTTTGATTTGCCTTTCTGCATCATGGGGCAGAAAATCTGTGACAGAGTCATATTCTAGTATATGTGACAAAAAATCAACATACTTGACCACTATAAGGTCAAGGAAAGTATATTGATTTACATGACTATTGAGTTTTATGATACAATTCTGAATTTCAATATCATTTTGAAACTCATTGTGCTGTATTTTCCCATTTCAAGTCAACGTTTTTTGAGTGAAATTCATGGCACCAAGTGCGCCATAGCTCACGGCAATTTTTCTCACACAATCTCCTGCTCTCCATTATTCTGCACTCCTCATTAATTATGTACCTAAGTGGTATTCTGCCCTTCTATGCCCTCCCCAGCTGGAGAGGTGGAAATGCTCACCGCTACCGGGACTTTCCACTGGTGCCAGATTTAAAACCCAGCTGCACACTGCCCCAGAAACTGTTGTACACACTGAGATGCTCAGCTGTCATCACCAAGGATATAGCCTGGAATAGGAAACTGAGAACCCCATTTTACCACCTTGGACCTGGAGCTGCTGCTGGATGGAATGGTGGAGAGGAAAGCAGTGATTGTTTTTCCTGCAGACCAGCAAATGAGGCCACCTTACCAAACCCAGCTAGTCTGGCTGAGGTAGTATCACAGGTTCATACTGTGGCTTAGGCAAAACATTTTTCAAAAGAAGTTCAGGAAGAAGATAAATAATCTTCTATGCTCTGCAAGGGTAAATGCCTTCTCTGTGCTATATCACATTCACAGGGCCATCTCGCTCCAACTTTGCCATTGCGCACACCTCTCACTAAGGCTTGTGGACTACAATTCTCACTATTGCTGGCTGTTCTTTCAATGGCTCCCTCCTGCCTTATCTTCAAATGACTAACACTTCCTGCCAGCTGTGCTTGCTACTCACAATTGGATACATCTGGCCATCTCTCCTATTTACCCCCTGTCCTTAGAATTAGAGGGGGTAAATTCAGAACAGAAATGCGGAGACATTTCTTCAGCCAGAGAGTGCAGTGGAGGCTGGGACGCTAAATATCTTCAAGACAGAAATTGATAAATTCTTGATGTCACAAGGAATTAAGGGCTACGGGGAGAATGTGGGTAAGTGGAGTTGAAATGCCCATCAGCCATGATTGAATGGCGGAGTGGACTCGATCGGCTGAATGGCCTTACTTCCACTCCTATGTCTTATGGTCTTATGGTCTTATTCCTGCAACACCACTAATTGTTCTTCCAATCATCACCCTCAATCCCTTCATTTGTCATATTGCAGGGAAAACTGTCTCAGAAACATGCAGAGAAGACCAAGACCAGCAAGGGGGTGGATTGTAGAATACAGCTTTCTCACGCTACATAAAAAGAAATTCTTAAGCTAGTCTCAGAAAGGCATGACTATCCATGTGGAGATGGGGAAGCATCAGTGGGCAATTAGTCCAGTAAGCTTCATTATGTTGTGTTGCACTGCACTCCCATTTTGAATACTTTTAACTCATTTTTAAACCACACAAGCCTTTATCTGTTTTACACAACTAATTTCCTCCCCATGCTTGCACAAGCAGTACCCTCTGTGTCAAAGAGACCATCACCAACGCTTTAAGGAGGATGCTACTAAAAGCCTGAAAAGATACACCGACACATACTTTCACCTACAGCCTCCACCCAGCGCAGAGACTTTCTCCTCGGTGGGTACTCATCCTAAATTAGACTCAGGAGCACATCACTGATATATCTCCGCAGCTGGTCAAGCAAGAAATGCTGCAGGCTTGTGGCACTCAGAAGAGTACTACAGAGCAGGTGCTTGCTCGCAACTAGTCAGAAGGTGATCCCATGGTCTCAGCATGAGTTACTTTGTAAAAATGCACAACAGGCACAGGAGCAGCAGGAAGGATCCATCAGAAGCAGACAATAAACTGAATTGAAGCAAGGAGGAGTCCACCTATGTTACTCAGAACTAAATACCTTCAAGATGACTACCCAAATCTTCCAGGCCAACAGGAGTAGCGACAGATCAGACTCCCTCTATCCCAAATGCACTTGGACCCAGTAGGAGAGGAAGACAAAACCTTACTTATGGGTAAAAACAATGACTGCAGGTGCTGGAAACCAGATTCTGGAGTAGAGTGGTGCTGGAAAAGCACAGCACATGTTTGTTTGAAGCTATCTATAAAAGTAAAAGGGTTTGCTAAGTGTCTTTATGAACATAAGGCTAAGCCATTTTATTTTGTGAAATAGCAATTGCTAAAGGGGAGAGAAACTTTAATCACCCATGTCTCAGAGCTGAATGATCATGTAGGGGCAAATGAACCATACAGTTCACACATCATCATTAATTTGTAAATATATTTGTGGGGGTCCTTCAAAAATTTATTTTGAACTCCACACTATTTCCTGCTTCTATCACAGCCTCTGCTCATTCTGTTGTTCAAACTCCCAGGCCTTTAAATCTATTCTCTGCTGATTTAAATCTATTCTCCCCAATCAGCGAGGGTGGAGAAAAAGAAGAGTAGAAACCATTGTTACTACCTGGAATAGTAGATTGTTTTGGCAGACAAGAATGAGG